>NW_006205509.1:1937786-1952303 GCF_000334495.1 Tupaia belangeri chinensis
GCGCCAGCACCGGGCAGAACGAGGCTGGGGCGACCAGAAGCCCCACCTGGAAGCTGAGCCCCGCCCGGCATCCTCAGTTACTACAACACCACGTCTGTGCTGCTGTGCCTGGGCATCACGGCGCTCGTCTGCCTCTCAGTCACCGTCTTCAGCTTCCAGACCAAGGTCAGCAGCCCTGGGCCTGAGAGGGGAAGGCAGGTGGGGCGGGGGCTCGGAGCTCAGCTCCAGGGCTGGGGAGAGGTGATGGGTCTGGAGAGGCACTCTGCAGGGGGAGGGAGAGGAGGAGGGGGAGGGGAGGAATACAGGCCTCAGCTTCTGGCCAGCACATGGTGGGGGAGGCTAGGAATGTGAGCTGCTCCTTGAGGCCCAAGAGGCCTAGCCGCTGATGCCTTCTTGTCCCCACAGTTTGACTTCACCTCCTGCCAGGGTGTGATCTTCGTGCTGCTCATGACTCTCCTCTTCAGCGGGCTCATCCTCGCCATTCTCCTGCCCTTCCAATACGTGAGTCCCCAGGTCCCCAGCACGCCCCGTGGAGAGGGAGAGGGAGGACTGCTGGCCCAAGGGTGCTTCCCTCCTGTGCCCTCCAGGGACGGCCCAGAGCCAAAACCCCACACAGCCTGCCATCCTGTCCAGCCCTCCTGGCACCTGCCTGGGACATGTTGGCAGCATAAGCAAACAAGGAGGCTTTTCTTGGCAGGCCTGAGCACCTGCCTGGCTCCAGGAGCCACATCCGGCTTCACCTTTCCCATCTTCCCCTGGAGGGGAGTGGTGAGGCTGAGGAGAGGGCACGGAGCATTTAAACCCCAGGCAAAGGAGGAAGCGCTGGGACTCCATGGGTCCCCTAGGCCCAGAGGGGCCTTGAGGAAGGGCCTCCTGGGGCTCCTGGGGGATCCACCAAGTCGGAAGAGGCAGAACCTGGTTGGCCAGGCAGGCAGGAGGTGGGGTGGTGGGGCTTGGGACATACCCCTCCCTCTATATAGAGCATTCGTGGGCTGCCAGCCCCATCTCAGCTCTCTTAGAGGAGCCCAGCCTGCCCTGGGGAACCCCACAGGCCCTGCACAGGCTCTCAGGCCACTGCGTGTGGCAAAGCGGGCATCAGAGGAGGGCCTTGGGGCTTGACTCCTGGGAACCCAGAGTTGCTGGGGTCTCAGTGTACATACCACGCCCCAACCCGTCACCCTGGTCCCCCAGCTATATTTGGTCCACGGTCCCCTTGGCTCTTTTCTGAAGAACTGGGAGTTCCTCACTCCCCCCTCCCCACCCTTATCCTGCCCAGCCCCAGCCCTGGGCATTTGGCTCCCAGACCAGGACATTAGGATCGGTTCTGGCATTTCCTTGGCTTTTCCCAGGATCCTGTTGACTAAGGGAGGGACCGGACCTGGCCTTGGGGCCCTCTGTGTATCTAGGATGGGGGAGGGGGTTACAGGAAGGGGTCCTGGAACTTCAAAGAGCCTTATCAATCCAGGTCAGGCTGATGTGATGGGATGCCTTTGTTTCCAGGAATGTTCTGGGTGAGGGCCTCACAGAGGGCACAGCTAGTGTGGCACCTCTGTGGGGTTTCTGCACACAGAGGGTGGCAGAGGTCAGGAGAGTGCTGTTCCAGCCTTTGCAGCCTCTGCCATGCACGGCTGGCAGACTCCAGACAGCCCCACTATCCCCTTCCACGGACAGTGGGGCTGGCCCCCAAGACTCCCTGACAGAGGGACAGACAGACTCCAAGCTAGGAGAAACTGGTACATGCTGAGAGACCGAGCAGCCTTAAAACAGACCATGCAGGGAAGATGCCTGGCCCCGCCAAAATGACTGGGTGACTCATCCCAGCCTGTGCCTAGCTATGTCGAGGGCAGAAGCACCAGGTTGTCTGGGAGCTCCCTGCCAATCCCACCGTGATCTCTCTCACCCTGGGCTTTCCCATCCACCACGAGCAGCACACCCTGACCCCTGTCCACCTGGGGCTCCTTAGTCCATGCAGGCACTCCATTCTCTGGACAGGGCTCTCCTCTCTGCCCCTCTGCCCACTGCGCCTTCTCACCGTCTCTGAGCCCGTGTTTTGTCTGCCTCGTAGGTGCCCTGGCTCCACGCAGTCTACGCCGTGCTGGGAGCAGGCGTGTTTACATTGGTGAGTGTGGCCGGCTCCCTTGAGGCCCGCCTCTCCCTCTTCTAGTCTTCTCCCCAGGCCCCTCCACCACCCCTGTCTTCCTCACAACCCTCCTTGATGGCCTGTGGAGCACCTGGGGGTTGGCGGGCTCACTGCTACATTCAGGAAATTCTGTCTGGTCTCCAAGACCAACTGGTTCACAGGAGGGGGTAAGGGCAAAGGAAGGTAGCACAATGCAGAATCCACACTGTACACAGAGCAGAGCTGGGAAGCGGGGCCCCTCCCTCCGGGGAGGGTCACACTGCTGTGGGTATGGGAGAGTGGGAGTGCCATGGTCGCATGGGCCCTGTTAGCAGCTGCTCTCTGACAGGTAATCTGGGAAGGCTCACTGGTGGAGGGAGATTGTAAGTAGCCCGTGTGAGAGATACCCTGAGACTGAGCCTGTCCTTTACTGACCTCACAAACTGAGTCTCGATGAGGATGATGGCTGTGATCACTATTAGAGCGAGTATTTCCCAGCAACCTCTCCACGTGCAGTTACTCCTCACTGTAAGCCTGTACACGGGGCTTCTTATTAAAATGAGGAAACCGAGGCTCAGAGATGCCAACCAGCATGCTCAAGGTCACACAGCATCGTAGGAAGTGGTAGAACCAAACTGGAAACCTGGACAGTCTAGCTCCCGAGTCCCACATGGAGGGCGTCTGAGGCTAGATGGGGAGTGGCTGGAAGCAGATGCCCAGGAGACAAGAGGTGACCAGGGACAGACACCTGCCTGGAGCCACCCAACAGGCCTTGTGCTCAGGTGCGCTCCTAGCACCTGAATGTGATCATGCTCCAGGGGCCTTCCAGGTGGGCAGTATTCCTGGCAACATCTTGGAAAGGCCCCACTGCCAGCAGAAGCAGTGGCCAGGCTCTCTTCCCCTCGCTGGAATGTTCAGCTCGATTCAACGGCTAGAGTTCCCAGCCTATTCACAGGTTCCAAAGGCTCATGGGTGACAGGGTGAGGGAGCTGAGGTGGGAAGAAGGATGGGAGTCAGAAGTGAGAGCAGAGGTTTTGTGGGGGTGGTAGGGATCAAGCCAGCAATGGGAGTGCAGTGGGTTCATCCATTCACCCTGTCCACAAGGCGTATCCACATGGTAGGGCTCACGGCCCACGGAGGGCGCAGCGCATCCACACGGTAGTGCTCACAGCCCACGGAGGGCTCAGCGCATCCACACAGTAGGGCTCACGGCCCACGGAGGGCACAGCCATCCACACGGTAGGGCTCACGGCCCACGGAGGGCTCACGCATCCACACGGTAGTGCTCACAGCCCACGGAGGGCTCAGCGCATCCACACAGTAGGGCTCACGGCCCACGGAGGGCACAGCCATCCACACGGTAGGGCTCACGGCCCACGGAGGGCGCAGCGCATCCACACGGTAGTGCTCCCGGGCCACGGAGGGCGCAACGCATCCACATGGTAGGGCTCACGGCCCACGGAGGGCGCAGCGCATCCACACGGTAGTGCTCACGGCCCACGGAGGGCGCAACGCATCCACATGGTAGGGCTCACGGCCCACGGAGGGCGCAGCGCATCCACACGGTAGGGCTCATGGCCCACGGAGGGCGCAGCACATCCACGTGGTAGTGCTCAGTGGAATGAACACATGACCTCCAGGCTCAGAGCATGAGGACTGGAAGGGACCAATGAAGGAGCTAGTGGAACTCCTTGCCCTCTTCTTACAGATGAGAAAACCAAGTTCTGGAATGGTGATTGTTCCAAGGTCTCTTAACAAGATAATGGCTAATCACTTAAGCGTGACCTTGGTCAAGACTAGGGTGCCAACTTCTGCCCGTCTACCTGAGATTTTCCCACTGAAAGCTCCACTTCTTGGGGAGCCCCTAAATCCTGGGCAGACTGGTATGGTGTGTCACCCTAGGGCACTAGCTTCTCTTGGCTCCTGGACTAGTGATCTTCCCACCAGGCAATATGGTCTAAAGAAAAGTTTTGTTTAAAAAGATGAGGTGGGGGCCAGCAGATGGCGTGGAGGTTAAGATGCTGAATCCCACATGCTCAACTCCATGGTTTGATTCCTGGACCTGGAGGCCTGAAAAATATGTCAGGCATGTGTGTGTGCATGTCCAAAGTCCTAAGAGGAGAATGGAGAAGGGATTGCGATGTGGCCATCTCTCCTGGGGATGATTTCTCACTTCCACTCTGTCTCTGTGGCAAAAAAAAAAAAAAAAAAAAAAGGGGTAGGGAGTCAGGCTAGGAGGAAAGAAAGGAGGGCTGCATTTGGGAGAGCGAGCCTGGGCAGTAGCCTCTGAAAGAGGGCAGGATTCGCCAAGGACAGAAGAGGGGTCAAGTCAGTGCTAGTGCAGAGCTGCAGGAGGCCGAGCATCCATGAGTGCCGGGTAATGTACCTGGCTTATTGCAGATCACAGCTAGTGTGTGAGCTGCTCAGGGAGGCTGCACGCACGGGCAAGGCTGGGCAAACAGTAATCCCTTCAATTTGTTTAATAATCCCTTGTGTTATTAGGATAAGAAAAATAATCCCAACCATCTGTTCCACCTTGATGTTTTACAAAGCACTTTCACACCTATTACCTCACCGGATCTCCACCACAATTCAGGGAGGGAGGCAGCGCTGTAAGAATTGCTTTCCGGGGGCCAGCCAGTGGCATGGTGGTTAAGGAGGCTGGCTCCCACATGGCCAACTACACAGTTCAAGTCCTAGACCCAGAGGTTTGAAAGACACACTGAGTGTGTGTGTTTCCAAGCCCAAAGTCCCAAGAAGAGAAGAGATTGTGATGTGACCATGCCCTGGGGAGGGGGTGCTTTCTCCCTTTATCTTTTTCCTATAGCAAATTAAGAATTGCTTTCCACTCTGAGCCCTAGTGTTCAGGAGCTGGCAGAGTTGGGGCAAGGAAAGCATAGATTTAAGCTTAGGACTCAGGGGTCCTGTGTCCGACCCAATGCCATTTCTAGCGTAGCCCTAGAGACAACAACTGTTGGCTTGGAGTTGGGAGAGGCTGGGAGGTCTCCGCAGCAGTGTTCTCTTGTGCCGTCGGTATTGTTCCCTCTACTGGATTATTCCCATCAGCACAGAAGCATGCTCTCATTTCTCCCATCTAAAGACCAAACTGGCCAAACACCCTTGCCCCGCAAAGAAAAACAAACTGTAAAATATTAAAAAGAAGTATATTCTGAGCCAAGTACAAGGACTGACACAGGCATGCAGCCTGAATGAGCATATTTCAGGTAGCCCCAAACATGCTCGCTGAGGGTTTTATAATCCTTGGACAGATTTTAAAGGCAAAACCACCATGGGGAGGGGAGGGAAGGGGAAGGGATTATACCGATTGTTTGGGACAGTTACCCTTGGCTGCCAGGATCAATTACACGGGTGGTGGCAGTCCAAGGCTGGGCAGATGTCCTTGCAGACCCACCTATGTCAGGTCACAGTGGTCTTCGTGCAAGGCTGTGATTTTGGCAGGTTCTTCAGGTAATAGTTCTTGCTATCAGGTATGCCTGTGTGAGAAAACCCCTCTTGCATGGCCCTCCCTGCTTGGCTTAGTCAGGGTTTTAGCATAAGCTGACACAAATGACTCCATTTTGATTCTGAAAACCCTTAGCAACCCACATCCCCCTCTGGCTCCTGCCCCATTTTCTGTTCCCCATATATAGCAGAACTCCTTATGTGAAAATCTGCACTATCTCCAACTCCTCCCTTCTCTCCTCCCAGCCTCTCCTGGCCCTTCTAACAGTGCACTCGTCTGAGTCACCAAGGGCCTCCATGTTGCCAAGTGCAGCGGTCAGATCCCGGCTCTCTTACTGGATCCCACCAACATTCGATACAATTGTCCACCCCTGCCCTCACCCAGAAGCATCTTGGAACCTGGGCAGCCAGGCCACCCCCCTCTCCTGGCCCCCATTGTCGTCCTCTTTCTGCCTTACTCACGAGGGATCTCAGGCAGTCTTGAAGCTTGGAGTGCCACCCTTCATGCTGATTACTGTAAAATGTTCATCTCTTGCCTGGCTCTCTCTCTCGAATTCCAGGCTAGAATTTCAGTTGCCTAGGTAGTGTCCCCACATGTGGAATGCACCTCAAACTTAACATGTACAAAACCGAGTTCCAGCTCTTTCCCCGAATATGTTTCTCTCAGATCTTTCCCCATCTTCCAGTTACGCAGGACAAAAGCCTTGGTGACATCCTCGACTCCTCCCCTGTTCTCACACCCACACGGGGCCCTGCAGCAAATCCTGTGGTCCAACCTCCTATCCAGAATCTGACCCCTTCTCTCCACCTTCATGGCTACTCCCTGGTCTGCATCACCGTCACTCCCACCTGGAATGCTGCAGTGGCCTCCGATAGGCTGTCCTGCCAGCCACTTGATCTGTGCTCAGTGCAGCCGCTGGTGTGAGTAGGTCAGATCATTCCTCTGCTTGGCGGCCAGCAGTCACTCGCTGTGGGCTACGGGCCCTCACCTGCGTCACAGCGCTCCCGCGGCACTCCTCATCCTCCGACCCACTGCACGCTTCGGTTCTGCTGTGCACTGTCGTCTCTCTCTAGCAGAATTTAAGTTCCTTGAGGGACGTTCCTTCTCTGGCTATAGATCCAGCACCCAGAACTGTGTCCGGCACACGGCAGGCATCTGGTCGATGTTTATGGAACCATAGATGTCTGAGAGGAGTGGCCGAGGAGGGGGGCGGGCCCAGCCCCTGGTGTGGTTGTTGAGGCAACTGGATCCCACGTGACTGGCTGAGTGGTTCAAGTCCCAGGCCCAGTGGCTTGAGAAACACTCTGGATGCTTATGCGAGCCTGCCCAGAATCCCAGCAGGAGGGAGAAATAGAGAAGGGATTGCTGAGTGACTATTCCCCATGGGGAACTTTTTCACTTTCCCTCTGTCTCTCTCTGTCTCTCTTCAGCAGCGAACACATGTATCCTCTGGCAAATTAAAAAAAAAAAAAAAAAAAAGGCGAGGCAAAGAGGCAAGAAGGCCGGTGCACAGTTGCATTAGGCGCTGCCCCATCTGCCTTCTGTGAGTCACTGGGAGGAAGAACCGCAGCTAATTACCCCGTTAACCTCTCATTAGGAGATCAGCACACTTCAGGGCCAGGGCTGGGCTGTCTGTGTCTGTGTAAGCTTGGGGAAGGGGAACCCCCTGCTCCAGCCCCTGCCCAGCTTTGTCTGGGTCATGGGAAGGAAGACAGGCCCCTAGGGCCCCAGGTATAGGAGGAAGCTGAGAGCAGCGGCTGGACTCACTTGCCCGCCTTTCACTCCAGGCAGGCAGAGGCCCTCAGAGGCCAGCCCAGAAGAACTAAAATTCCCGTGCCGGTCCATTAACTCCAACTCAGAAACAATTCCGCCATTGCTCAGACCCTGCTCCCAACATGGTCCTGTCCTGTGGGATGTGTGGTGCCCTTAGCTCCAACCCATCCCTATAACTAGCACCCAGTACCCCTGGGCTCCATCTGCCCATCATCCCCCACTGTAACCCTGGGGAATTCAGCACAGCAGGGCACCCCAGCAGTGCAGGAGGCAGGAATCGCAGGCCACACTCAGCATCCCTGCTCTGTTTGCTGCCCCAATGGGGATGTGTATGAAAGGGCCCAAGAGATCCCTCAGAGGAGCCCTCAGACCCCATTGGGACCTTCTTCCCATTCCCATTAGCCTGAGGGTTGTGAAAAGCCAGTGGTTTTCTCTCCTAGAAACCTCAGTGGTCCCCTGAGAGATTCTGCCATCCTGGAGGGCAGGGCCGCTCAGCTGGCCTGGGCTGCTAGTTGGGGGTAGGGAGCCAAGGCTCCCGAGGGCTCTGGTCCAGCCTTGGGGAATAGGCCCCTCCTAGGCCTCACCTACATCTGCCTCGGTGTTCTCAGGAAGCCTGGGGTTTCTGGCCTCACCCCTACCCCATGCCCCTCACTGGATGCCAGAACCCAAATGCCAGTAGAAGTGGGTGAGTCAGCTGAAAGGCACTAACCTCAGAGTGACTGCAGCCTCCTCTCCCCTCTCAAGCCTCTCCCTGGGTACTTTCTGTAGAAACCACGGAAATATGATAGGGAGCACAAGGGCTGCACTGGGCCAGACTGAGGTGATGGGGCAGGGTTGAAGGGCTGAGGCAGGAAATGAAGGAGGGGTGAGACCGTGGGTCTGGCCGACTGGTTGCTAGATACAGCTGAACCTGCACATGGCCGCATCTCAGAGCTGGTCCTCTAGGGAAGCTGAGGTCTTTGAGTTACCAAGTCAGAAAGCCAAATTCCAGAGACCAAGGGAAGAGACTAAGAGAAATTAGGGGATGGGTCCGGTGGGAACAGTGCTGTCCCCTCCCTGTCCAGTCCAGTTTGAGGACCTTGGGAGCCACTGGTCATTAATAGGCATTATCACGGTCATTGCCTTCTGAGGAAGATGCGTGGGAGTCAGGTAGTAGACCGGAGTCTGTGAGAAGAGCTAGGAGGTCACCGCAGGGTCCCCGAGTCAGGGACGAGGTGGCAGGGAGAGTGTGGGACGTCTACACTGGGTCCACAGGGTCTGATGGCCTTGGGGTGAGTGAAGCCTGGGAAGGAAGGTGCTTTGTTGGGGTTCTGGGCCTCCAGTGCTGGCTGTTGACCTCTGGCTATGGGGGAGGGGGTACACACAGCCGTCTGTCCTCAGTCTCTGGGAGGAAAGGAGGTGAGACCATGAGCCCTCAGAGCTGGCAGGGACCTCCCTCAGAGCACTGGGGCCCAGAGAGCAGTCCCAGAAGCAGGCTTAGCACTGACTGCCGCGCTGCACGAGAGCCCCCTTTTCCTGCTCTGGGCCCAGCTTTCTTTCCACTCGCTCTCCCTGCCCATTTCACAGAGGGGAAAATAGAGGTACAGAGAGAGGGTGCAGATTGATTCCTCCCATGGCACGAGGTCCCGGAGAGGCCTTCTCAACATCTGTAAGCCGGAGGCTGCCTTCAGCAGTTACGTCCCTCTAGCCCCAGCAGAGAGCTGTGTCCCCCAGAACATGGCCAGCCTAGGCCAGACTCACAGCATCTGAGGGATGCCCTGTCTCCTCCCTGCTTCTCTAGTGAGGGCCACACCCTCCTTCCTTACAGGTGGGAAAACACTTTGAAAAGTGAAAATGGAGACGCAAATCCGAGGCCGATGTCTGCTTTGTGTTAGAGTTAACTTTATTTCATTCAGAGTTTAGGTTTTTTGGCCTCAGTGATTTACATGAGCGAGAAGGGTCCAAGAAGGTCCTTCTCTGCTCTGTCACCCACTCTCTGCCACAGGACAGCCCAACACCTCCCTGAGGCCTCCCCCGAACCGTCTGGAAGTGGGGTGGATTCATATATCATTTTTAAAACTATCTGAAATAATGTAGCTACAGTAAATGTCATTTTGACGGTGCCCGCCCTGTCTTCCCCGGTGGTAACCACTGCGGTCAGCTCTCCCTCCCGGCACTGCCTACCTGTAGTTAATAGTTAATAGATATTTGCTAAATGGGCTCCCATGACAGATTTGGTTTTGTGGGATCGTGTGATAGGGATTTTTTTTTTTTTTTTGCAGTTTGTGTTTTTCTGATAAAAGCATGCTTCAGAGAAGTGTCCTCTTCAGTCCCACTGCCAGTGTGTTTAACCGTCCCCCTCCTGGCAGAGCCTGAGTCCTTCCCAGCGGCTCACTGGTCAGGCTGTGGTGTGCACGCTCCGCCTGGCATTTCTGTGGGATGGGCACCGTCCGCGTGATGCTTGTTCTGCTGCTTCAACACATTGCAGAAGCCGCTGTTTGTATTCAAGGCCTGCCTATTGGTGGCTCTGAGCTGGTCTGTCCATGCACGTCTCTCCTAGAGTCCCTCAGTCTCACCTCTGGGGTCACATTCAGGTGGGACAACAAGGGTCCCGGACACAGCAGAGGCAGGCCCAGCGTGAGGTCAGGATTCCTGGCCAGGCCCAGCCTGCAGTTCCTCTGCCCTCTGCGTGTGCCCCTCCCTCCCTGCAAGCACCCTCTGCCCAAAGTAGGAAGCAGGTGCTCGAGATAAGCGGACGGCAGCCAGTTGCTCACCGCTCTGAGTCTTCTCTGCTTGTATGTAAAATAGTGATAGAGCCAGGCGGGGGTGTAGCAGTAACAACCCAGCCCATAGGGGCAGGTCCTGGGTTCGCGTCCCGGATCTTTGCTGAGCACACCAGGTGCACGCATACTCCAGGCTGGCTGGAGCTGGGTGTGGGTTGCTGTGTGACGACCATGTTAGGGGTGCTGTCTCTTTTTCTCTGTCTGGGAGAGTGAGATGAGATGAAGTAGTAAGGGGATTCAAAAAGTTCCTGGAAAAATGAAGTGGAATTACAAGTTTATTTCGGTGCAAAGTTTTGAAAGAAACCCATCTGTAGTTTTCTCATGATACACATTTTCCAGGAGCTTGCGGAAGATCCCAGTACGCGCTCAGCCTGTGAGGGGGCCATTCAGATGTTCGCTCCCAGGGTCCCAGTCCCACTGTTGCTACTAGCTCAAGTCCTCACTGTCCTTTAAAGCGTTAACCAAGATCTTAGCTGCCAGTAAGATCCTATCTGTTCTCAACACTTTCCGTCACCCACAGAGAGAGCAGAGAGCGGTGGAGTACTTTCCCCTGTGACGCATGAATGCTCGGGCTCGGTACAGAATTGCTGATCGTGTCTTTTGCTCGTGTTGACTATCAGTTCTTTTTCTTCTTCTTCCTTATTTTTCTTTTGAGTTTTGCATTTTTGTTTTGTTTCGTTTTTGGTTTTGTTTTGCTGTAGGGCAATGTGCTCACTGGAGAGAAAGAGACAGAGAGCAAGAAATCACTCCCCCGGAGGGATGGCCACACCGCAATCCCTTCTCCTTTATTCTTCTCTTGGGATTTTGGGCACACACACACACATGACTGGCATGAGTTTCAAGTCACCAGATCTAGGACTTGAACTACAGTCAACCATGTGGGAGTCCAGCGCCGAAACCACTACGCCACCGGCTGGCCCCTTGACTGTCAATTCTGTGAGGACATGTTCTCTGCAACATAGCAGGTGCTCAGTAGATTCTGTGAGGAGTAAATGGATGCAAAGCCTTCAGTGGAGGCATAGGCATGAGGTTGCAGTGATGGGTAATGTGGGGCAGTGGGGTTGAAATTCGGGCAAGCTATCCCAGATAAACACCGCCTAGATAAGCATCCATGGCCATCGGCCAAGGGCAGGGGCAGAAACCATTTCATTCCTCTTCTCTCCAAGAGAAAGCCAGCTGGCTGCTCTAGAAAGCCTCCGGGTGGGTGCTCCTTGGAGGGGCCACCCCAGACCTGGTCCAAGCCTTCTAGTTGAGAGATTCAATTTCATTAGCTCACCCAGGGGTGACCAGAGTCTGGGAAATCAACCAAGGAAGCTGATTGATAAGCCAGATCGGCAGTTTATTAACTTAGGCTGGCAGCCGTGACTGCTAAGCGGCCCGTAGCATTTGAGCCGGCCCCTCTGCTGCTCGTTCTTTCTGCAGAAGGAATTTACTTGGGAGTCCAAGTCAAACACAGGAGCAGAACGGAATGGAGTGAGATGATGCTAAAGATGAGGAATAGTTGATGTGACACCCGCCATCATGTGTTTACCCTCAAAAACCACGCCACGGTGCCGTTTTGTAGACGAGGACACCGAGCTCAAGTGGGTGCCTCAGCTACTGAGGGGTGGAGCCAGGACTTGAACCCAGGCGCCCTGCCCTCAGTGCTGTGAGCCCAGGAGCTTGTGCAGGGCCCCCCAGCCCAGGCTGTGGCTCCCCGTTTTCCTTCTGTTCAGGACACGCAGCATCCCCCAGGACCACTTCTGCCTCCTGTGTCTCATCAGCAGTAAATACACGTTCTCAGGAGGCACCTCTCCTTCTGCAGACAATAACAATAAACCGACATTAATAGCTCCTATTCATTAGGCGCTTTCCATGTGTCAGGCACCATGCCAGGCGCCTCGTACACATCATCTCACCCTCATGACAACCCCAGAGGGATGCTCTCATCTCCTGTTTACAGATAGGGACTCCCAGGCTCAGAGAGATTAAGTACCTTCCTCAGGGTCCCATAGCTGCGAGTGGTGAGTGAAGACCAGACTGCAAATCATTCTGACCTCCTGTGCTCAGAGTCGACGCCCCCACTTCTCTCCCGTGGAGAATGACCTGTCTCAGTGTGCCACATGCTGGGGGTGCTCCGTCTGGCCCTCTTGTCCCTGATGCGTAGGAACATTGGCACTGAGGCAGGGATTCTCCCAGGATTCCGTGGGGCCACGCCTCAAGCAGCTCTCAAGCGTCTGGGTCCTGGGAGTCAAGGAACTGGGGGCTGCGGTGAAGGAGAGGGAACTGGGCCAGTGCTCCCTACAAGCACAGCCCAGGCCCGTTGCTCCCCCCTGCTAAATCCCTGCCCCTTCCTCCCATGTGCCTTGGGCCTCCAGGACTCCTCTAGGTCTTCTCGGCTAGCAAAGTCCTATTCATCCTTCAAGCCCCAGGTGAAATGTCACCTCTCCTGAGACACCTGCTTCCTGCCCAGTCAGTGGCTCCCTCCCCTACAGCTCTAATTAAAGCATTTGCTGAGCTTTCTTTAACTGCCTCTAAGTGTCCCCCCATAAGCCATGAGCTTCCCAAGGCAGGCCTGGCTTGGTATTCTCATTTTCTCTTCAGTTCTCAGAGAGTCCCCGGCCCACACTGCTGTGGCCCCACATGTACCAATTGTGTCACGCATTTCAGAGGATCCTGGGAACACAAGTCATCCACACACAAGTGATGGCTGCACTGGGCAGAGCCCAGAAAACAAGAATGGGGATCCATTTAAAGAGGTCCCATCCCGTGTGCACGAGGGTTCCTAACCTTAGAGACACTAGTGGATTCTCACCTCTAAAGGGCACCAGGTCGCCACATTGCACAGCTGCTGGGCCTCTGCTTCCTCAGCCTGGAGAGGAGAACTGGTGGAGGCCATGGGGGTGGAGGCAGTGGGAGTGACGGCAGGGGGAGGCTGGGAGGGGGCGGCAGGCAGCAGGGGGGCTGTCTCTGAGGGAAACTGTTCACAGCACATTAGGCTGAGAAGGGGCCCCGGGCAGCCTGTTTGCTGGGAGGAAACATGCGTTAACCTCAGTGCAGCCCATATAGCAGAATGTGTGGGCGCTCTGGAGCTAGCCCGCTCAGGTTCAAATCCTGGCTATGTTACTTCCCAGCTGTGTGACTCAGACAAATATTTAATACTTCTGGACCTCGTCCTCTTCCAGGATTAATAAAACTCCCAGTTAGGACGAAATGGCTATGTCTGTAAAGTACCTGAGCACTCTGTCCTGCCAGCTCCTGCCTGACGCATTCCTTTATTCTCCAAGAGCAGGGCCCTGCAGGAATGGCAGGAAGACTAGCCCTCTGCTCAAAGATCTCCTCCATCAGGCCTTCCTGGACTGCCCCTCGTACTCAGCTAGGTCACACTACTTATCAGTCTCCCCACCCTCTCCACTGCAGGGCGCTTTCTCTTTCATTACACTCGTTATACTAAACATTACTTCCCACGAGATTGCGATCCATGAGGATAGGAATCATGCCTGTCCTGTTCGCTGCTGTATCTCTGTACCTGACACACAGTAGGTGCTCACTAAAGGTGTCGGATAGAACCAGGGATGAAAGTTGTTGGGAAAGTTCCGGATGCCGAGCTGTCACAGAAGGGTCACTGAGCAGCCTGGCAGGCAAGGGTAATAAACCCAGGGTGGGCCTGGGTGGGACAGCAGGGCCACACTGGCCAGGGACTCACGGGACCTCTGCCTCTCTCTCTCTCCCCGCAGTTCCTGGCATTTGACACCCAGTTGCTGATGGGTAGCCGAAGACACTCGCTGAGCCCCGAGGAGTATATTTTTGGAGCCCTCAACATTTACCTAGATATCATCTATATCTTCACCTTCTTCCTGCAGCTTTTTGGCACCAACCGGGAATGAGGAGCCCTCCCCACCCCCACCTCCCTCCAGAGAATGCTTCCTTCTTGGTCCTCCGACCCTCCCCGTGCTCCCGCAAGACCAGATATAAAACTAGCCGCCAGCCCGGCCTGTGGCCACCCTCTCACTGCCTGGGCCAGCCCCGCCCTCACCCTCTGCAGCTTGTACATATGCCACCGGGACCCTGCGGACGGAGGCCACCTCATCTCCTGTGCCACCCCCTCCCAGTCACATCGTCCACCCTGAGACAGCCAAGGCTGATGGCTCCTCCAGTTTGAGAACTCAAAGGACGAGTGGGAGGGGCCCGGCAGGATTTCAGATGCCCTCGCCCTCACAAGTTTCCTCCCAGGGCTGCCACAGCCCAGTGACCTTGGGACACGCTGTCCTGTGTCCGTCCACCCCTTCCCCTCGCTCTCTTCCAGGTCAGGCATGAACACTTTGTAAGGCCTGGCACTGCTCTGCGGATAGGGGAGGCAGGCTCACAGGACGGCTGTCCCAGGCAGCCTGTCTCACCTTGGAAGCAGCGGCCTTTGTCCG
>NW_006205509.1:1952464-1954657 GCF_000334495.1 Tupaia belangeri chinensis
ACAGGACGGCGGCCCCGGGCAGCCTGTCTCACCTTGGAAGCAGCGGCTTGTTCCAGGGATGTGGGCCCTGGGATCATGGGAACAGGAAGGGCTAGGAAGCCAGTGCCACCTGTCGCTTGCCTTGGGGTGCCCTCCTGGGTCATGACAGAGCACTGCTGGAGCAGGAGGTAGGGATGGGGACTGTTCCTAAGTGAGGGCCTGTTCTGGGCTCCCAGGGAGGTGGGAGCAGGGCAGCTGCTGGGATGTCCGGGCTCTGCGGTGTGGCCGGTCCATCCAGGCTGTCCTGGGACATGTCTGCATTGTAGGACTAAGACCCACAGCCTCCCAGTCTCTTCTCCCCGCCCAGGCCTGAGGCCCATGAGGTTGCCTGGGGCCTCCTATGGATATTCTGGAGGGAATCCTGCCTTGCCCCACCCCTTCCCCAGGCCCTGCCGAAGCCCTTCTGTGCCTCTCATTTCCTCAGCCCTCCCCGTCCGCTCTGCGTTGCTGGCTAACCCCTGGCCTCTCCTGGGGCCTTAGCGGTTAGTTGGCAGTTCTCCTATGCCCTCCCCTGGCCACTCACTCAGCCCAGAGTCTCTAAATCCCCTTCTCCCCGTATCTCGGCACCTCTGCAGTCTGGCGGCTTTCCAGCCAGTGCTAAGAGCCAGCACCAGTGCCTCAGCTGGTCACATGGGATGAGGCCAAGGCTCCTTATCAACCTTCAGGCTGCTGGGATCTCAGGCAGGCTGTGCGTGTGTGCCTGCGTCAGTCACCCAGCCCGTGGAGGTGCCTGTTGGGGAGGGAACCAGGGGACCACAACCGGTGGGGGGTGACATGCTGCCAGTGCACATGGCCGACTCTGGGCCAGTGGAAAGTTACTGGGTGGAGACAGGGAGTCGCCCAGTAGATACCAGGATCCTCCCTAGGCCTCTCCGTTCAGGGCTCTCTCCTCTTCCCCTAGGCTGGGGGCTCCGCTTGCCCCTGGCAAGGGTAACTAGGCATGCCATTAGTCTGTTTCCCACCCACCCCACCTTCCTTCCTCCTGACCTTCAAGAACTGCTGCAGAAGCATTTGATGTTTTGCTCCATCTCTGGTATTGGAGGAGAGAAGGAACCAAAAACCGCCAGCGGGTGGCGAGCGTGCAAGGTCCAGGCTGTTGGGGGCCTGGGTATGAGTGCACCAGCCTAAAGTAACCCGTTGTGGCAGTCCTGCAAGGCAGCACTCTGAGCTGAGGGACTCAGAGAGGTTGGTCCAGGGTCATCCAGCTGGCCAGCAGCAGATCTTGGTTCAGGCCCTTGGTCCCTCAGAGGCATCACTCGGGCCTCCCAGCCTGGGAGTTGAGGATGCAAGGGAGCCCAAAGAGGCCTTGGCACCACCCGATGTTCCATCTCCCTCCCAACCCCCCAGGTTTTGCACTCGGAGGGTTCTACCTTCCGGACACGAGGGGGCAGACATGATTTCTGGTTTCTGATTCCAAACCTTTTGCCAACAGACTCGTAGCATTAGGCAAGTGTTTCTTGCTGTTTGTGTGATTAGATTTCCCTACTTGCAGGGTGGAAGTTTACAGCCAGGAGGGGGCAGGGAGAGGCACTAGAACACGTATTTCCACTGGCTCCTCACCCAGTTGTCACGTCTCCTCCCTCCTCCGAGGCCCCTTGGGCTCCTCTCCTAATCACTGGCCTCAGCTGTGAGGGCTTACCCTGCCCCCATTGCCCTTCCACTCAGACTAGGCCTTAGTCAGGCTTCCCAGAACCCACTTGTCTAAGTCCTCCTCTTCTTGAGATAATTTATGCAGAAACCAGGGCTTGAGAAGCTTATCCAAAGCTAAGCCCCTAAAACTTGGGGGAGCGGCCAATCATAACAGGACCCACCAAGTCGGCTCCTTCCCAAAGGGGGGGCGGCCTGGCGGACGATGCTGTGGTCTCCTGCTCCAGTCCGGATTTGGGCTTGGGACACTGCTGAGCTGGCAGCAGGGCCAGAATCAAAGCCTGGGTTCCCCCCTCCATTCCAGGCAGCGAGGAGCCCCGGAACACCTGAATGGGTCTTGGAAGGAGGAAGGGTGGGGGAACAGGATTAAGAGAAACTGAAGCTGTGCAGCTGAGCTGTGGAAGAGGCGGGGAGCCTCACATTTTTAGTCTGGGTGGGGCCCAGGAAAGGCAGGTTGAATTTTATAGAGCTAGAGACAGCCAGGAATGACTCCCCGTGATGAGGTCA
>NW_006205509.1:1955119-1958128 GCF_000334495.1 Tupaia belangeri chinensis
GTTATCCTCCGGAAGGGGAGGCAGCCAAGAGGAATTGGATTCTTCCTCCTGTCCCAGAGGCTGCAGACCGTGGCCTGAGAGGTGCAGGCGCGCGCGCGCGCACACACACACACACGCACACACACAGTCCCCAGACTCCTGCACAATTCCCAGACACATACCTGGCTCCTCTGCATTGCCAGGCGGAAATCCCACGGATCTTGGTTTTCTCATTCCCTACGCTCCCTCCCAGGGGAGTTGTAATAAGACAGACACCCTTATTCCAAAAGGCTCTGTGCCTTCCTCCCTGGCCCATCTGGGGACAAGTCCCAAGTGGTCTAAGTTCCCAGGTAGGTTAGGATTTTATACAAGCCCTTTGCTGCCCCCCTGTGGCTGCCTGAGGAAAAGCAGGACCTGGCTCTGGGAAAGGGAGACCGACCAAGGGGCCTTATGGCTGGGAGTTGAGGGCAAGATCTGGCTGCTGGCTTTTGATTCTCCAGTTCTCCTCGGACCTCCCAGGCCTGCTTTTGATCAGCCACCAGCTGTTCCCTTTTGTCCAACGACAGCTGCCTCTCTCAGACACAGTTGGCCACCCTTGCACCACTCCCTCCCCTGAGTGTTCTCTTGTCTGAGGCAGACACAGCAGCACGGGGACACACGTCTGCCACACCCCCAGACACATCTGCTGCCCAGGCCTCAGCTCCTCCAAGTTCCCTAGGGTCCTGTGCCTGCTCCCTTCCCTGGCCTCAATTCCTGGGGTCTGCGACTGACTGGAGACAAGAATAAAAGCAGTTATGACACCTGCGTGGTTTCCTCGGCCTGCCTGCTGTCTGCTCTCTGGATGGTTCATGGAATCTGGGTGGGAGGGTTACTCTGAGTAGTGCGAAAGCTTTCACTCCAGGGCTGCTTCCCAGGGCAGCTAAGTTGGAATTAAATATCCTTGTTTATTTTATTTTTATTTATTTTTTTTGGAGAGGTTTTTTCTATAGGGCGTGTGCGCTCGCCAAAAAGACAGAGACAGAGAGATAGAGAGCGAGAAATCACCCCCCAGAGGGGATGGCCACGCCGCAATCCCTTCTCCTCCATTCTCCTCGCGGGATCTTGGGCACGCACACATACACGCCCAGTGTGAGTTTAAGCCACCAGGTCCAAGACTCGAACCACAGTTGGCTACATGGGAGTCCAGTGACATAGCCATTACGCTAACTGCTGGTACCAATATCCTTGTTTATTTTTATGTGGAAAAAGTGATACTGGTTCTCCTCAATAAGGCCTTTATGGAGGCTCTTTGGACCCCAGAGGGACTCCTGGAGGCTGCTCCAGGCAAGAGGCTCACCCTTTCCACAGAAGCCTGTTCTTTTACAGGCAGTTCTGTTAGTAGATTCTTCCTTATTGCGAGACAAAATCTCTTCCCCTAGAGGAAGCCTGTGATCAGCCACTTGAAAACCAGAAACTTGAGGGGACAGCCCATGGCATGGAGGTTAAGGCAGCTGGATTCCATATGGCCAACTGCGTAGCTTGAGTTCTGGACTCGGCTGCTTCAGTAACATGTCGGGAGCATGTACATGGGTGCCCGAAATCCTGAAAGGGAGAAATGGAGAAGAGTGTGGCATGACCATTTCTCATGAGGGGTGTTTTCTCACTTTCCTCCTCTCTCTTCCTCTGTTTATCTCCGGCAAGCGCACGTGCCCTCTGGAAAAATTTAAAACAAACAAAAGCTATAAACTTGAACTCCTTGAAGGCGGGGCTGTCTCGTTTGCCCTTTAATTCACAGGATTTATGGCACAGTTTCAACTTTTGATGGAATGGAGGAATGAATGAATGAGGGATGAATAAATAAATCTACTCCAACCCTTTTGTTTTACCTAAGAAGAAACTAAGGAGGGGCCAGCAGGTGGTGTGGTGGTTAAGGTGCTGGACTCCCACATGGCCGACTGAAGCTCAAGGTTCAAGTCTCACATCTGGTGACTTGCTTTCTCACTTTCCCTCTCTCTGTTTCTCTCTGGTAAGCACATGTGCCCTGTAGCAAGTTTAAAAAATAATAATGGTAATAAAATTAATTTTAAAAAATTTTTTAGAGAGGTTTTTGCTATGGGCACTTGTGCTTGCCAGAGAGAGAGAGAGAGAGAGACGGAGAGAAAGTGAGAAATCACCCCCCAGGGGAAATGGTCACATCGCAGTCCTCCTCCATTCTCCTCTCAGGACTTTAGGCACTCACACATGCGCACCCGGTGTGAGTTTTAAGCCACCGGGGCCCAACTCAAACTACGGTACTACCTACGTGGGAGTCCAGCAATGTAACCATTACGCCATCTGCTGGTCCCTAAACGAAGGAGCAGAGGATACAATGACTTGTCCAAAGATACGCATAAGTTAGTGACTGGGAACAGGACCAGGAGGCATGTGGGCTAATGGCAACTTCACCAAGTCCCTGGGGGATGGTCTGCGGGAGAGGGCACCATCACAGAGCGGTGCAGGGTCTTATCTCTGACAAATTCAGCTGGAGCGGGGAAGGCGCAGAGGCAAGAGTGAGGGCCGCTACGGGGAGAAGTAACTTGCACAGCTCGGCTGGGTACGAGGCTGCCCCGGTGCACAGCGGGAGGTAGGAAAGGGAGGAACTGCCAAGCATGTGGGCGGGGAAACGTGTAGAGACCGCGTTGCCGAGAGTCTCAAGCAAAAGCTCTGCCCAGGCCCTGAGAGACGGGGAGGGCTCTGAGTCAGGGCCTGTGAGAGACTGAGGGGCAGAAAAGGAGGGATGGGTCCGTCTAAACTGGAGGAGGCAAAACTGGGCTCCCTTGGGCTCCTCCTGCCTCCAGGGCCCTCAGCCTCGCTACCCAGGCCATCTGTCTGTTTCCCAGGACTGCCCACAACAGAAATCACGTACTCTGCCGCAGCTGCGGAGTCCAGAAGGCTGAAATCGAGGTGTCCGCTGGGCTGGGTCCTTCTGGAAGCTCTGAGCGAGAATCCAGTCCCTGCCTCTCTCCTAGCCTCCAGTGGCTGGGGGCAAAACCCCGGGTCCCCCCCGTCGGG
>NW_006205509.1:1958670-1962394 GCF_000334495.1 Tupaia belangeri chinensis
TCTCGCCTAGCCTCCAGTGGCTGCTGGCAATCCCCGGTGTCCCCGCTGTGGTCCTCGCCAAGCTCTGCCTCCATCTCCACAGAGCCCTTTCCTCTGCGTCTCTGCGCCTCAGATCCCCCTCTCCTGTCTTTGGGTTACAGCTCGCTGTAAATCCAGGATGATGATCTCGTCTTAAAATCCTTTTGTGGGGCCAGCGGGTGTGGTGGTTGGAGTGCTGGACTCCCACATGGCCGACCGTGCTTGGAGTCCCAGACCTGGAAGCTCGCTTTCTCACTTTCTCTCTCTCTCTCTCTGTCCTTTATTCTGGTGAATGTGCATGCCCCATAGCAAAATTTTAAAAAGTATTAATAAAATGAAATAAATAGCTCTAAATAAAAATTAGGGGGGAAATGTAAGAAAATCCTTGTTTTGGAAAAAGATTTTATTTTTCCAAAATTCATTCACCCTGGACATGCCTCCTTTGGGGGCCACCTTCTATTCGACCCACACACCACCCACTCCTTCTAGCAGTTGCTGCCCCTAGTGGCGACGGCCCTGCACGTCCCTCCTCCAGGGACAGACTTCACACGTCCCCCAGAGCAGAGCGGCCTGACACAGCTCGCATTCGCCATCTGTCCGCACTTGGGTCTGGCTACTCCCCGCCTGCCCTCTCACAAGTCATGTGCACACACAAGTGCCCCCACAGATGACTGAGATACTTTCCTCCCAGCCTCCGCTCCCAACTCCTCTCCAGTCATTTCTGCCTTGTCCTCTGGGAAGGTCCTGCAAAATGCCTGAGGCACGGCCTCTCGGCACCTCTTGACCCCTTGGCTGGCTTCTTTACTACCTGAGCCACTACGGAAGATGTGGGACTGCCCTGGGGCCACCAGGGGAAAGTGGCTTGTGTGTGGGGAGGGACGACACCATCTGGTGATGATGCTGGGACTTCAGCTGGTCTGGCCGGCTCCAGCTTTGAACCTCCCCAGTGAGATCCAAGACTCCATGGCGCATAGACAGACCACCCCTCTGTGTCTCGTGGGCATTCTTCGCCCACAAATTCATGCACGTAACGAATGGTCAGGGGGTTTATGCCACAGCGTCTGGACCAGTTTGCTGTGCGAGAATAGGCAACTGGAACTGAGTCTGGTACCCGGAAGTGAGCACGGCCATATCAAACTAAAACGTGGGGCATTTATTCGGGGACCAGGTGTCTCACAGACCTCAATGAAATTGCCCCAGAAATCTGGAAAAAGGGCCAGAGGACTGCAGGTTGAGGAAAATGTTATCAGAACCTGGAGGAACCGAGTTTTGTTATACAGTGGTAGAAAATGTAGCAAAACTTTTATCTTTGTTAATATGTAAAAATAGAAAGCGTGCTTAATGAACTGATGGCTCTAGCTAAGGTTTCCAGGCAAAATGTTTAAAGAGTCAGTTGATTTATTTTGGTTTTATATGTTAAGACACAGATAATGAGAGAAAAAAATAATGAAGGAATAATTCTGGTTTTATTTTTAATTTTTATTTTTGGGAGATTTTTGCTGTAGTGTGTATGCATTTACCAGAAAGAGAGAGAGAAAGAAAGACAGAAAGCAAAACAAACCACTCCCCCCGGGGGGTTAGCCATGCCACAATCTCTTCTCCATTCTCCTCTTGAGATTTAGGGCATGCACACACATACTCCTGGTGAGTTTCAAGCTGCTGAGTGTGGGACTCAAACTGCGGTCAACCACGCAGGAGTTCATCACCCCAAATGCCATGCCACCTGCTGGCCCTATTCTGTTTTTAAGCAGATGATGTAGCAGGACAAAGATGGTGGAGTGGGGTGGGGAGTGGAGGTGACGCTGAAGAAACAGACCGGAAGGGGACCTTGTGGGTCACTGAGGCCTCACTACTCAAGTCTATGAGTCACCAAGAACTTGCCGCCCTTTCCTCTGCGTCTCTGCGCCTCAGATCCCCCTCTCCTGTCTTTGGGTTACAGCTCGCTGTAAATCCAGGATGATGATCTCGTCTTAAAATCCTTTTGTGGGGCCAGCGGGTGTGGTGGTTGGAGTGCTGGACTCCCACATGGCCGACCGTGCTTGGAGTCCCAGACCTGGAAGCTCGCTTTCTCACTTTCTCTCTCTCTCTCTCTGTCCTTTATTCTGGTGAATGTGCATGCCCCATAGCAAAATTTTAAAAAGTATTAATAAAATGAAATAAATAGCTCTAAATAAAAATTAGGGGGGAAATGTAAGAAAATCCTTGTTTTGGAAAAAGATTTTATTTTTCCAAAATTCATTCACCCTGGACATGCCTCCTTTGGGGGCCACCTTCTATTCGACCCACACACCACCCACTCCTTCTAGCAGTTGCTGCCCCTAGTGGCGACGGCCCTGCACGTCCCTCCTCCAGGGACAGACTTCACACGTCCCCCAGAGCAGAGCGGCCTGACACAGCTCGCATTCGCCATCTGTCCGCACTTGGGTCTGGCTACTCCCCGCCTGCCCTCTCACAAGTCATGTGCACACACAAGTGCCCCCACAGATGACTGAGATACTTTCCTCCCAGCCTCCGCTCCCAACTCCTCTCCAGTCATTTCTGCCTTGTCCTCTGGGAAGGTCCTGCAAAATGCCTGAGGCACGGCCTCTCGGCACCTCTTGACCCCTTGGCTGGCTTCTTTACTACCTGAGCCACTACGGAAGATGTGGGACTGCCCTGGGGCCACCAGGGGAAAGTGGCTTGTGTGTGGGGAGGGACGACACCATCTGGTGATGATGCTGGGACTTCAGCTGGTCTGGCCGGCTCCAGCTTTGAACCTCCCCAGTGAGATCCAAGACTCCATGGCGCATAGACAGACCACCCCTCTGTGTCTCGTGGGCATTCTTCGCCCACAAATTCATGCACGTAACGAATGGTCAGGGGGTTTATGCCACAGCGTCTGGACCAGTTTGCTGTGCGAGAATAGGCAACTGGAACTGAGTCTGGTACCCGGAAGTGAGCACGGCCATATCAAACTAAAACGTGGGGCATTTATTCGGGGACCAGGTGTCTCACAGACCTCAATGAAATTGCCCCAGAAATCTGGAAAAAGGGCCAGAGGACTGCAGGTTGAGGAAAATGTTATCAGAACCTGGAGGAACCGAGTTTTGTTATACAGTGGTAGAAAATGTAGCAAAACTTTTATCTTTGTTAATATGTAAAAATAGAAAGCGTGCTTAATGAACTGATGGCTCTAGCTAAGGTTTCCAGGCAAAATGTTGAAAGAGTCCGGTGATTTATTTTGGTTTTATATGTTAAGACACAGATAATGAGAGAAAAAAATAATGAAGGAATAATTCTGGTTTTATTTTTAATTTTTATTTTTGGGAGATTTTTGCTGTAGTGTGTATGCATTTACCAGAAAGAGAGAGAGAAAGAAAGACAGAAAGCAAAACAAACCACTCCCCCCGGGGGGTTAGCCATGCCACAATCTCTTCTCCATTCTCCTCTTGAGATTTAGGGCATGCACACACATACTCCTGGTGAGTTTCAAGCTGCTGAGTGTGGGACTCAAACTGCGGTCAACCACGCAGGAGTTCATCACCCCAAATGCCATGCCACCTGCTGGCCCTATTCTGTTTTTAAGCAGATGATGTAGCAGGACAAAGATGGTGGAGTGGGGTGGGGAGTGGAGGTGACGCTGAAGAAACAGACCGGAAGGGGACCTTGTGGGTCACTGAGGCCTCACTACTCAAGTCTATGAGTCACCAAGAACTTGCCAGGAATG
>NW_006205509.1:1962557-1974135 GCF_000334495.1 Tupaia belangeri chinensis
AAAAGAAATGCCACCCTCTGACTCCCCCATCCCTCCTGAATCAGAGTTTAAATTTTTTTTTTTTTTTTGGAGAGGTTTTTGCTATAGGGAGTGTGAGCTCGCCAGAAATAGAGAGACAGAAAGCGAGAAATCGCCTCTCAAGGGGGATGGCCATGCCACAATCCCTTCTCTTCCATTCTCCTCTCGGGATCTTGGGCACGCACACACACATGCCTAGCGTGAGTTTAATCCACCAGGCCCAGGACTCGAACCATAGTAGACTACATGGGAGTCCAGCGACATAGCCATTATGCCAACTGCTGGTCCCCAGAGTTTACATTTTAATAAGAGGTTCAGGGGATTCCTCTGTATTCAAGCTCAAGAAACTCAGATCTGAAGATTTCGGTCTTCATTCTGGAGGCCTCAGGAAGTCTTTGGGGGCTTCCTCTCTGCTCCGCTCCCTGGTGTGCATAGCAGGAGTGGCTCTTCATTTCCTCTTCCCCAGCTTTGCCCCATTTCTTCAGCAACTCCTCTGCCAGCCACTAACCCCAGAGACTCCGGTCCCCCACCCACTGCTTCCCCTCATAGACCTCGCCTCAGCCTCATTGTCCTGGACACACCTCATAAAATTCTTGAATGCAGGGAATTCCTTGGGTTTGAATGATGATAAATGAAAAGATAAGGTTCTTTGATTCTAGAAAATACTTTGCACAGCTGGGCGGCCTCATGGAACTCATTCTGTGGAAGCAGCATTACACGCTGGAAACACAAGTGGGTCAAAACGTTTACAAAAACTCAGATGCTAAGTCTACAGTGACTTAAGGCGGAGAACTATAAGACATGGTTCCTAACCTTTTCTTTATAATAACCTGTATTGGGATTGTTTCCCTGACTGTAAAACTAATGTATGTGCAGGAAAGAGGGCTCGGAACATACATTAGTTGGAAGAAGAAAACAAAAAGGCAGTCAGAGAAAAACAGGAAGGATTAAAAACAAGCCGGGAGAGAGAGCTGGGAATCAAAGGTATGCACACGCACACACACACACACACACACACACACACAGCCATTCTTCCCACTGCCTCTCTGCCTCTGGTTTGGTTATATCCATAATTACGGGTTGATCAATATTCAATATGAGGTTATCAAAACTGTTGACCATAGACCTAGGTACGGTAGTGATTACTTTTCCTTTTTTTTGCAATTTTGTATTTCTGAAAGTTAATTATTGTTGCTGTCAGTTGTTTGTTCATTGGTTTCTTTTCTTTCTTTCTTTTTAAAATTTTAAATAAAGAGGTTTTTGCTATAGGGTGTGTGTGCTCGCCAGAAAGACAGAGAGAGACATAGAGACAGAAAGTGAGAAATCACCCCCCAGGGGGGGATGGCCACGCCGCAATCCCTTCTCCTCCACTCTCCTCTCGGGATCTTGGGCACGCACGCACATGTGCCCGGCGTGAGTTTAAGTGACCTGGTCTGGGATTTGAACCATGGTTGACTACATGAGAGTCCAGCAACATAGCCATTACACCACTTGCTGGTCCCCATTTGCTTTATTTTCTATGTCTTCCTTTTTTATGAGAGATTTTAGTTATAGGGCTCATGCACTCACTGGGGAGACAGAGAGACAGAAAATGAGAAATCGCCCCCAAGGGCAATGGTCATGTGCAATCCCCTCTCTTTCCTTCTCCCCTCCGTATCTTAGGCATGCATGCACATGAATCAGTGCAAGTTTTAGGTCACCAGGTCAGGGACTCGAGATGCAGTCAGCTATGTGGGAGTTTAGTGACATAACCACTAGGTCTTCTGCTGGTCCCTCTACATCCTTATTAATAATGTATTTCTTTCTTTCTTTTTCTTTTTTTTTTTTTTTTTTTTTTTTGGTGAGGTTTTTGCTATAGGGTGTGTGCGCTCACTGGAGAGACAAAGGGAGACAGAGAGACAGAAAGCGAGAAATCACCCCCCGGGGGATGGCCATGCCACAATCCCTTCTCCTCCATTCTCTTCTTGGGATCTTGGGCACGCAGGGGCCTGCATGCACACGCGCCCGGGCGTGAGTTTAAGCCACCAGGACTCACTGGTTTGTGAGTATGGGACTCAAACCGCAGTCGACTACATAGGAGTTCAGCGACATAGCCATTACACCAACTGCTGGTTCCCCCCATATTCCTTTTCTAAAGTGTATCTATTCATGATAGAGTATTTGCACACACACATGCGGGAAAGAGAGACGCACCCTTGACAAGGTCTTATCATGCTTCACTCTCCGTCCCCGGCCCTCAGGTTGTCATGATCTTGGGCATTCATGCACCCAGAGTCATTCAGGTCCATTGGGTCATGCATTCGAATCTTCCAGTGCTACTGTTCAACACGCTACTGACTGTGTCGCTGAGGCTGAGCCCAAAATCGAATTTGTTAACTCCTCCCTAAGTGGGTAAATATATTCTCCATATATTCTGATACATTTGGTATCCTCTCAGCTTATCTTGCTGCCATCTTGTCTCCTGGAATCTTCTAATCTTATATGCTCTATAGGGCATGCACATTCACTGGAGAGAGACAGGTAGGTGGTGGGGAGGACGGCCCTGCCACAACCCCTTCTCCTCTTGGGATTTTGGGCACACATGAACAACACTTGAAAGTCTAGTGTGATCTTTCAGTAGCGGGGGCCAGGACTCGAGCTGCCGTTGACCATGTGGGATCTAGCCACTGTAACTTCCACACCACCTGCTGTCCGGAATCTTCCATCTTCGAACTACTGCAGCCTGCACTGGCTACTCTGAAGACCTGCTGCCCAGCTGCTGTCCAGGAATCTTCCTTCACCTCCATCCTGGGGATCCCCTTCACCACTCTCCCCATTGGAAACCAGTTTTCTAGATTCTAAAAACTGCCCTTTTTGGTTTATTTTGATGGAAAACATTCTTCAGTAGCTTCCTGAGAAAAAGCTCACAGAAGACAATGTTTTTGGCTCCTTACATGCCTGGAAATGTCTTCGTTCTGTTTTCATACTTAATCACTTGGTTGTGTATAGAGTGAAAGACTGGAAATCATTTTCAAGGCATCATTCCATTGCCTCCTAGCTGCCAGCATGACTGTGGAGAAATTCACTGCTATCATGATTCTTGATCCTTTGTGTGGAATCTGTTTTGTTTCATTTAAATCTTTCTGAAATCATACAGGATTTCTTATTTGTCCTCACTGTTCTGAAATTGTATCATGCGTTTCTTTTTGAGGGACTATTTTCATCCATTATAGAATTGGTACCTGATGGCCCCTCCAGTTCTGAGAAATGTTCTTGGGTTATTTCCATTAATAATTATTTGAGGGGCCAGCAGGTGGTGAGGTGGTTAAGGCGCTGGACTCCCACGTGGCCGATCACTGTCTGAGTCCTAGACCTGGTGGTTTGCTTTCTCACTTTCTCTCTTCCTCTCCCTCTCTCTCTGTCTGGTGAGTACATGAGCCCTGTACTAAACTAAAAAATAATAATGACAAAATTAGATGATTATTTTTAAAAAATAGTTCTTGACAGTTCATTTGATAGCTTCCTTTGCTTTCCCATTATAGAACTCCTCTTATTTGTATGTCAGACCTCCTAGTCTAGAGCCTATCTTTTTTGCTTTTATAATTGCCACAGGGCATGTTCCTTGCAGGGGAGGGAGGAGTACCCCCTAGTGGGGCATGGTCATAATACAATCTTTTTTTCCCTCCATTTCTCCATCCCATCAGGATTTGGGGGCATCGTGCACATGTGGCTGGTGTGTTTTTCAAGCTCCAGGGGCTGGGACTTGAACTGCCGTCTGCCAAATGGGGAGCCGGCACTCCGTGCACAGGGCTTAACCTCTTCTCTATTGGGCTAGCCTTGGACTCTATCTTTTCTTTTTCTCTCCCAAGAATTTTTTTTTATTTAATTTTTTTTTCAGGTTGCTACAGGGCATGTGCACTCACCAGAGAGAGTGAAAAAGAGACACAGAGAGAAAGTCAGAAAACAAGTCACTAGACCTGGGACTCTAACATAGCAGTCCAGCGACCCAACGACCACGCCGTCTGCTGGTCCTGGATGCTATCTTTTGTCTGTTTTCCATCTTTTGTCTTTTTGGCTCTACTTGGAAGATTATCTCAATCATATTTTCCAATTGTTCAATGGAAGGCTTCATTTTTGCTATAATATTTTTATTCAATTTTATTCATTTTCATTGTTTTATTTTATTTTATTTTATTTAAATTGGCCAGAGAGAAGGAAAGCGAGAAAGCAAGCTGCCAGGTCCAGAACTCGAACCATAGTCAGGCATGTGGGAGTCTAGCTGCCTTAACCACAGTGCCACCTGCCAGCCCCTTTGCTGTAATGTTTTTTTATTTTCCAGGAAGTTTCTGTTTTGTTATATTTTTTAGTTTGCTATAGGTGCATGCACTTGCAGGGAAGAGACAGAGAGAGAGAGAGAGAGAATGAGAAAATACTCCAGTACTCCCCAGGGGTCTGACCACACCTTAATCCCTTCTCTGTTCTCCTCTTAGGACTTTGGGCATGTATGCACATGCCCTCAAGTGATTTTCAAGCTGCCAGGTCTGAGATTCAGCTGCACAGTCAGCCATGTAGAATCCAGCTGCCTTAACCTCCATGAGGTTTTATTTTTATTTTGTTATTTGTTTTTTGAGGGAGAGATTTTTGCTAGAGGGCATGTGTACTCACCAGAGAGATGGAGAGAGACAGAGAGAGAGAAAGAGCGAGAAATCACTCCTGGAGGGATGGCCGTGCCACAATCTCTCCTCCATTCTCCTCTTGGGATCTTGGGTGGGATGTGCACACATACCCACTGTGAATTTTAAGCCGCTAGATCTGGGACTCGAACCACAGTTGACTACGTGGGAGTCCAGCAACATAACCATTATGCCGTCTGTGGGTCCCAAAATTGTTTTTCTAATGTTCTCCCCACCCCCAAATGTTATTATGAAAGCTCTCAGACATATAGAGGTTGAAAGAATTCTATGGTAAACACCCATAGAACAAGTACCTGGATTAAAGTTTCTTTTTATAGCTTGTTTCACAGATGCTATTTCTCTGTTAGAGAAAATTAATATTTTAGCAGTTTGGGACACTTTCTTCCGCTGTCTGGTCTTTGCTTCTCTGACTCGCTTGTTTCTAGGCTTCTCAGACTCTTTCATCTTAGAGACTTCCCTCTGCTCCAACGCCCAACGCCGGATGGCCCAGCTCATCGGCTGTGCTTTAAGAGCAGCCCTCTCCTGTGATGCGATAAGAAATGCACCCCCGCCGAGGTAGTTTTCCAGCCCCGAACCAAATCTCAATCCAGTTAAGCCTCTAGCGCAGTTTATATTGAATACAAGGAGCAAGAAGCTTACTAGACAACTCCCACAATCCAGAATATGAAACTCCACAGAACTAACTACCCAGTTCAACACCGAAGCTGGAACTTAAAATAAATGAATTAATAATAATAATAATAAATAAATAAGGAATGGCATGTATGGACTTTCCAGTTGAATAAACCAACTATATATATAGATTATCTCATATAATTATGAGAAGTCAGGCAAACCACCTACAGGACATATTTATGTTAAGAAATTATTGTGGGAACCAGCAGTTAGCATAATGGCTATGTCGCTGGACTCCCACATAGTCGACCGTGGTTCGCATCCTGGACCCGGTGGCTTAGAACTCACGCCGGGCACGTGTGTGTGCGTGCCCAAGATCCCGAGAGGAGAATGGAGGAGAAGGGATTGCGGCGTGACCATCCCCCCTGGGGGGTGATTTCTCGCTTTCTGTCTCTCTGTCTCTGTCTGTCTGGCGAGCGCACGTGCCCTATAGCAAAAACCTCTCAAAAAAAAATTATTGTTAAAATATCTTAGATGCTGCAGCTGGCAAGTGGCATGGTGGTTAGAGGCGCTGGATTCCCACATGGCCGACTGTGGTTCCAGTCCTGGACCTGGCGGCTTGCTTTCTCACTTTCTCTTTCTCTCTCTCTCTCACTCTGTCCCTCTCTGGTCAAATTGAAATAAATAAGTGAATAAATAAATAAATAAAATACTTATTTTAAAAAGTATCTTAGATTCTGATAGTATTAAAAGAAAAGAGTCCTTATCTCTAAATAGATGAAAATGGATTTACAGATAAAATATGGTGTCTGGGATTTGCTTCAAAATAACCAGGGCAGAGGTGTAGTCACAGCTGCACATGCTGCTAGAACTCTGTGCTCCCCAGGCTGGGACCATGTGGGCGGCTCAGGTTCGATTCCCAGTCTGACCTAAAGGCCAGTCACAGTGGCACGAGCCTGTAATCCCAGCAACACAGAAAGCCTGAGGTAGGAGGACGGAGAACTCGAGGCTGGCCTGGGCAACATGGTGAGATCCTATCTAAAAAGGGGCTAGGTGCAGTGGCCCGTACCTGTGAGGCCGAAGCAGGAAATTCAGGACAGCAAGACCCTTAAAGAGGAGGCGGGCAGAGGCAGAGTGGACAGAGGTATAGACTAAGATTGGCAAAAATTGCTGAAGCTGGGTTGTGGGTACATGGAGATCACTGTATTGCTCTCTCTACTGCTACATATGCTCGAACATTTCTAGTTAAATAAGAAGGAATGGGGTGGGGCCGGCAGGTGGCATGGTGGTTAAAGGCGTTGAACTCCCACTTGGTCAACTGCACTTCAAGTCCCAGACCTGGTGGCTTGCTTTCTCATGTTCCCCCCCCCCACTCTGTCCCTTTCTGGTCAAACTTAAATAAATAAATAAACAAATGAACAAACAAACAAATAAGTTAAATACAATAATTCTTTTAAAAAATGAATGGGGCACTAATAAGCTGACTGGAAGCTCTGAGCTGGTAGGGAGGCTTGTCTCTGGGGCTTCACTCACTGGTGTTCTGGCTGGGCTGTTTCCTGAGAAGATGCCTGAATCCTTGCGTTGCTCCAGGAAGGCTCGCCAGACCTCCCATCTGAAGAGTCTAACGCCGACTCCAGGTATCGGGGAAGTGGTAGGCAAGAAATCTGGGATTCTCAGCCCTCAGTGTGTCAGCTTTTACGTAAGCTTGCAGCAGGTTACCCCTGCTCCGGTGGATTAGTATCCCTAGATAAACACCCCTCTGTTTTACCTTCTCTAATTCACTGCTGAGGTTGGAGTGGGACCTAATCAGACAGCTGTACTGGATGCAAGAGGTGGTCCTCAAAAAACTGCTTCTTGTTGGGACCAGCAGATGGCGTAATGGCTGCATCACTGGACTCCCATGTAGTCAACCCTGGTTTGAGTCCCAGACCTGGTGGCCTAAACTCACACTGGGCGCATGTGCGTGCGTGCCCAAGATACGAAGAGGAGAATGGAGGAGAGATTGCGGCATGGCCATCCCCCCTGGGGGGTGATTTCTTGCTTTTTGTCTTTCTGTCTTTCTGGTGAGCTCAGGAGACCTACAGCAAAAAATAAAATAAAATAAAATAAAACTCTCCAAAACAAACAAACAAAACTGCTTCTAGTAATCATTCCTCTTCTTTTTGAAACTTCTTATTTTCAAATAATTGTTGATGCACAGGAAGTAACAAAACAGTACAGTGAAGTTCTGTTTATCCCTCACCCAATTTCCCTCAATGGTTACATTTTACATAACGACAAAACAGTATACTACCCAAACTGGGAAATTAATATTGGTACAATGGTTACATCTTACATCATTACAAAACAGTATACTACCCAAACTGGGAAACTGACATTGATACAATACGTGTGCTGCAGAATTTGGCAGCATTTTATCACTTAAGTTTGTACTTACACAGACCTAGAGGCATAGCCCACTACACACCTAAGCAATAGGGTATAAGCAATCACTTCTAGGCTACAAACCTGTATGGTGTGTCACTGTACTGAATATTGTAGACCACTGGCAAGGCAGTGGTAAGTATTCGTGCATCTAAACATAACTAAACCTAGAAAGAATACAGTAAAAATGCAATAGAAAAGACCAAAAATGGTACATCTGTGTAAGGCACTTACCACGAATGGAGCTTGCAGGACTGGAAGTTGTGATGGCTACGGTGTCACTGGGTGGTAGAGATTTTCAGCTCCGCTGTGATCTCAGAGGCCTGCCATTATGTATTCGGACGGCGGTTGACAAGCATCGCTAGGTGGCACGCGACTGCGCCAAGTTTTATGAATGTTTACCCATTCATCAGCTGATGGACGTTTGGGTTGTTTCTACTTTCTGGCTCATGAGTAATGCTGCTGTGAACATTTGTGTTGAAGTTTCTGTGTGGATGCATATCTCACGAGTGTATAGCTAGGAGTGGAATTGCTAGGCCATATGGTAAGTCTATGTTTAACTTTTTGAGGACCTGCCAAACTGTTTTCCAGATAGGCTGTACCATTTTACATCCCTACCAGCAATGTCTAAGGCTTCCTATTTTTCCATATCTTTGCCAACATTTGTTATTGTCTGTCTTTTTTATTATAGCTATTCTAGTTGGTATGTTTCCTATTTTTTAAGAATCTGTTCAACTCTTTTCCGGAGTGCCTGTGTCATTTGACTTCCCCATCAGCGATATATGAGACATCTAGTGTCCCCACATCTAAGCTTTCAAGCATTTGGAGTTTTAAATATGGTTTTTATTTACACAGTTTCAATAGGAGTGTAAAACACCATGTGGTGGTCTTAGTTCACATGCTCCCAATGGCAGTAATGTTTAACATCTTTTCATGTGCTTCTATGCCATCAGCATATCTTCTTCAATGAAATTTCCCCAGATCTTTTGTATAGTTTCTTTAAAATATTTCTATATATTGCAGGTGGGGCCAGCAGCTGGCATGGAGGTTAAGATGCTAAATACTCCATGGCTGCCTTTGTGGTTTGAGTCTTGGACCTGGCAGCTTAAAAAACATGTCAGACACATGTGAGTGTATGCCCAAAATCCCGAGAGGAGAATGGAGGTGAAGGGATTGTGGTATGGTCCCCTCAGGGGTCCCCTCACTTCCTCTCTCTCTGTCTCTCTCTGGCAAGTTCTTATGTCCTATAACAATATATATATATGTGTGTGTGTGTGTATATATATATATACACACACATATATAATCATGGGCCAGCTGGTGGCATGGTGGTTAAGGTGGCTGGATCCCACATGATCAACTGCATGGTTTGAGTCCCAGACCCTTAGGCTTGAAAAATATGCCAGGTGCATGAGTGTCTGTGTGTGTCAAGAATCCCAAGAGGAGAATGGAGAAGGGATTGCAGTGTGGTTATCCTCCCTGAGGAGTCCTCTCTCTCTCTCTCTTTCTCCCTCTCTGTCTCTCCCTCTGTCTCTCTCCAGTGAGTGCTTGGGTCCTGTAACAAGTTAAAACATAATTTAAGGGGCTGGTAGGTGGCATGATAGTTAAGGGCATAGACTCCCACATGGCTGATCACAGTTCAAGTCCTGGACCTGGTGGCTTGCTTTCTCATTGTCCCTCTTTCATTCTGGCCCTCTCTAGTCAAATTAAAATAAATACATAAATGAAGTTAAATAAAATAATTTTTAAAAAAATAATCATTTTTAAAAATTAAAATTATATGCTGGTGTTTATCTACAGCTTTCTTAGCAGACAAGAAGAGGAAAAGCTTTTAAGCAGTTAAGCACGGAGAATTTAAGCTAACGCTGTCAGATTAAAGAGGTTCCATTTTAGATGTCCAGCCACCTAATTACCTGAAGATATAATACCGGGCTGGCCCTGAGGTGTGCGGCAATGCCCTGCTCTGAATCTGCAGATCACACATGACCACTGCTGTTTGAAACTCCGGCCTGGACACCAGAAACATGCTGGGTGTGTGTGAGTTCCCAGGACCCAACAGACTGGGGCACTGGAGGAAGGGACAGTGTTCTATCATGAATAAAGAAAAATACTTTTTAAAAATTATTATTTATTTAACTTTATTTATTCATTCATTTAATTTTAATTTGACCAGAGAGAGGCACAGAAAGAGAGAGAGAGAGGGAAAGGGAGAAAGGAAGCCGCCAGGTCTGGGACTCGAACCGAGGTCGGCCATGTGGGAGTGGGTAGCACCTTAACCACCATGCCACCTGCTGGTCCCCAAGAAAAATACTTTTTGAAAGATATATAATACTGTGGGACCAGCAGTTAGCGTAATGGCTATTTCGCTGTACTCCCATGTATTCAACCGCAGTTCACGTCCTGGACCCGGTGGCTTAAAACTCATGCCGGGCGCGTGTGCGTGCATGCCCAAGATCCCAAGAAGAGAATGGAGGAGAAGGGATTGCAGCGTGGCCATCCCCTCTGGGGGGTGATTTCTCGTTTTCTATCTTTCTGTCTCTCTCTGTCTATCTGGCGAGCGCACGCGCCCTATAGCAAAAACCTCTCCCCAAAATAAGAAAAAAAAAGATATATAATACCGAATCTGCACTTGCAGCTTCTTTATGAAGTGCAGTGCTCATGTCTTAGTCTTTTAAACATATAAATAAAAAAGGAAAAGAAATTATTTAGTAGAAACTGCACTGGGCCAACAGGTAGCGTGGTGGTTAGGGAGCTGGATCCCATAGAGCCAGCTTCGTGATCTGAGTCCCAGACGCAGACCTAAAACACACCAGGTGAGGCGGGGAGAGGAGAAGGGAGGAGAAGGGCCTGCAGCATGGCCGTCCCCACGGAGGGGGGGTGGGTGGTGCACATGCCCTCTAGCAAAACCTTTTTAAAAAAGAAAAAAAAATGGCATCAAATGAAAGGTATTTTAAATGTCAACTTATATTGTTTCTGGTAATAATACATGCCCAATGAGAACCAAAAGTTAGAAAAGAAGTTTTAGTTCCTACTTGGGTGGACAGTTACAACAGTTATTTTATGCAAGGGCCATTATAATTTTAATTGCCCGTGAACTACTCTGCACTTCCTACGAGACAGTCAGGAAAGAAGACATAAGGAGAATATTCCTATTTCGGAAGCGGTTAAGCCCTCTGGAATCAGCATGGAAAATAAACCGCCTATAGACGCCATGTGGGAAAAAGTCACTGTAGTGATTTCAGCTCATGCCGAGGCTTACTGAACTTTTTCATTGACTTATTTGGTGTCATCCTCTTAAATCAAGTGTGTTTAATTCTTTTTCTCGTTCATCCAAATCCTCCCCAGTAAAAAGATTCTTACCAACAGGAACAGAATCAACGGCTCCATTTTCCTGTCCCTCCCTTTCTAAGTCATTTCTCTCACCATTTTCAGCCCCATCTCCCATCTCCGAAAGCTTCCCTTGACTTGCTTTCACCTTTATCTGAAGTGCATGTGCCAGATCTTTCAGAGCTGACTACAGTAATGTCGGTCTCATCTCCAGCTCTTGGGGTACAGAGGTGTAAAACTCTGCCATTTACCCTCCCCGAGCATCAGCCTCGTCTCCACCTGCTTCCTGGTACAACCGGTGTCATCTGCTCCCTCCGCTTCATGGATCAGTTCAGGATGAATCAAACACGCCGCGACTCTGAATCCTAATGCTTTCCCCAGTCTGAAGCTGCTTTTCCTTCTTTCTGTATCTTGTTCAAGTTTATCAACCTTTTATTATTATTATTGCCAGAGAGCACATGTATTCACCAGAGAGAGAGAGAGAGGATCCTCTGGTGGGGTGTGGTCATGCCACACTCTTT
>NW_006205509.1:1974149-1976648 GCF_000334495.1 Tupaia belangeri chinensis
TGCCACTCTCTTTCCTCCATTTCTCCATTGCTCACACATCCCTGGTGCGTTTTTGAAGCTGCCAGGCCAGGACTCAAACCATGGCTAGCCATGTGGGATCTGGTTGCCCTAACTGCTAGGCTATAAGGCTGACCCAAGTTTATCAACCTTTTTTTGTCTTTGCCTTTTCTTCCATGCAAGAAGAGATTCTAGAATGATTTGGCAACATGGGGACCTAGGGAAGAATATTATCTTTCAGTGAGATCTTCTTGTGAAATTTCATCTTCTTTCTCTTTCTCTTTTTCAGCTCATGTCAAAGAAGTGCATGATACAGGGAAGTCCCACTGCTTCCAGGACATACCCAAAACCGCACATAGTTTGTTTTCAAGCACTTCAAGGAAATGTTTGTACACTCTCTCAGTGTCTGGGTTAGTTCTTTTCCATCCCACTGTGTTTCTTGTTCATTACTTCTTCCAACTGTTACTCATATTGTTTACCCATAGTGTTTTTCTCTTTTTCCTTTCTTTTTTCTTGAAGAGGTTTTTTTGTTTTGTTTTTGTTTCTTGCTATAGGGCATATGCGCTCACCAGAAAGACAGAGAGAGACAGAGAGGAGGAAAGCGAGAAATCACCCCCCTGCGGAATGGCCACTCCACAATCCCTTCTCCTCCGTTCTCCTCTCAGGATTTTGGGCACACACGCACACGCGCCCAGCATGAGTTTAAGCCACCGAGTCTGAGACTTGAACGGTGATTGACTACATGGGAGTCCAGCAACATAGCCAACTGCTGGTCCCACCCATACTGTCGTTTTCAAATTCTTCATTTCTTGCATCAGTGTAAACACTTTGGTTTCCACGTTTTCTCTCCAGAGTTCAGTCATGAGAGAACTCACACTTATCTCCTTCAGAGCACTGTCCCTGCTTGAAGAAAGTACACACTGTGGACTCGGAATCTGCATTTTCACTTCTCTTTTGAGCAGCAATTACTGGTTTGAACAGTTTGTTTAGTTCCCACAGTTCTTTCTTCTTGTCACCTTTCATCAGTTTCACTCATTCATTCATTCATTTTCATTGGCAAAGGGTGCATATGCTTGCTGGAGAGAGACAGAGACAGAGGGAGAGGGAGAAAGAGCCCAGAATGGGGTGTGGTCACACTGAAATCCCTTCTCCCTTTCTCCAACCTATTAAGAATTTGGGCACAGGGCCAGCAGGTGACATAGGGTTAAGGCGCTGCACTCCCACGGCAGGGGGGAGGGGCACTGCACTGCCAGGTGGCCCTGCCAGACTTAAGCACAGCTGGGTACCATCAGGTGCCCCACGGCAGAAAGAAGACCTGGTCACCCTGGCAGTCGCTCTACTTTTACATATTCTCTCATTAAATTATTACTTTTCATTAGAGTTTTAAGAGTTTTTAAATATTTTTTAGATACAAATCCTTTGTCAGATATGTGGCTTGCAAATATCGTTTTTCCTATCTGCAGCTTATCTTTTCATCCACTTAACAAGTCTTTCACAAAGTGAAAGTCCTTTGTTTGGATGAAGTCCAATTTGTTCATTTTTTTCTTTGATCAGTCATGCTTTTGGTCTCATATCTAAGAACTCTATCAGTCCCTGTGCCCTAAGGATGTCCTTATGCTTTCTCCTAAGTTGTATAGTTTACCGATCACATTTAAAGCTGATCCACATTGAGTTCATTTGTGTGTGTGGTGTGAAGTTTAAAATCTTATTATTTTCTTTCTATCAAGAACTAATTGTTCAAGCACCATTTGTTGAAAGGAATGATTTCTGTTTCTTCTTTTCTTTTTTTTTTTTTTAGAATTATTTAACTTTATTCATAATCACTGTTATTATTACTATTATTAATTTGACCAGAGAGAGAGAGGAAAAGTAAGAAAGCAAGTTGCCAGGCCCGGGACTTGAATCGTGGTTGGCCATGTGAGAATCCAGCACCTCAACCACCACACCACCTGCTGACCCGATTCCTCTGTTTTCGAGACATATTTGCTTCCCATGGCCAGAAGTATCTGTTGCCACCAATTCCTGAAGCTTAAGGGACCCACAGGACATGTGGTATTGCTCCTTGACCTCCCTGGAGTGGCCTGGGAGTCAGCTCTCTAGTTGGCTAAGTCAGTTACGGCTTGCCATCTGCCATCCAGTGGCCCACATTCTGTTGCGTTTGTCTTCTCCCGTTTTCTTTGTCCTTAAACGTTTCAGGGTTTTACTATCGTTTTAATAGAATTTCAGAGAAGGTTAAAACCGAGTCAGTGTGTGTATGTGAGAGTGTGTGTGTGAGTGTGTGTGTGTGTGAGAGTGTGTGAGTGTGTGTGTGAGAGTGCGTGTGAGTGTGTATGTGTGTGAGAGTGTGTGAGTGTGTACGTGTGTGAGAGAGTGTGTATGTGTGTGAGAGTGTGTGAGTGTGTGTATGTGTGTGAGAGTGTGTGAGAGAGTGTGTGTGTGGGTGCATGTGAGTGTGTATGTGTGTGAGAGAGTGTGTATGTGTGTGAGAGTGTGTGAGTGTGT
>NW_006205509.1:1976733-1981392 GCF_000334495.1 Tupaia belangeri chinensis
TTTTGGGCACACACGCACACGCGCCCAGCATGAGTTTAAGCCACCGAGTCTGAGACTTGAACGGTGATTGACTACATGGGAGTCCAGCAACATAGCCAACTGCTGGTCCCACCCATACTGTCGTTTTCAAATTCTTCATTTCTTGCATCAGTGTAAACACTTTGGTTTCCACGTTTTCTCTCCAGAGTTCAGTCATGAGAGAACTCACACTTATCTCCTTCAGAGCACTGTCCCTGCTTGAAGAAAGTACACACTGTGGACTCGGAATCTGCATTTTCACTTCTCTTTTGAGCAGCAATTACTGGTTTGAACAGTTTGTTTAGTTCCCACAGTTCTTTCTTCTTGTCACCTTTCATCAGTTTCACTCATTCATTCATTCATTTTCATTGGCAAAGGGTGCATATGCTTGCTGGAGAGAGACAGAGACAGAGGGAGAGGGAGAAAGAGCCCAGAATGGGGTGTGGTCACACTGAAATCCCTTCTCCCTTTCTCCAACCTATTAAGAATTTGGGCACAGGGCCAGCAGGTGACATAGGGTTAAGGCGCTGCACTCCCACGGCAGGGGGGAGGGGCACTGCACTGCCAGGTGGCCCTGCCAGACTTAAGCACAGCTGGGTACCATCAGGTGCCCCACGGCAGAAAGAAGACCTGGTCACCCTGGCAGTCGCTCTACTTTTACATATTCTCTCATTAAATTATTACTTTTCATTAGAGTTTTAAGAGTTTTTAAATATTTTTTAGATACAAATCCTTTGTCAGATATGTGGCTTGCAAATATCGTTTTTCCTATCTGCAGCTTATCTTTTCATCCACTTAACAAGTCTTTCACAAAGTGAAAGTCCTTTGTTTGGATGAAGTCCAATTTGTTCATTTTTTTCTTTGATCAGTCATGCTTTTGGTCTCATATCTAAGAACTCTATCAGTCCCTGTGCCCTAAGGATGTCCTTATGCTTTCTCCTAAGTTGTATAGTTTACCGATCACATTTAAAGCTGATCCACATTGAGTTCATTTGTGTGTGTGGTGTGAAGTTTAAAATCTTATTATTTTCTTTCTATCAAGAACTAATTGTTCAAGCACCATTTGTTGAAAGGAATGATTTCTGTTTCTTCTTTTCTTTTTTTTTTTTTTAGAATTATTTAACTTTATTCATAATCACTGTTATTATTACTATTATTAATTTGACCAGAGAGAGAGAGGAAAAGTAAGAAAGCAAGTTGCCAGGCCCGGGACTTGAATCGTGGTTGGCCATGTGAGAATCCAGCACCTCAACCACCACACCACCTGCTGACCCGATTCCTCTGTTTTCGAGACATATTTGCTTCCCATGGCCAGAAGTATCTGTTGCCACCAATTCCTGAAGCTTAAGGGACCCACAGGACATGTGGTATTGCTCCTTGACCTCCCTGGAGTGGCCTGGGAGTCAGCTCTCTAGTTGGCTAAGTCAGTTACGGCTTGCCATCTGCCATCCAGTGGCCCACATTCTGTTGCGTTTGTCTTCTCCCGTTTTCTTTGTCCTTAAACGTTTCAGGGTTTTACTATCGTTTTAATAGAATTTCAGAGAAGGTTAAAACCGAGTCAGTGTGTGTATGTGAGAGTGTGTGTGTGAGTGTGTGTGTGTGTGAGAGTGTGTGAGTGTGTGTGTGAGAGTGCGTGTGAGTGTGTATGTGTGTGAGAGTGTGTGAGTGTGTACGTGTGTGAGAGAGTGTGTATGTGTGTGAGTGTGTGTGAGAGTGTGTGTGAGTGTGTATGTGTGTGAGAGTGTGTGAGAGAGTGTGTGTGTGGGTGCATGTGAGTGTGTATGTGTGTGAGAGAGTGTGTATGTGTGTGAGAGTGTGTGAGTGTGTGTGTATGTGTGTGAGAGTGTGTGAGTGTGTGAGTGTGTATGTGTGTGTGAGTGTGTATGTTTGTGAGAGTGTGTGTGTGTGTGTGTGTGTTCAGTCCATGACCTTCACCCAGGACTCTCTCGTGCCCTTTCCGAGCCTGGCTCTCCTGTTCTTTTACCACCCATGAGCACTTTCCTTTTCTGCTTATCAATCAGAGCCAGTGCCTATTTCTTGAAACCTATTTCTACTACTTGAACCCTGAACGACACAGTGAAAATGACTTAGTTTAGAGGGGAAATGGGGGGAATTCTGAAAATAGAAAGTGAAAATTAGCTGTTACTGACCTGCAGGTCCTGTGGGATTTCAAAAGTGGTAAGAAACTGGTTTAGATTGTGGGGGGTAGGATAGAGAAAGTCTGTCCAAAAGATCTTATATTCATTCTCATACTTCTCAGTAATTAGCGAAGATAAATTGTTGGCTTAATGAGTCCCTCAAGGTCTAAAATGTGTCTTGGGAGAGAGATGGTGGATGAGAAATATCCTTGTTTTCATTTTATCTCCTGTGTGGGACTGAGGTTAAAAAATACCAGTACGAGAACAAAAAGAAGCTGAAGTCTGGAGCAGGCGAAATGAAATAACGCACGGAAGTCCAGTGCCCGTCTCCCGAGAGATATCTCACAGATACCCGATTCTTCCTCTCCCATCCTTCCTGGGCAGAGACTAGTTTTCTCCCAAATCCATGTCTTCCTCCCGGACAAGTCCTTAGATCGAATTCCCGCTCTTTTTGCAATCAAGTAGACCGTGGAGGAGGAGCCCTGGCTGACGTGTGTGCGCGGGGGCAAGGAACACCTCTTCTGAATGTGGCCCCAAATCTTCGCTTCAGGTTCTCCAGGAAGCCAGATAAGAGCTCACTGGAGGCCTTCCGAGTCTCCAGGTTAAGGTGGAGCTTATAGACAAGCCCATGAGGTCTCTGAGAATCCAGGCACCCTCTATCCTCTGCCCCGACAACCCGCACTGGACTGTGGCTGCTGAGACTGGTAATTGCCGCGTTTAGCCTGCCCCAACTAATTCGACCCCTCTTTGGAGAAACTGCCTTTACTTCCTACAATAGGTCTGTTTCCTCATCTGGAAATGAGGGATTTAGAAAGTGTGCTCTCTTGGTTACCTGTCAACTATAACACTTCATTTGTAAGTTGTATGGCGTGTTTAATTTTTAACTTCTTTCATGAGAGAGGGAGACACAGAGACAGAGAGAGAGAGGTGGCTGAGGTGCTGCAGTCCCCTCCAGTCCCAATGGCCTCTATTGGGGGCATGCATGTGTGGACCTGGATGCTCAGGGAAGTCCTGGGACGCAGTTGCAGGGCCTTGCTCATGTGGGTCCAGTTGTGCTGCTGCTGTCCACTGCCTGGCCCTGTATTTTTAGTATTTCCAAGTGGTTTCAAACTCCACGAGGACTGGGGCCAGCAGGTGGAGTAGTGATTAAGGCACTGGACTCCCACATGGCCAATTATGGTTTGAGTCCCCAACCTGATGGCTTGAAAATCATACCAGGTGTGTGTGTGTGTGTGTGTGTGTGTGTGTGTGTGTGTTACCAAAATCCTAGGAGGAGAAGAATGGAGGAGAAATGATGGTGGTGTGGCCTTCACCCTGAAGTGTGATTTTTCACTTTTTCTCTCACTGTCTCCCTCTGGCGAGCACACACACCTTATGGCAAAAACCTTAAAACAAACAAACAAAAATATTAAGGGCCAACAGGTGGCTATTGGTTGAAGTGCTGGATACCCACATGGCTAAACGCAGTTCAGGGCCTGAACCGGGTGGCTTGAAACTCACACCAGGTGCGTGTGCGTGCATGCCCAGAATTCTGAGAGGAGAATGGAGAAGGAATTGTGGTGTGGCCATCTGCCCTGGAGGGGGTGGTATCTCACTTTCTCTATCTTTCCACGTGAGAGCACACGCCCTATAGCAAAAATACTCTCCAAAAATAAACAAGCAAATAAAAATTTAAAACCTCTACAAGGACTAATTAAAGAATTTAACAACTGTAAATATGACTAAATTTATTGGACCAGCTGGTGGCAAGGTGGTCGAGGTACTGGATCTCACATGGCAAGTGCGTGGTCTGAGTCCCGACCCACTGGTTTGAAAAACACAACAGACGTGTGCATGCATGCTCGAAATCCTGAGAGAAAAAGGGAGATAGGATTGGATTGTGATGACCAGCCCCCCGCCCCCGTAACTTCTTACAAAAAAAACCCCCCTTGCCCCCACCCCACCTCTGCCATGAGTGCATATGCCCTATAGCAAAAACTTTAAAGAAGACAAAAGTCTTGCGTGAGTCTTTAATTTTTTAAAATATGCAGATTCCTGCTTAATCCTCTGAGGCCTGCTGGGCCCTGCACTGGAGGCTGGCCATGAGTGAGGTGGGGAGCAGAAGCTGAGCAGAGGCTGCGGGGTGTGAGGAGAAAGGGACGAGGCAGGAGGGTCACCATGGGCTGACCATGGGCCAGGGTGTCAGGCTCCCTTTGGAGGCAGTAGAAGCCATGATACATGTGAGTCATTCCTAAATGGAATATTTCCAATTCTGTATTTACCTCTTCATTTTAATTATGGGTCTATGTTCTGTGCAGGGCTCAGGAGGATATACTGTGAAGTTCAAGCTTCAAGGACTTCACTCCCTGTAAGATCCTGCCAAGGCCCTAGCAATGCTTTCACAGTATCATTCATTTTTGTAAAATTTTAAAAAGATATATCTTTTAAGGAATTATTATTATTATTATTATTATTATTATTATTATTATTATTTTGGAGAGGTTTTTGCTATAGGGCGTGTGTG
>NW_006205509.1:1981426-1984077 GCF_000334495.1 Tupaia belangeri chinensis
ATGTCTCTCTCTCTCTCTCTGTCTGTCTGGCGAGCGCACGCGCCCTACAGTGAAAATCTCTCAAAAAAAAAAAAAAGAGACAGAGAAAGAGAGAGAGAGAGAGAGAGAAAGCGAGAAATCACCCCCCAGGGAGGATGGCCATGCCACAATCCCTTCTCCTCCATTCTCCTCTTGGGATCTTGGACACGCACGCACACGCACCTGGCATGAGTTTAAGCCACCGGGTCCGGGACTCAAACCATGGTCAACTACATGGAAGTCCAATGGGATAGACATTACGCCAACTGCTGGTCCCAAAGAATTATTTTAGTTACCCTTATTTGTTTGTTTATTTTAATTTGACCAGAGAGGGACAGAGGGAAAGGGAAAGTGAGAAAGCAAGCTACCAGGTCTGGGACTCGAACTGTGGTCGGCCATATGAGAGTCCAGTGCCCTTAACCACCATGCCACCTGCTGGCCCCGAAAAATATAATTTAACTGCTGAGGCTTAAAGCTGTTATTACCACTTGGACACCCCCTCCTTCACATTTCCCCTTATGTTATCCCTAATTTGATAACAAACCTAAAAATGTGCATGACATTGCCAATAACAACCTGTAAATGTGAAAGAAACTTTTAAATTATCAAATTATAAAAGACAAATTTGATCCACCATGCTGAAAAATAAACAAAAGACCAGGGGCCAGTAGGTGGCATAGTGGTTATGTCGCTGGACTCCCACATGGCCGACCACTGTTTGAGTCCTGGATGCAGTGGCTTGAAACTCATGCCGGAGATGTTTATGTGCATGCCCAATATCCCTGGAGGAGAATGGAGAAGGGATTGCTGCATGGCCATCCCCCTGGGGGGGTAATTTCTCACTTCCCCTCTCCAGTCTCTGTTTCTCTCTCTCTCTGGTGAGTACAGGTTCCCTAAGACAAAAACCTCTACAAATTGAAAAAAAAGAAAGAAAGGGGGCCAGCAGGTGGTGTGGTGGTTAAGGGCACTGGATTCCCACATGGCCAACCGTGGTTCAAATCCCAGATCTGGTGGCTTGCATTCTTGCTTTCTCCCTCTCTCTCCCCTTCTCTGGTCAAATTAAAACAAACAAACAAATAATGTTAAACAAAATAATTCTTTTTTAAAAAGTTTTGGGACCAGCAGATGGCGTAATGGCTATGTCACTGGATTTCCATGTAGTCGACCTTGGTTTGAGTCCCAGACCCTATGGCTTAAACTCACGCAGGGTACGTGTACGTGCGTGCCCAAGATCCCAAGAGGAGAATGGAGGAGAAGGGATTGCGGTGTGGCCATCCCCCCTGGGGGGTGATTTCTCACTTTCTGTCTCTCTGTCTCTCTCTGTCTCTCTGGCAAGCACACACGCCCTATAGCAAAAACCTCTCAAAAAAAAAAAAAGTTTAAAAAAATTTTTAAAAAGAAAGAAAAAAAGCCAAACTATCTTTTTAGAGTCTCTTGTTAAAGCTCTAAAATGTTATTCTCAAATTATTGTCATAAGCAACCAAAAAGTATGCAGTCCAAAGCATAAAAAAATATAATATTGTAGAGTAGCTTACATTTAATTAATCAAACTATGAAGGGAATTTTTGCATTGTGATACTTATTAGCTTTTTATTTTAAGAAGTTTTTATTTTGTTTTATTTATTCATTCATTTATTTTCATTTGACCAGAGAGCAACACACACACACACATAAATACAGAGAAGGAAAGTGAGAAAGCAAGCCTCCAGGTCCAGGACTTGAACCGTGGTCGGCCACGTCGGAGTTTCCAGTGCCTTCATCACCATGCCACCTGCTGGCCCCAATACTTATTAGCTTTTTAAAATTGATAATTTGTTCTGATTTCTTATTACAAATAAATATTCACTATCATACTTTTTATTCCCTTAAGGAGGTCACTCCCTGTATCCCCCTTCCCCACACTGTATAAGCATCAGGCTTCACCAAACCGGAATGACCAAAGGACAGAGCAAGCTCTTGGGCGTTGCCGTAGCCATGTGAGGTGTGGAGCTTGTTCTTCAGGCCACAGGTTCAGGCGCCGAGTATTGTCAGGTCACCTAGACTGATCAGGCTCAGAAAAATAGGCAGATTAGAGAAGGCACCAGAGCAGGTCAGATGAAAATGCCTTTTTATGGGATCCCCTCTGAGACATTTTAGGTCACCAGTAACATTGGCCCACACCTCCCCTTGCTTCTACAGGAACTCCAGGATCTGGAAGAAACAGAAACTTTCATGCACCACCTGAGCCTGTCACTTATTTTCCTTTTGGTGAACAGCATTTTGAGAATTGCCTTAATAAAATTAATTTCTTTACTTGGGGGAAAAAGTAAAGAATATATTATATTATATATTATATCTATATAATATATAGTATATATGATATATATAATATATACACACATGTATGTTATATATACAATTATAATTAAAGATTTTATATATATATGTATGTGTATATATATATGTATATATATATATATATATATACAGGCGCATGTGAGTGCTTTTAACAAACAAAAATTTTACTAAAGAAAGATGACTCTGGGGGCCAGTAGTGGCATGGTTGCTTGTCCCGGCCTGTGAGACGTATCGGGCAGAGAACCCGAGTGAGGGGGCAGAGGTCTGGAACCGGTGCAGTGTCTCAGACCGGGAGA
>NW_006205509.1:1984274-1985670 GCF_000334495.1 Tupaia belangeri chinensis
CCATTTTTGTTATGTGAAGGTCATGGCAGCCATTTTGATGTGGGCGGCTTCCCACAGTTGCTAAGGTGCTGGATTCCATATGGCAGACTGTGCGGTTAAAGTCTCTGACCTGGTGGCTTGAAAAACACACCAGGCGCATGTGAGTGCCCATAATCCTAAGAGGAAAATGGAGGAGAAGGGATTGTTGTGTGGCCATCTCCCATAGGGGGTGATTTCTCATTTTCCTTCTCTCTTTGTCTCTCTCCAGTGAGCTCATGTGCCCTACGGGGGAAAAAAGAGAGAGAGAGAGAATCTTTAAAAAAGAGAAAGAAAATGAAGGATTAGTGAAAACTAAGGATTATCAAGTGTTTGTGCTAGCATCTGGTGCTGAAAAGGGGTAAGCTCAGCTTGCCAAAACCTGGGGAGAGAAGTAGTGAAACAAAACAAAACTAGTGAGGCCCAGGCTGGTGGCACAGTTGGTAGCAAACTGAACTGCAGTGCTAGAAGCCACCTGGTTGACTCTGGTTCAGACCCCCAGGTCAGCCTGAAACATGCCGGGCACATGCACGATTACCCAAGATCCTGACCAGCTGGAGGCCAGGGCAAAGGGGATCATGAGGGTATAAGATTCTGTTGCGGGTGCTTCCCTGTCTCTCATGCACCCAGGCGCATGCTCTGTGTTATGAGAAAGAATTAGTATTAGAAGTGTTTAGAAGAGAATGGCAAAGATTAAGAATATAAAAAGTGGTAAGTGTTGGCGGGGATGTGGTGAAAAGGGAACCCTGCTACACTGTTGGTGGGAATGTAAACTGGTTCAGTCACTGTGGAGAACAATATGGAGGTTCCTCAAAGACCTACAATTTGATCAAAGACTACCATTTGATCCAGCAAGCCAAGACATGGAACCAACCTAAATGTCCACAAACTGATGAATGGATTGGAAAAGTTTGGTATATATACTCTATAGAATACTACTCAGCCATAAAAAATAACAAGACCCCGGCATTTGATAGAAAGTGGTCGGATATGGAGGATCTATTGCTGAGTGAAGTAAGCCAGGCTATGAAAGAAAGATATTGTATGTATCCACTCAATATATACCGACTATCTGCACTCTATGGTAGAGAGCGAAAAATTGGAGGACATAAAAGCAGTGAAGGTACTTAATGAGAATAGGACAGTGTGGAATGGGGGAGGCGAAGAGAAGAGGATAGAGAAAGATAGCAAGAGAACAATATAGAGGCAGGACGTTCGTGAGAAACAGATAGGGCTTATTAACTGTTGATGATGACGTGTATAGTATTCTCAACTGGATTGGTCTGAGAAGTATTTCATGATGGGCAAAGTATTTTTACAAGCAAAATGAGAAATAGCAATTGACTGTTTTAAAAAATAATTAGAATAATAAAAATAATGA
>NW_006205509.1:2001864-2027909 GCF_000334495.1 Tupaia belangeri chinensis
CTATCCGCACTCTGTGGTAGAGAGCGAAAAATTGGAGGACATAAAAGCAGTGAAGGTACTTAATGAGAATAGGACAGTGTGGAATGGGGTAAGTGAAGAGAAGAGGATAGAGAAAGATAGCAAGTGAACAATAGAGAGGCAGGACGTTCGTGAGAAACAGATAGGGCTTATTAACTGTTGATGATGACGTGTATAGTATTCTCAACTGGATTGGTCTGAGAAGTATTTCATGATGGGCAAAGTCTTTTTACAAGCAAAATGAGAAATAGCGATTGACTGTTTTAAAAAATAATTAGAATAATAATAATAATGATTGGGGAAAACATAGAAAAGATATTGAATGTTGAAGCGGGGAGATTAATGTCTCTGTATTGACTGACATGCATGGCATTCCCTTTTGAGAAAGCAATGTAATACACTGTAAAGTTATATGTAATCCAATGTAATATAAACAAGATTATGATGATAATAAAAAAAAATTTTTTAAGTGTTTAGGAGAGACTTTAAAAAATAGTGAAACAGTATTAGGCAGAGATGAAAATATAAAATAGAATCTGGGAGGAAAAGAGAGAGGGTCTATTTTAATCTTTGATGGCACTGCCTGCAGGAGTCCCGTATAAGCTTGGTGGGCCATGTCCCAGGCCTAGTGGTTAAGGAAGCTGGATCCCACAGTAATGACTGCATGGTTTGAATCCTGGCCCTGATAGCTTGAAAAACATCCTGGGTGAGTGTGTGTGCCTGCCTCAAATCCCTACAGGATGGAGAAATCGAGAAGGATTGCAGCATGACCATGCCCCACTGGGGGTGCTTTCTCTCTCTCCCTCTCTCTCTCTGTCTCTGGCAAGTACATGTACCCTTTGGCTTATAAACAAAATACAACAAGAAACCCAAACAAACAAAAAAGAAGTTTAGCAAATCACCAAAAGTCCCCTTTATAATAGGTTGACTGGTGAGAAGTGGTCAGCCCAGCACTGCTGACCCCTGGCTAACCCTCTTGGACAATTCTGGGCCATTCTGACTCCTGACTTGAGAAACTGGTACCCAGGCCAACTGCTCAATCTCTCTCCTTACCAGCTCTTTCTTTTTGCTCTGTTTGGTCCAGCCCACATTTTGCCTAGCTCTATTCCATTGTCTATTTCAATTCAGCTCCTTTCTCCCTTCCATTTTAGTCTTCCCAACAGATCTGGCTTTAGTCACCTACTTCCATCCTTTATTGCGTTTCCAGTTAACAAATATTAGTTGAGCATCTTTGTGCCAGACATTATGGCAAGCATTGGGGATTCAAGGTTGAGAATACTATGTTGCAAACACACTATTTGAAGTCAAACTGCTTAGGTTCGAATCCTAGGCTACAGCTTCTTTCCTTTTTTACTTTTCAGTTTACCCGGGCATGCGTCCACTCACCAGAGAGATGCAGAGTGAGGGGGAAAACACTCTCCCCGCTCATGAGAAATAGTCCTAGCCACCTTAAGCACCAGGCACAAGCTGGCCAGTGGTACTATTTACTTTTAACTGCATGACTTTGGGCTAGTTACGTGTCAATGGCCTTGTCTACATAAAAGAAGTAATAATTACAGTCTTTCCTCATTGGCATAGTGTAAGTTTTAAGTGAGTGAGTACATGTAGAGTTTAGAATTACAAGTGTTTGGAGCCTGGTAAGCACTCTTTAAGTGTCGGCTCTCAAGGTATAGTCCTTGCCTCTCTAGACACTGCAGTCTACAGCTGCCCTGTCCACCTGTCACTCTAAGCAGGCAGGGCCACCTGTCTTCTGACACCTCAAGTAGCTCTTGCTACTTTTTCCTGAACTGGATGCCTACTCCCGTGTCACAGATACACTGCGGGATCCCAAACAAATAATCTCTCCTTTCTGAGTCTTACTTTATGCATTTATAAAGAAAGGAAGTTGGGCTTAAGTAGATTTTTAAAAATTATTACTTATTTATTATCATCTTTTTAAAAATTTGCTATAGGGCAATGTGTGCTCACCGGGGGAGAAAGAAAGAAAGTAAGCCTAGTCCGAGACTTGAACCACAGTCATCCACTTGAGAGTCCAGCTCCCAAAGCACCCCAACCACCATGCCACCTGCTAGGCCCCCCTAAATTGATCTCTAACATCCCAACAAACTCCTTGTTCAGGTTCAAGCAGCCCAAGTTTCAAACTATGTCAGCTAGCCGTTTATTTCCTCCCTGTAAAATACGTTATTGCCTCTCAGGGTTGTGGCGAGGGTTGAACAGGACAACGCAAGCCCCGTGCAACAACAGGGAACCAGGCACTCGGCGGGTCAACAACATAACGTCAGCCAGCTTTTCCCATCCGCAACACCCCAGCCACCCGCCCCGGTCCTTCAACGCATGCGCGCTAGCAGGGGCATGCCGCCAGTCCACTACGAGTTCTTGGCTTCCGGTTCCGCCGGAACTCAGAGGTGGGACTGAGGCTAATGGCGGCGTCTGTGAAACTAACCGGAGGAGGTGTTAAGGAGGCCGGGGCGGAAGAGGAATCGCGAGTTCTGGAACCCGGGGCTGCCCCGTTCGGAAATTTCCCTCATTATTCCCGCTTCCATCCTCCGGAGCAACGGCTCCGCCTCCTGCCCCCGGAGCTGCTCCAACGGCTTTTCCCTCGGAGTCCCGACACGAGGCCGATCCTGGGGCTCGACGTGGGGTGTAACTCCGGGGTGAGTGACGGGGGAGGGAGCGGAGCCCTGGGAACCGACCGCTTGGCAGCCTCCACGTTCGCTGTAGCTCTGACAGGGGTGCGGCAGCGTCCCTTTAAAAACTCTCCCAGAACGAACTTACAGAGTAACGTTGACCGAGCCTGGGCTGCTGCTACCTGTTCGCCAGGATCCCACCACCATTCTCTTTGGAATCTTGGGGAGAAATCCGTCTCAACTACAATACATTCCGAATTCCCGCCTACCCGCCTCGGCCTTCACTGCCCACATGGCCAAAGTGGGGAGGGCCAACGTATCTGGGCTTCCAGCCCCTGCCTCCTGTCCATCGTGGGTAGCGACCTGTCGGGAGAGGGGACCTCTGGAGACCCTTGGTGGGAGCGTGGGGTTGAAATGATTTGTTGGGAGGACTGGGGAACAGAATCATGGCTGGAGTTAAGACTTGTGTATGTCATTCGGTGCATATCGAACCCTGGAGACAGGCATGCGTGTATATATATATATACACACACACACACACATACATACACATATATATATATATATAATATATATATACATACATATAATTTTAATGCAGTGAGTTGATGAAGTACAGCGGAGAGGATATATTAGGAAAATACAGGAGTGAAGGAGGAGTGCATTGCCACTCTTCTTACTTGCAAAAGTATTCTAGACATATAATGAGTGTAGTCTAAAGATAATCAAGATAAGGAAATGTCTGTCTCATGTGTGTTTGTAGCCACCAGGGTATCTTAGAAAAACAGGCAGTCTGACCCTATGGTTGGAAATGTTTTTAAAGTTGGTACCCACACTCTACTCTTTTCCAACCAAGAGCTGTTACTGTGGCAAAGGCCTTAGGAGAAGAGACTCTGATGGAGGTTTAAAGACCTTGATGAACACAACTGATAAGAAGGGGAACCCTGGCTTCAGTCTCAAAGGCCAGAATGACCTGATGTGTGGTGTCTCCCCCTGCAAACATTTCTCCACACATTTTAACACAGGAAATCAGAGGATAAACAATGGAGAAGAAACTAGGTTTAAGGTTTGGGATTTCAGGAAGGGCATTAGAAAACCAACAGAGATTTTATATATGTGTTTGTGTGTGAGAGAGAGAAAGTTGGGATATGTGTGTGTGCGTGTGTGCATGTCTGTATACATATATGTTATAGGCATAGTTGCAGTTAACTAGGGCAGTGATTCCCAAACCTGGCTATACATTTAGGGTGCTTTCTGTTTTGTATTTTGAAAAAACACACTTAATAAAACAAAAAAATTCAAAATACAGAAGGGATAATAAAAATAAATATCTATTCCTAGCCCTAAATCTTCCTTTTCCCCAGCACAGTGGCACCACTGTTTATAACAACATTTATGTTTGTATAAATAACCCACTTCCATTTTAGTTTTACAAATATAGCACACTATTTTGTACTTTGCTTTTCATTTAATAATTCACATGTCATTCATGTCACTATTTTTCCCCCCATAGGGTGTATGTGTTCACCAAAGAGAGGGAAAGTGAGAAATCACTCCCCAGGGGATGGTCATGCCCTTAATCCCATGCATCCACACATGCCTGGCATGATTTTTTTTTTTAAGAATTACTTTAACTTTATTTATTTTAATTTGAACACTGAGAGACACAGTGAGAAAGAGAGAGAAACTGGGAAACAAGCCACCAGGTCTGGGACTCAAACTGCAGCCAGCTGCCACGTGGGAGTCCAGCGCCCTTAACCACCATGCTACCTGCTGGCTCCATGATATATTTTTTTAAAGAATTATTTCATTTAGCTTTATTTATTTATTTTATTTGACCAGAGAGGGACAGAGTGAGAGAGAGAGGGAAAGTGAGAAAGCAAGCTGCCAGGTCCAGGGCTCGAACTGTGGTCAGCCATGTGAGTGTCCAGCACCTTAACCACCACACCACCTGCTGGTCTCCCTCATGGCAAGATTTTTAAGCCTCCAGGTCCAGGACTCACCACACTCAGCTATGTGGGAGTCCAAGCACCTTAACCACTATGCCACCTGGTATCCCTCACTACATTCTTTAACAGTTCATAGTATGTTATTGTACAGATGTGCCATAATTTATGGGTGCTTTTTTAAATTTCAATAGTTTTTAGGCCCTACTCTGTATCTATTGAATCAAGATCTTGGGGAATTGAGCCCTTGAGTCTAAGTTTCCAGAAGATTCTAGGATTAGGGAATTGAGCAGATAAATGTGGTAGGGAGGAACTGGTATAATGAAGTGACCAAATGTGAGGCCATACCCAAGATCAGATGGGAGGAGGAAGATAGTAAAAAATTAAATGGGGGGGCGGGGTTAAGCTACATGGTATAAGGTCTTGCTACTCAGAGAAAGATCCTTGAACTACAGTATTGGCATGACTTGTCTGATTAGAAATGCAGAATCTCAGTCATGTAAAGTCTACAAAATCGTTGTCTTTAACAAAATCCTTAGGTGGTTTTTATGCCCATTAAAGTTTGAGAAGCCTGCTATAAATGAAAGAACCTAATATAACCTTAGTCTTGCTATTTGTGAACCATGTGACATTAGACAAGTAAGTCACTAGCTTCTGAACTCTTTTTTCTTTTTTGCCAGAGGGCATGTGCACTTGCCAGGGATAGAAGGAGAGGGAGAAAACCCTCCTTAAAGGGCACGGCCATGCCATAGTCCTTTCTCTTCCATTTTTCCATGTTGGGGTTTTGGGCATGCACACAGATGTACCCACTGTACTTTTCAAGCTGCTTGGGCAGAGATTCAAACTGCTTAGTTGGTCATGTAGCATCCATCTCCCTTAACCACCAGGCTATAGAGCTGGCCCTGAATCATCATTTAAATTAATTTATTTTTTATAATCTTATTTATTCATTTATTCTTAATTTGAGCAGAGAAAGACACAGAGAGAGATAGAAAGAGAGAGGGAAACCTAGAAAGCAAGCCACCAGGCCCAGGACTCGAACCGTGGTCGGCCATGTGGGAGTGTCCAGCACCTTAGCCACTATGCCACCTGCTGGTCCCGATTAATTCATTTATTATTTATAATAAAGTATTTGTGCACAGTCAAGAGAGTATAGAATATAAGTGTGTGAGGGAGAGCGAGAAAGAAACGCCCCCTCTGTAGGGCTCAGTCCTGCTGTGATCCCAGTCCTCCAGCCTGCAAGATCCTGGGCACAAGTACATGCACCTGATAGGTTTTCAGGCTGATTAGACCAGGGACTCAAACTGAGGTTGGCATGTGGCTTTCAGTTTTACAGTTCAGTATGTTGTTTGCTATGCTACAGAGGCTGGGTCTGAATCAGTTTTTAAAATATACTTGTTGTTTTGTGACCTATGCCACAAATACTAAAAAAAAATGCATAACACAAATTTATACTTTATGAGTTTCTATAAAGCAAACACCTTTATGACCACTGTCTAGGTCAAGAATAAAACATTGTCAACCTCTCAGAAATCCTCCATATGCCCTTCCTGTTCATAAACACCCCTCTCCAGCCAGAGGTAACAGTTAATCTGACTTTTTAAATTTTTTTGAGAGTTTTTTTGCTATAGGGCGCATGCGCTCGCCAGAAACACAGTGACAGAGGGACAGAAAGTGAAAAATCACCCCCCAGGGAGATGGCCCCACTCCCATCCCTTCTCCATTCTCCTGGGATCTTGGGCACGCATGCACACGCGCCCAGTGTGAGTCTAAGCCACCAGTTCCAGGACTCGAACCATGGTCAACTACATAGGAGTCCAGCAATGTAGTCATTACACCATCTGCTGGTCCCCAGTTAACCTGACTTTTATTGTTTGCTTGCTTTTCTTTATAGCTTACCACTTGTCTGTTCCTAAACAATATTTAACCTTGCCAATTTTAAAATTTCATATAAGTAGGGGCTGGCAGGTGGTATGGTGGTTAAGGGCTCTGTACTCCCACATGGCTGACTGTGGTTTGAGTCCTGGACCTGGTAGCTTGCACTTTCCCTCTTTCTCTCACTATGTCCCTCTCTACTCAAATTAGGATAAATAAATAAATAGTTGAATAAAATAATTTTTAAAAAGATTTCACGTAAGTAGAAACTTCCCAAATACTTTATTTTGTGAGTTGTATTTTTAAAATTACTTTATTATTATTATTATTAATTTTTAAGTCTGCTGTAGGGTATGTGTGTTCACCAGAAATAGATAAAGTGAGAAAGCAAGCCACCAGGTGTGGGACTCAAATTGTTGTTGGCCATGTGGGAGTTCAGCACCTCAAACACCACACCACCTGCTGGCCTTGACATGTATTTTTACTCAGCATTGTGTATTTGTGAAAATCATCTATGTTATTTAGCTGGCCCCTTCATTTTTTTTTTTTTTAAGAATTATTTTCTTTAACTTTATTTATTTATCTTTAATTTGGCTGGAGAGGTACAGAGAGAGAGAGTGAGGGATAGTGAGAAAGCAAGATGCCAGGTCTGGGACTCAAACCATGGTTTGCCATGTGGGAGTCCAGCACCTTTAACCACCACACCACCTGCTGGCCCAAGCTCCTTCATTTTTAACTGCTATTTAATATTCCCATTCAATGATTGTACCACCTTTATTTGTCCATGTTGTTATTTTTTATTATTATTTTTGTGTAGAGAGATTGTTACTATAAGGCACATGCACTCGCTAGAGATGCAGAGAGAGACAGAAAGCAAGAAATCGTCCCCCAGGAGAGATGGCCACATTGCAATCCCTTCTCTATTCTCTCAGGATTTGGGGCATGCATTACACACACACCTGGAGTGAATTTCAAGCCACTGGACCTGGGACTCAAACCGCAGTCGACTACGTGAGAGTCCAGGGACAAAACCATTACATCATTTGCTGGTCCCTTACACTGTTATTATCTGAGTGGTTAAAATCTGAGTGGTTCCCATTGTATGGCCACACAGCAATCCCTTCTCCATTCTCTTGGGATTTTAGGTATGCACACACGTGCACCCAGCATGTTTCTTAAGCTACTGGTTTGGGACTTGAACCACACATTTGACCATGTATGATCTAGCACCTTTAACCACCATACCATTGACTGGCCCTCCACTGTGCATTTTCTTCACCTGCACAACAAACGACATGCCTCATACTGTTGTTGGACAGAACAAATTAGGTAGCAAGCAGGAAGATTATCTTGAAAGAACTATTTAGAATAACACAAATTCGAGGTCTTTTTAATGATCATAGAAATCAAAGAGAAAAGAGATGGTGATTTATTTAAGAGTCAAAAGCATACTAAGATGATGGAAACTGGAAGTCATTGGATTTGGCCAGAGGGAGGTCAGCAGCAAGTGGGGAATAATGGCAGCAGAAGCAGAGCTTGTCTGAGAAGAATCTGGGGAAACAAGATAGGTATTAAGACTGAAACTGTAGGAAGAAGGATAAATGAGTACTTTTTGGAATCCAACTACAGGTCTGAGAAGCAAGTTTTTATAAGGTGGTGCTTGCTCTTTTCCTTACCTTCCTGGTAAGGGACACTGGTTGTGCCTCTACACCCCTTTCTTCCTCCCTGGGGTATATGATACCCAGAAAAGATGGTGACTTTACCATCATATTACTTTAGCTGTTCTAGGCCCTTTTGCCACATCCATTGGGCTATAACTTTCACCCAGTCTGTCATTGGTGTCAGGAAAATATAGGGGTAATGCACTGTAGCCTGGGACTCTAGAAGGCTCTAAGAGCCTACCCTGTGGACAACTTTCCACCTGGCCTTCTTAGGTTCTAGTTTTAGCTTCCTTGCCTTCTATAAAGCTTAGGGTAAGTGGCAATCTCAGTGGGAGGATGAGAGAGAAAGATTGCTCACTAGTTGAGAGCTGCAATGACAACACTATTTTGGATTCCTCTAGGATCTGAGTGTGGCTCTATACAAACACTTCCTTTCCCAAAAAAAACATGATGGGGAGACCTGCTCAGATGCCTCAACAGAACTCCGTCTCCTCTGCTGCGACATTGATCCAGTCCTGGTGGCACGGGCTCAAAAAGAATGTCCTTTTCCTGATGCTTTGACCTTTATCACCCTGGACTTCATGAATCAAAAGACCCGGAAGGTTCTCTTGAACTCTTTCTTAAGCCAGTTTGGACGTTCTGCTTTTGATATTGGCTTCTGTATGTCAGTAACCATGTGGATTCATCTGAACCATGGGGACCGTGGCCTGTGGGAGTTCTTGGCCCATCTTTCCTCCCTTTGCCGCTACCTCCTTGTGGAGCCGCAGCCCTGGAAGTGTTACCGGGCAGCTGCAAGGCGTCTCCGAAAGCTGGGACTCCATGATTTTGACCACTTCCACTCCCTTGCCATCCGAGGTGACATGGCCGATCAGATCGTGCAAATCTTGACTCAGGACCATGGCATGGAATTAGTATGCTGCTTTGGCAATACCAGTTGGGACCGAAGCCTTCTGCTCTTCAGGACAAAACAAACCACAGAGACTCATCCAGTCCCTGAATCACAGATAGAAGAAGAGAAAGAAAGGAACAGATTAAGAATCTAGAGACCATGAGATGGGAGGGTAAGAAGCTCAGGAAAAGAGATATTGAAAGGGTTTTTATACTAATAATTTCATTCACTTGTCTTACCTCATCTATAGTCAGGCTGCCTCAAAACCTACCAGGAGCTTTTGGCAAAATATCCAAGGCATATAATGGAGAGAATCAGTATCTGTTCTCATTGTGTTGAATGATACCTGAGGAGAATTCATCTGTGGAGCACTATGCTAGGCTCTCTGGATTGGGATGGCCTAGAAAAAGTGATTCTGGTTGTGGGATCTGGAAAGGGCTACTTTTTATAAAGATGAGAACAGGCTAGCTTTAAAAAGTATCTGTTCCCTGGGCTCCTTGAATCAGATCTGATTTCTTCAGGCTTCTGGACTTACTAGGCCTGTCTCTGGCAAAACCACAATGCAATCTGGAATGACTAAAGGAAGGGATCTGTAGGAAAAGCACCTTATTTTCTGGAGCAAGTCAAGTTGCCAACATGCCCAACACAGCACAGCAACTACAAATACTAGCCAAGATGCATTAACAGCCATTTAAGTGATTTTTAAAATATTTAAATTATGAACCCAGAGATAGTAATGCAGATCTAGAATGCGGCTTAGGAATCTTTGTTGCATTCTTTTATTTTGGTAAAATATAAATAACATGAAATTAACCATTTTGTTAGAGTGTTTTCTGTTACAAGGTACATGTGCTTACAGAAAAGACAAAGCAAGAAATCACCACCCCAGGAGGGATGCCCATGCTGTGATTCCTTCTCCATTCTCCTCCTGGAATTTTGGTCACGCACCTACATGCACCTGGTGTTAAGTTTAAGCCACCAGGACTGGAACTCAAACCACAGTCACCTATATGGGAGTCCAGCAATATAACCATTATCCCATCTGCTGGTCCCAAATTTAAACATTTTATCTTTTTTTTTTTTTTAAGGTTTTTGGCATGGGATACCTATGCTCACCGTAGAGAGACAGAGAGAGGAAAAGAAAGTATCATCCCCCCAGTGGGGATGACCACTCCACAGTCTCTTCTCCGTTCTCCTCTCAGGATTTTTGGGCACATATACATACACACCCAGTGTGATATTTAAGCCACCTTGTCTGGGACCTGAACCTCAGTCACTCATGTGGGAGTCCAACACCTTAACCACTACATCACCTGCTGGCCCACATTTTACCCATTTTTAAGTGTATGATTCTGTGATATTAAGTGCATTTACAATGGAGAATCTGTTTTGAATAGGCACCCCAGGGGCTGGCAGGTGGTGTGGGGTTAAGGTGTTGGACTCCTACATGGCCATTTGTGGTTCAAGTCCCAGGCCTGGAGCTTGCTTTCTCACTTTCTCCTTCTCTCACTGGTCAAATTAAAAAATAATAATAAACAAATAAGATGAAATAAATAAAATTATTTTTTTTAAATGCACCCCAGATTATTCGTTTTTCTTGTTGAAGAGAGAGACACAGTAAGAGGTGAAATGAGAAATCACCCTGAAGGGAGATGGCCACATTGTGATCCCTTCTCCATTCTCCTCTTGGGATTTTGGTTGTTACACACGCCTGGCATGATTTTTAAGCCACCAGGTCTGGGACTCAAATCACAGTCAGCCATGTGAGAGTCCAGACATAGTCACAATGCCATCTGCTGGTCCCCATCCCCAGGTTGTTCTAAACGTAGTAGACCATATTTTGAGTGTTTAGGGTTTTACCCAGATTGCCCCTACATGTCTTTCCTACAGTGAGTTTTTTTACCCTCGTATCTTTTAACAACTACTTTTTTGCTGATGGAAATTAAATCTATTGATAGCTCTACCTCCATGGTTCCAGACTAATTCTACTTGTGTTGTAATCATACTCCCCTAGATAGTTCTTAGGTGCTTCAAATTCAGCATATCCCAAAAGCAAATTCATTACCCTCATTCTAGACCTAATCCTGTTTCTGTAGTATCCACTCATTGTTCAAGTTAGAAACCTCAGTTGACTTTTTTTCACTTTTACTTTCACACAGAAATAGTCACAAGTCTAGCAAATTTTACCAAATTTCTCTCTTTTTAAATTTGCCAGAGAGCATGTGCACTGACCTGAGAGACAGAGAAGAAAGTACCCTCTACAGGGAATGATCACACTGCAATCCCTTACTAATTTTCCTTCTTTTTGGGGGTTTTTGGGCATATGTACACATACACCTAGCGTGTTTTTCAATCTACTGGGTCTGGGATTTGAACTGCATGGTTGGTTATGTGAGGCCCAGGCCCCTTCATTACCAGGCCACTGATTGGCACATAAACCCTTTTATTCAGGGCAAGCCAGTGGTGTGGTTAGCATGGCTGGATCTCACATGACCAACTGCGATTCAAGTCCTGGACCTAGTAGCTTGAAAGTCATGCTAGGCATCTATACATGTGTGCCCAAAATCCCTAGAGAATTGTGAAGTGGCCATCCTACCAAGGGGGTGTTTTCTCACTTACTTTCTCTCTGTCCCTTTCCTCCCTCCCATCTGTTTTTTCTCTGATGAGTGCACATACCCTATAACAAATTAAACACAAATTCCATTTATTCCATCCATATGGCTGGCATCTATCAGGAGTTTGTGCATTAAATCATCTGCCCAATTTGTTCTCTGCCTTGCAGCCAATAGTTTTCTTACCTCTGTAACTAAAATAACAGTACCTGACTTGGCCTATGCCCAGTGAGCTAAAGGATGTGAAGATACTGTGCAGAATATAGAGTTTAAAAAATGAGGTGCTGTTATACTCTATCTAAGCATGCAAAAGGATACAGGTGTGCTGTTTAGACCAAAGGCTTATGAGAAAAAAAAAATTTTTTTTTTTTTAATTTTACTATACGACGTGCGCACTCACCAGAAAGAAAGGGAAAATAAGAAAGCAAATGGCCAGGTCTATGGCTCAAGCCACAGTCAATCATATGGAACTCCAGTGCTCCAACCACCATGCCACCTACTGGCCCCAAGGGAAACATTCATTTTGAGCCAGTTCCACAACCTAGTGGTTAAAGGAGCCAGATTCAATATGGCCGGCTGTGTTTTGAATCCCAGCCCTAGCAGCTTGGAAATCACATCAGGTGTATGTGCATGTGTGTCCCAAATCCTTACAGGTTGGAGAAACAAGAGAAGGGATTATAGTCTGACCACATTCTGTGAGGGTGCATGTGCCCTCTGGTAATTAAAAGAAGAAAATGTGTATCTTGTCTCTAATCATTTATTTTCTAGGACGAAAATGAGTTTGAACATTACGGAGCATTTTTTTTTTTTTTGGAGAGATTTTCACTATAGGGCGCGTGCGCTCGCCAGAGAGACATAGAGACAGAAAGCAAGAAATCACCCCCCAGGGGGGATAGTCACACCGCAATCCCTTCTCCTCCATTCTCCTCTCGGGATCTTGGGCATGCACACGCGCCCGTTGGGAGTTTTAAGCCATCGGGTCCGGGACGCGAACCGCGGTCAACTACATGGGAGTCCAGTGACATAGCCATTACGCTTACTGCTGGTTCCCATTACAGAGCATTTTAAAGAAAGCAGCCTTGGGAGGGAATGCAGAGCTAATGGAAATGAGGCCAGTTTATGATGATCTCAGCATTTACAGTGGTTATAGAGCTGAACTTACCCATTTCTCTGTAGTTAACATAGTAGCACTGAAACCTGTGCCCCTGATGGGTGCCTTCTGCTGCCACCCTTCACCAAGGCAGTGCCAAGCCTGGATAATGGCCCCTCAAAATGTCAGCACGCTAATGCTAGGAACCTGTGACTGTTACCTTAAATTGCTAAAAAGGACTTTGCAGATGTGCTTACAGATTTTGGATGGAGATTGACCTCAATGGTTAGAACAAGTCCTAAATATTATATAATCACAAGTGTCCTTATAAGAGAGAGATTTGAGGGACCAGCAGATGGTATAATGGCTATGTTGCTGGACTTCCACATAGTTGACCACGGTTCAAGTCCTGGATCCGGTGGCTTAAACTCACTCCAGGCATGTGTGCATGCATGCCCAAAATCCTGAGAGAATGGAGGAGAAGGGATTGCGTTGTGGCCTTCCCCCTTGGGGGGTGATTTCTCGCTTTCTGTCTCTGTCTCTCTGCTTTCTGCAAAGCACATGTGCCCTATACCAAAAACCCCCCCAAAAAAAAAAAAGGCAAGGGAAGGGGCCACCAAGTGGTGTGGTGGTTAAGGTGTTGTACTCCCACATGGATGACTGTGGTTTGAGTCCTGGACCTAGCAGCTTAAAAATTGTGCCAGGTATATGTGCATTCAGGCCCAAAATCCTGAGAGAATAGAGAAGAGATTGCTGTGTGCCCATCCACTCTGGGTAGTGATTTCTGACTTTTTCTGTCTGGAGCATGTATACACCCTATGGCAAAAATCTAAAAAAGAAGAAGGAAAAGAAAAGGTAAGAAGATACATCCTCCCTTAGAGCCTCCAGAAGGAATGCAGTCTTTTTTTTTTTTTTTTTTGAGAGATTTTCACTGTAGGGCGCGTGCGCTTGCCAGACAGACAGAGACAGACATAGAGACAGAAAGCGAGAAATCACCCCCCAGGGGGGATGGTCACGCCGCAATCCCTTCTCCATTCTCCTCTCGGGATCTTGGGCACGCACGCACACGCGCCCGGCGTGAGTTTTAAGCCACCGGGTCCGGGACACGAACCGCGGTCGACTACGTGGGAATCCAGCGACATAGCCATTACGCTAACTGCTGGTTCCCCAGAAGGAATGCAGTCTTGCCAGCACCTTGATTTTAGGTTTATGACCTCCAGAACAATCAAAATTTACTATAGTCACTTTAAACCACTGAGTTTGTGGTGGTTTGTTACAGCAGTAACAGGAAACTAACACAGGAGCTCTGACTACAATGAGACTGGCTTTACAGGACCAAGTGGTACCTGTCCCAAACAGTTCCTTGGTGGCAGAAAATGGTCCCACACTGATCATGGTTAATTGAAAATTCTCAACCACTAGAACCTTTGGGAAATCCTTTAGCATCTGAACCTGACCCGTTCTCAGTAACATTCTACTGGATAAGCGGTTACCTGACTTGGGAGGAACCGTTGTGTTTTAAGTCTGTGACAGTTAGTTTCAAAGATGTGTAATTAGTGCTCATTAAGATGAAGCCCGAACACCAAGAAGATAATGATTGCATACTAGCTAGTGAGAACCCTTGGAGACAAAGTATCTTTGGCTCAGGGCCAGTACGTGGCATGGTGTTTAAGGGTGCTTGACTCCCACATGGCTGACTGAGGTTCAAGTCCCCAAACTGGCAGCTTTCTCACTTTCTCTCTCCCTCTCTCTCTCTGCCCCTCTCTGGTCAAATTTTAAAAATAAATAAAGTTTAATAAAATAATTCTTAAAAAAAATATTTGGGTCCAAGGAGAGGTCATTTTATTTATCTTCAAACCAGCCTATTTAGAAGCCAGCATGAACCATGGTACTTCTTAAGAGACAAGAAATAGAGAATAGTCCTGGATGTACCATAACCTTTTAATAAATACATAGTCCATATATTTCAACATGAAATCTTAAAAATGAGATACATTTGTTACAGTAAGTCTTCAAAATCTGGTGTATATTTTGCACTTACAGCTTGTCTCAATTTAGACCAGCCACACATCAGATGCTTATTAGCTACATGTGACTATTGCATACTGTTTGATGGCAAATCAAGTATTTTTTTGGAGAGGTTTTTGCTGTAGGGCTTGTGTGCTTGCCAGAAAGAGAGACAGACAGCGAAAAATCACCCCCCAGCAGGGATGGCCACTTTGCAATTCCTTCTCCATTCTCTTCTCGGGATCTTGGGCACGCACGCACATGCGCCTGGTGTGAGTTTAAGCCACTGGGTCCGGGAACCAAACCTTGGTCGACTACATGGGAGTCCAGCGACGTAGCCATTATGCCATATGTCATCTGCTGGTCCCAGGCAAATCAAGTATTTTATCAGATGAGTGTGGTGGTACATGTATGTAATCCCAGCTACTTGGAGTAAGCTGGGCAGGAGGATTGACAGTTTGAGGCCAACCTGGGCAACATAGCTAGACTGTGTCTCTTAAAAAAAAAAAAAAAGGCGGTCTGTCAAACATGGCCACAGCAGCTGTGCTCCAGGTGTCTCGGCTGCTAAGCTGGTCCTGTCCACAGCTGGGGCAGCCTATGTCGAGTGGTGTTCAATGGCAAGGAGGGCACAGCTCATATGTGGAAGGCCCTCACGTAATTTCGTTGTGCTCCCGGGGGTGGGAGTGAGCATGCTGAATGTCTCCTTGAAGTCGCACCACGAGGAGCACGAGAGACCTGAGTTCATCGCCTACCCCCATCTCTGCATCAGGTCCAAGCCCTTCCCCTGGGGAGATGGTAACCATACTTTATTCCATAACCCTCATGTGACTCCACTTCGGACTGGCTATGAAGATGAATAAAGAGCACATGGACCCCTACCCAGGCACTGGGGACCACAACACTGGTTTGGACCATTACTCTGCACATGGACCAGGAAAGTGTATGGGACCTTAAGCTCACCTTCTTCACTTGTAGCAAATGATGACAAGTATGCTGATCTCCTATCCTTTGCTTGCAGCAAGAGATGGCTTAAATAAATAACATTTAAAAATTAAAATAATAAAAATAAATAAATAAAATGGAAAATAATTTAATCAGTTTTCTTCCATATATCCAACATGCCTTTAGTTACTATGGGGGATAGAGAGGGGGGGAAAAAAAAAGTTTAAAAACCCCAGACTCCCAAAGATTTGACTCATTCAGAAAATAAAAGGAGGCGTAGGGGCCAGCAAGTGGCATGGAGGTTAAGGCACTGGATCCCACATGGCCAACTCCACAGTTTGAGTCCCAGACCTGATGGCTCGAAAAACACACCCAGGACAAGGTTGGCAGGTGATGTGGTTAAGGGCACTGGACTCCCACATGGCTAACCGTGGTTCTCACTGCCCCCCCTTTCTCTCTCCTTCTCTGGTCAAATTTAAATAAATACATAAAATACTACAGTTCAGTAAAATAATTCTTCAAAAAAAAGAGAAAAAGTCTTGCAGGTGGCATGGTGGTTAAGGGCACTGGACTCCCACATGGTTGATCACGGTTCAAGTCCCGGACCTGGTGGCTTGCTTCCTCACTTTCTATCTCTCTCTCACTCTGTCCCTCTCTGGTAAAATTAAAATAAATAAATAAAGTTAAATCTTTGTGTGTGTGTGTGTGTGTGTGTGTGTGTGCATGCCAAAATCCTGAGAAGAGAAGAGAATGGAAGAGGAGGGATTGCAGTGTGGCCATCCCCATGGGGGATGATTTCTCACTGCTCTCTAGCTCTGGCTAGGATACCACCATATAGCAAAAATCTAAAAGGAAGGAAAGAAAAGGAGAGGTAAAGTGCAATCAGGTGAACTTTAGAAAAACAAGTCTTCATGGACTGCAATGGGCCTAAAAGACTGGAGGATGCAGGACTTGAAGTGTCCCTGAAAGGAAAATTGCTTTTGGAAAGGAGCATTCTCTTTGTCCTTGGAGAAAGGAACCTTTTGGCAAAAATGCATAGATAGGACTAGGTGTTTTGCACATTGAGAAAAGGAATAGCTGGTCCAGAATAAAGTCATTCTGGTCAGTAGTGGAAAATGACAGTGATCTTTGCCATTTAACTGGATTTTGGATGGAATATAAGTAAAAAGAAAACCATAAACAGTCTAGAGAATAAAGGTAATATTAAAAATCCAAAATCCATAAAGAAAAAGATTGATAAATTTGACTTGAGGGAGAAAAAGTCCAATAATGGCAGATAAGTACCTGAAAACTTGTTTAATCTTACTAATTATATGCAAGTGAAAACAATGATACTTCACAATATAATAAACTATTCACAAATTTTTAAAATGATGATGAGACTATAGGAAATTAGACATTATTTGTACCCTTTTAGTGGGATCAAAAATTAAAGTGACTATTTGGGAAGACAGTTTGTCAATATTTATCAGTATTTACGTCAGCAGGTGGTGTACTGGTTAAGGCACTGGACTCCCACATGGCTCACACTGGTTCAAGTACCAGACCCGGCAGCTTGATACGCCAACCTATCTACATGCGTGCCTAAGATCCCAAGAGGAGAATGGAGGAGAAGCAATTGCAGTGTGGCCATCCCCCTGGCAGGTGGTTTCTCCCTTTCTGTCTCTCTGTTTCTGTCAAACACATGCATCCTGTAGCAAAAATCTCTCTCAAAAAAAAAATAAGTATACTGTCCATACCCAGAAATTCCATTGCTAGGGATTTATGTGGTGAATATACTCATATAAGTATGCAAGGATAGCTGTGCAATATTATCTATTACATTAGTTGATAGACATGAAAAGCTGAGAGGTCAGCAGGTGACATAGTGATCAAGGTGCTAGACTTCCACATGGCTGACCACGGTTTGAGCCCCAGACCTGGCAGCTTGCTTTCTTAACTTTCCTTTCTTCTCTCTGGTCAAATTTAAAATAATAACTAAAATTAAATAAAATTTTTAAATAGTTTTAAATGACAGTGTTTACAGCATTCAGAGTATCAAAGTAAATCTCCCATTCACTTCTTTTAAATATAAGAAACAAGTGAAAAGCTGAAAACCTAAATACCCATCAGTTAGAAACAAATCATATGGCACAATCATAAATAGATTATTATGCAACTGTTAAAAAGAACAAAGTAGAGCTATATATCCTAGAATGGAAAGGTCTCCAGGATATTTTAAGGGCTAAAAAGAATATACACATAGAAAGTAACAAAACTTCTAAAAGCAGAAGATCAAATAATAGCAGTATAATCATAGTCAAAGAATCAGCCAAAAGGTTAAAATAGCTCATTGCTAGGGGGTGGAAAATACAGCAAATAATTGTTTCTGTATTTTTTTTTCTTTTCTTTTTAAAGAGATTTTTGCTGTAGGTCATGTGCTAATCAGAGAAACAGACAGGAAAACAGAAAGTGAGAAATCACCCCCAGAGAGGATGGCCATGCCACAATCCCTTCTCCATTCTCCTCTCAGGATCTCAGGCATGCATGCACAACTGCAGGGCATGAGTTTCAAGCTGCTGGGTCTGGGACTCGAACTGTGATCGACCACGTGGGAGTCCAGTGATGTAACTGTTACGCCATCTGCTGGTCCTTGTTTCTGCATTTTTTTTAACCACATGCACATACTACTTCTTGAAAACTAATTTTAAATAAATAATGCTGGGAACCAGCAGTTAGCGTAATGGCTATGTCACTGGACTCCTACGTAGTCGACCGCGGTTCGCGTCCCAGACCCGGTGGCTTAAAACTCACGCTGGGCGCGTGTGCGTGTGTGCCCAAGATCACAAGAGGAGAATGGAGGAGAAGGGATTGCGATGTGACCATCCCCCCTGGGGGGTGATTTCTCGCTTTCTGTCTCTGTCTCTCTCTCTCTGTCTGTCTGGCAAGTGCACGTGCCCTATAGCGAAAAACCTCTCCCCCCCCAAAAATAATAATAATGCTTAAATAAAATTAAACATTATCTTTTTAAAAATAACTTTCTAAAATAACTCTCATTCCCCACTGTCCCACCCATCTCTGGGTCTCATTTTTCCCCTCACAAATAATAGGACACAGTCATAAATGTGACAGCATACCAAAATTCTTGAAAGAGTTTTAAATACTTCCTATCTCTGTCCCTCTGTACATCTCAGCCCTTCAAAATCTGGTTTTGCCAGAGTCTCTAGTGACACGTGGCTAGTCAGAAATGTCTCTGTCTTGATCCACCTTGGCCGCAGCAGCATTGGGAACTATTTGGTCTTTTGGGGGAAACCTCTTTCTTGGGCTCAGGTGACAACGTTCATCTAGTTCTCTTCTTTGCAGACCCCTCTCTAACGCTGCTGTTCTTTGGGATTCTGTTCCAGCCTCTCGTCTCTCTTTGCATGATAACCTCTCCATGGCTTTTGTTACGACCAAGGTTCTGATGACTCACACATCTCTTAGCTCTAGTCCAGATCCTTCTCCTCATGTCCCCAGGGGATTTCATTGTCGACATTACCCAAACCTGTTCCTCTAGTGCTTTCTTTCAGTGAGTGGTCCTCCCATCTGCAAAATACCCAGTCCCAAGTCCTGGCTTAGCTCTCTGCTTCCTCCACTTCTAGTCCCAAGGTCTGTTGACTCTAGCAGTAGTTAAATTTCATGAAGTAATCTCTCCATTACCATTATCACTTTCCTTGTCCAGACCACTTCATTTCTCATTTTCTTTCTCAAATATTGCAAAAACGGTGTATATTCTGTCTTCAGTCTTGCTCTATTCTCCACACTGCAACCACAGTGCTCTTTCTAAAGTGCAAATCTGCTTATGTCAGTCCCCTGTTTGAAACTGTTTGAAGGCTGTGTAGGCCAGCCAAGTGGCATGATGGAGACTAGATCCCACTTAGCTGACTATACTGTTTGAGTCTGGACCTGGAGGCTTAAAAGACACAGCATATGCATGTGTACACATGCTCAAAATTCTGAGAGGAGAATGGAGAAGGGATTGTGGTGTGGCCATTCCTGAGGATGATTTCTCACTTTCTTCTTACCCCCCTGTGAGTGTGTGTACCCTATAGCAAGTTATTATTTTTTTAATTTATTGGGGCCAGCAAGTGACATGGTGGTTAAGGGTGCTGGACTTCCACATGGCCGACCACAGTTCAAGTCCTGGACCTGGCGGCTTGCTTTGACACATTCTTTCTCTCTCACTCTGTCCCTCTCTGGTCAAATTACAAATAATAAATAAATAAAGTTAAATAAAATACTTCTTTTTAAAATGATTATTTTATTTTATTTGTTATTATTATTTTTTAATCTAACCAGTTAGAGACAGAGAGAGAGAAAGGGAAAGTGAGAAAGCAAGCCACCAGGTCTGGGACTCGAACCATAGGCGGCCATGTATGAGTCCAGCACCCTTAACCACCACACCATCTGCTGGCCCTGCCTGTAGCAAATCTTAAAAAAAGAAAAAAGCACTGTGCATTGTTCTTAGGGTAAAATGTGATCTTTCCACTGCTTTCCTTTCCAATCTCATTGCTTATCACAGCCCACATGAACTCCATATTCGTTATACTAGATACACTATGCCTGGCATAAGACTCAAAACAATTTTTTGAATGATGAGAAAGGAGATCAAGGGGAACCAGCAGATGGCATAATGGTTACGTTGCTGGACTCCCACATGACTGACCATGGTTTGAGTCCTAGACTTGACAGGTTGAAACTCACACTGGGCGTGTGTGCATGTCTGCCCAAAATCCTGAAAGGAGGATGGAAGAGAAGATATTGCAGCATCCCCCTGGGGGGTGATTTCTCACTTTCTGTCTCTCTCTGTCTCCATGACAAGCATACATGCCCTATAGCAAAAATCTGTCTAAAAGAAAGAAAGAAACTGGAGTTCAAGGATCTGAACAGATTTATCATACCTGTGCCAGATTTCAAAACACATGTGGGCAATGCTGTCAGATTCCAAGATGTGGGCAATGCTATCAGAATCCAAGAAACATGAGACCAGGAGATGATGTAATGGCTACGTCGCTGCACTCCCATGTAGTCAACCACTGTTTGAGTCCTGGACCTGGCGCCTTAAAATTCACATCAGGTACATGTGCATGTGTGCCCAAAAATCCCAAGAGGAGAATGGAGGATAAGGGATTGCAGTGTGGTCACCCCCCTTAGGGGGTGATTTCTCACTTTCTCTGTCTCTGGTGAGCACATGCACCATAACACAAAAATCTCTTTTTTAAAAAAAAGCAGTTCAAGGAATATAACTGTGCCTATGTAGAATTAAGCAGTTGTAGTGGGGCCATCAGATGGCATGGAAGTTAAGGCACTGGATCTCACATGGCTGACTTCATGGTTTGAATCCATCATAGAGAGTCTACCAAAACCTGAATGCCTAAGCTACCAAAGGTACAAGAGCCTTTAAGTAAGGAGGGCAGGTACTTGCTCTGACAAGTGCAGATATTCTGGTTTTAAATTTTTAAAGAAATATTTTATTTATTTATTTATTTTAATTTGACCAGAGAGAGAGAAGGAGAGAGGGAAAATGAGAAAACAAGCTACGAGGTCCAGGACTCAACCTATAGTTGACCATGTGGGAGTCCAGCACCCATAACCACTACACCACCTCTGGCACTCCTGGCTTTAATTTTTAAACAAGAGCAAACATCTGAATGAAAAGTGAAAAATAGGTGCGGCTAGCACGTGGTGTGGTGGCTAAGGCACTAAACTTCCACAAAACTGACCACGGTTTGAGTCCCAGACTTGGTGGCTTGCTTTTTCACTTTCCCTTTCTCTTTCTCTCTGTCTGTCTGGTGAGCACACATGCCCTATAGCAAATTTTAAAATAAAAATTAATAAATGATTTAAAAAGAAAATTCAGGGACCAGCAGCCAGTGTAATGGCTGTGTCACTGGACTCCCATGTAGTCGACTGCGGTTTGAGTCCCAGACCCAGTGGCTTAAACCCACACTGGGCGTGTGTGTATGCATGCCCAAGATCCTGAGAGGAGAATGGAGGAGAAGGGATTGTGGTGTGGCTGTCCCCCCTGGGGGGTGATTTCTCACCTTCTATCTCTCTGTCTCTGTCTGTCTTTCTGGTGAGCGCACGTACCCTATAGCAAAAACCTCTCAAAAAAAAAAAAAAAAAAAAAAAAAACAATTGAGAACTGGGCATTCTGTTTGCTTCCCAAAATTCAGTTATTTGGAAACATCCAAAAATAGTTAGAATTGGGGCCAGCAGGTGGCGTGGTGGTTAAAGGCGCTGGATTCCCACGTAGTCAATGGCAGTTCAAGTCCTGGACTTGGCAGCTTGCTCTTTTGCTTTCTCTTTCTCTCTCTCTCTGTCTCTGTCTGGTCAAATTCAAAATACTAATAACAGTAACAAATGAAATTAAATAAATAATTTAAAAAATAGTTAGAATTGCCTGGCAGACTTTGAAGGTTTTCCACACCAAGGTTTAGGAATACAGAAGCTATGTGGAGTTTTTACGGGACTTTATTTTTCTGCTATAGGATGTGTGCATTTGCCAAAGATAGATAGATAGATAGAGAGAGAGAGAGAGAGAGATAGAAAGTGAGAAATCACCCCCTGGGGGTTGTAATGGCCACATTATAGTCTCTTCTCCATTCTCCTCTCAGGATTTTGGGCACACACATACACACACCTGGCCTGATTTTAAAGCTGCTGGGTCTGGAACCTACATCACTCGGTCAGCCATGTGGGATCCAGTGTATTAACCTCCACACCATTTGCTGAAAGGACCATGTCTAAGTTTTGTTGTAATCCCATGACTAGCCTGATCACTATTCAATAAATGTTGGATGAGCAAATAAGAATTAATAAAAGTTGTGGGCTTCCAAAAATGCCACAGCCTATCAAGAAATAAGGTGATGGGGCCACAGGTGGTCTGGTGGTTAAGGGCACAAGACTTCACACGACTGACTGTGGTTCAAGTCCTGGATCTGGGTGACTTGGTTTCTCACTTTCCCCCTCTCTCTCTCTCTCTCTCTCACTCTCTGTTTCTCTTTGGTCAAATTAAATAATAGTAATGATTAATTTAATTTAAATTGTTTAAAAAAAAAAAGAAAGAAAGAAGGTGAAGGCATGGCCTCTATAGTACAGCCAGTAGCATACCGGGCTGCAGAGCTAGAAGCCACATGGTGGCTGCAGTTCCAGTCCCTGACCCAGTGGGTCTGAAAACACAATGAGAATATGTGCATGTTCCCAGGATCTTGGCAGGCTGGAGGACTGGAGGAAGGGGATCATGACATTGCTCTGTGGAGGGTGCTGTTCTCTTTATCATGTGCATGCATACCCTCTATCAGGAATTTTATATATATAATTATATATATGTATATATTATTCTATATATATAGAATAATATATATATTTATATTTCTGTTTTTATATAATATACATATATTTTTTTAAAGTGGAAATAAAGAGCCAACAGGTGGTATGGTGGTTAAGGCACTAGATTCCCACATGGCTGACCACAGTTTGTTTGGTTTTTTTTTGGAGAGGGTTTCGCTATAGGGCGCCTGCGCTCACCAGACAGACAGACAGAGAGAGACATAGAGACAGAAAGCGAGAAATCCCCCCCCAGGGGGGATGTTCACGCCGCAATCCCTTCTCTTCCATATTCTCCTCTCGGGATCTTGGGCACATACGCACATGCACCCAGCGTGAGTTTTAAGCCACTGGGTCCGGGACGCAAACTGCGCTCGACTATGTGGGAGTCCAGCGACATGGCCATTACGCTAACTGCTGGTTCCCAATGGCTGACCACAGTTTGAGTCCCAGACCTAGCAGCCTGAAAATCATGCCAGGTGCATAAGTGTGTGTGCCTAAAGTCCCACGAGGAGAAAGGACCATAGCATGGCTATTTTTTCTCGTTTTCCCTCACTCTGTCTCTCTTCAGCGAGCACACATACCCTATGGCAAAACCTAAAAAAAAGAAAAAAGAAACAAAACCACATTCATAGATTTGCATTACAATGTTGATAGCAGCCTTAATCATAATAGCCTCAAACTGAAAACACCCCATACCCATCAACCGGAAGATGGTAAGTAAATGGAGATATGTTCATACAATGGAATATTGCTCAGCATAAGAAAGTATAGACTACCAATAAACATAAATGTTTCTCAGAAGCATTATCATTATTCTTTTTTTTTCCTTTGGAGAGGTTTTTGCTATAGGGCGCGTGCACTCACCAGAAAGACAGAGAGAGACAGAGAGACAGAAAGCAAAAAATCACCCTCCGGGGGGGATGGCCATGCCACAATCCCTTCTCCTCCATTCTCCTCTCGGGATCTTGGGCACGCACCCAGCGTTAGTTTAAGCCACTGAGTCCAGGACTCGAACTGCAGAGTAGGCCATGTGGGCTCAGTGCCTGAACCATGACACCACCTACTGGACTCAAAGATAAACTAATTTTTTAATAAAATTTTAAGTAAAGAGAGAGTGAGGGTCACTCAGTGGCATAGTGAAGGTGGCATGGATTCCCACATGACTGAATGCCCAATTTAAGTCCCAGATCCAACAGCTTGAAAAACACACCCTACCTGTGTGCCCAACGTCCCCTAAGGAGAGAGAGAGATGGAGGAGGAGGGATTGAGAAGTGACCATTTCCCATCAGGGTGCCTTCTCACTTTCCCTCTTTACCTCTCTTCAGAGTGTGCATACCCTCTGGCAAATTTTTAAAAAGAAAAAAATAGCTGGAGTAGTCATCATGCCATCTTTTGGACTCAATAACTATCCTTAGACACTCTTCTCCTCAAGCTACAGGTATGCCGACCCCAGATGACTTACTTATTTTTCATCCCTCTGTCAATTCTTTATCCTCATTCTGATCTCCCTACAAAAACCTCAGCCATGAACTTCTACCACTTTTCACTCTACGGAGGAAATCTGCTCACCTTTCCATGCAGATAATTTGTCCTCTTCTAGTTGAGTCTCCTTGTGCCCTTACCCTGCCTGAATCCTACTCAAGTTTTCTCATCTCTTCAAGTACATTTCAAATGTCTCCATCGGAGAGGAACTCTAATCCTCTGCCAATCTGAGCATCCTATTCTATGCTCCCTCAGTTGTTTTTTTGTTGTTGTTGTTCCTTAATTAGACTAATTTAATGCTTAAAGTCACATTCTGTGTATACCCACAACAGGAGCAATTTTAATAAAATAGGCAGAGACTGCCTAGGGATCCCTTTGTATTTCCCTGCAGAACCCAGTTGAGAACCTGCATTGCTAGGCCAGTGAGTGCAGTGTATTGTGAGGATTAAACGGTGTCCAGACAAGAACAAATGAATGCTTAACTAAGGACCAGTGAGAATGGTATGGAAGGGAGCTCTGAGGATCTGCAGGGGCCAGAGTGGGCTCTTAGCTCTTCCTCTTTACGGGGGTAATTCGAACTCTTCTTCACTGAGATAGCGAGTGGCTGAGAATAAGGCTGTGTCCTTCTTCTACACAGCCCCTTCTAAACCAGGAAGGAAACTGCCAGCCCTGCTCTCTGAAGTTAAGAACCTATTTCTAGCACCCAGTTTTCCAGCTTACTGGGAGAACCCTGTCCTGAAGAAGAGGGTGGCGGGAGCATCTAAGGCCAAGGAAGCACTTGAACCTCTTCTCATCGGATTTACACCCAACACGTATGCAGGAAGGCAAATTACAAACGAGGTTCACAACCACACAACCCAAAGCAGCAGACCCTATGCATGCCGGTGGGCTCGAGCGCACCAGTTAGTTCTCTCTGCTTTAGAGGCCTCCATACCACCCCCGCTTGGCCCAGCCCAGCGTGCCGTACCGGAGCACTGGAGAGGCTTACCAGGCCCTGCCCAGCCTGGGGTAGAGTATTTCTCTATAGGGGGGAGGGGAGGTCCTTCCCACCCGGGCGGAAGCGGCGCGCGCCGGCCGGGCAGACTTAGCTCTTGTCCTGGGAACATCTGGAGGGGGCTGGGAGGGGCGCGCATCCAGAGTGAGCGTGGATTGGCTGAGCGGGAGAAGGGAGGTGGAGTCTAGCTGAGAGGCGGGGCTCACTGGCCCCTTTAAAGCCTTGACATCAAGAGGCGGCTCCGGCACCCCCCTTTCTCTGCCCCCCGCCCCGAGCCGAGGCCATGGACCCGGCTGATCCTGCAAGTCCTGGCCCAGCTGAACACCTGATTTCGGTAAGTTCCATGCCTACTTGGGATTTAAAGCGCGGCGAGTCTGGGGTCTGTAAGCTACGGGCGGAGGGGAGGATGTTGGGGTGTGAAGCGTCAGGCTCTCCTGGCAGCCTTGGGTCGAAGGGTCGTCACCGCTTCCTGCCTGGACCTTGCTGCTTGCCCTTCTCCAGCCGCACTCTCCTCGGGGGGTCCAGCTGCCACTCAGTCCCCCCCCCCCCGCC
>NW_006205509.1:2030042-2042951 GCF_000334495.1 Tupaia belangeri chinensis
GCCGGGGGCTCCCCCTGCCACTCAGTCCCCCCCCACCCCACCCCATCCCACCCTCTGCGCCATCCTCGCGCACACTCCATGGCCCCGGAAGGGAAACTTTCGGGAGTGGGGGATGTTCCGGGGGCTGGTCTCCCTCCCTCTTTGAAAGCACTGACCTTGCCCCAGCTGCACACCCCACCCCAACCGCATCCCACAATCGTCCGGGTGCCGCTTAGCGGTGCTGGGTTGTTGCGGAGGGGGGGTCCCCCCAAAGCGCAGGCGCGAAGGCGAGCCTGGGGCTCCTCTTCGCACTCCTTCCAGTCAGTCCCCGTGGCCTGGGGCGGTAGGGTGTGGGGGAGGCGGGGACAGACCAGTCTGAGGGAACAACCTTTCAGAGCCCGGTGGGCTGCACGCCAGAGAAAAGCTGAAGGAGGAGTAGGGTTGGGTAGGGAGTGGGGACAGGGCAGCGCCTGCAGAAAAAGGCTCTCTGGGTCCTGGCTGCGGTGCCTGAAGAATGCAGAGAATTTATCTGTGCCGGGCACTCCCCTGGCTTAACCCAACTAGGAAAGCGACTGTCTGGACCCCAGCTCCCCTCTCCATGCCCTGGGCCCAAAGCACCTCAGCCTCCAGCCCTGGCACTGCCCCAAGGGCGCAGAAGGCCCTACCACCCGCAGGCCTGGTCTTCCAGTCTTCTTGGGCCTGTCACCAGAGCCCACCCAGCTGCTACTTCTTAAAGGCCTTCCTTGGGGAGGAGCCCGAGGCATAGGCTGAGGGGTTCCCCCATTCAAAAGGCAATCCCTCTTATTCCCTCCCCACCACTTTCCCACCTCCCCCATGGGTCCTCCTGCCTAAGCACAACTGTCAGCCAGAGGAAGTGGTTGGAGGCAAAAGCCTGGTACAAGGTCTGTCCTGGGGTATGGAGATGGGAGGGGTGTCAATCTCTAACCATTTTGCAGTGAGTACTTTTGGAGAAAATGAATCTAGCACAGTTGCCTTCTTGGAGACCCTCTCCTGCAGACATTATGCCAGCTGGCTCTGAGACTCTTTGTCTGGCAGCAAGAGAGACATAAAAATTCACTTCTCGTATTGGTGCCCCCAACTCCCCTTCCTAAGAACAACCTGGTGTTAGTGGGTTTTCTACCCCAGAGTAACCACATTCTTGCTTGGGAAATATTCTTATGTAGTTTGGGTTTGTTTTCAAAGTCTATGGACAGTGAAAGAGGTGGCTTTGGTCCTTCAGCATCTTTATCCAGCTCAGGCCTTTAGGAAGAAAGTGAGAATGTGGGAGGTAGGATGTCCTGGGTTGCAGGGAAGACGGCTGCCCCTGATAGGCAAGTGGAAAACCTACGTGTATGGGGACCATGCTTCTCTCAATGTGGACTGGGACTGAGACACTCTGGTCCCCGCTCCGCCTCACTTGCTGTGTGACCTTGGCCAAAAGTTTGCCTTGGGACCAGCAGTTGGCGTAATGGCTATGTTGCTGGACTCCCATGTAGTCAACCGCAGCTTGAATCCTGGACCTGGTGACTTAAACTCACACCAGGCGCATGTGCGCGCGTGCCCAAGATCCTGAGAGGAGAATGGAGAGAAAGGGATTGTGGCATGGCCATCCCCTATGGAGGTTGATTTCTCGCTTTCTGTCTCTCTGTCTCTCTGGCGAGCACACATGCCCTATAGCAAAAACCTCTCCAAAAAAAAAAAAGAATTTGTCTTTCTGGGACTGTTTCTCCCATCTTTTAGTCCAGCATTTGGACCAGAAAGTTCTAACATTCCTCTCCACTTTTTAGTATTGAATGTCCTACAATGGGAAAATCTAGAGGCGAGAAAGGTCCTCTGACAGGGCGGCTCTGTCTAGCATGCTCAGGTGTTGAGTGATGTGGTTCCTAAATCGAAGCTACTTAGGATTTGAACTTTGGGTAGAGACAAGCAGACTTTTTTTATCCTACCTGAGAATAGCCATTGTCCTGCTCACCCCAGATGCCTCAAGGTTTGAACTCCTGCTGACTTGGGTTTGGCCCACCCATCAAGGCCTCTGGTGAGACATCATGGTCAAGCCAGTCTTTGAGGTGGGCCTCTGGGGAGGGGTTGGGAGAGGAGGAGGCAGCCAAGGGCCAGTATTGTAAGCAGGTTCCCAGGAGACAGTCTGCACCTCAACTGTTGGGACTTGTTTTAGGACCTGGGCCAGGGTGCACAGCACACTCATCTTCCCTCTTATGGGAAGAGGGCAAGGAGGGCCCCATGGCTGTTGCCCATCCCACCCTTTGGCCCTACCCACCTTGCTCCTGCACTCAAAACCCCAGCTCCCAGCCAAGGGCCTAAGGGATCTCCCCGCTGCCCTCTCTCACCCCAGCCCAGCCCAGCCAGCCTATCGGGCCCTGCCATGCCAGCTCAGCAGCAGCAAGGAGAAGTTGCCCCCACCCCATCTTTCCCAGCCCCTTTCCCCCCTGGGGGTAGGGCTTCCACAGGAGTCAGGCTCTCCAGGTTGGGACTTGCTCTCCAGCCCAAGAGCCAGAGGCCTTCACGTTCTTGTTTGTTTTCATCCTCGGTTTCCCGGGTGAAGGAGAATGTTGAAGGAGCGGTGGTGGTTAGGGAGGCCCTGGGATTGGTTGGATGGGGGCACATTCTCCTGCATTGCTTATTCCTCTGCTGGCTCTCCTTGGCTTGTGGGGGTTCTCTACCTAGGCCCAGCTGCCTGTAGGGTAAAGCTGCAGCAGGAGATATTTAGGTTAGACCCCAAGGAAACCTTCTTCACTGCTGTGAGCCCTTGGAATGGATAACAGGAGTTCCCAGGGCAGTCAGTTCCCAGAAAGTGGTTAATGGTAGAGTCCCCGTCAGAGTGAAGGATGCAGCTGTTGCTAGGCAGAGGCTGTTGTTCCCTCTTGGGGTGTGGCTCCAAAGGCCCTGTTAGGAGGAGAAAAGACCCTTGTCTGACAGCCAGTGTGGGGGTCCCTAGCCCCATCAGTTCACATCACCAGTACTTCATCTCTCAGAATAAACTCCATATCTTGCCCTGCCTCTCCCAGGCCCACCCACAGTTCACCAGTACCACTGTCTGCTTTGACAGCCCTCGCCCAAACCTGGCAGGCTCCTCCAGTCCCAGCCTCGCTGCACTAATGGACTGATTGGATTTTTCTCTACTTGGAGTTTGGGAGTTCTGATTGAACATGCAAATTTATGTAAATCAACCTGGGATCTGCCACTACATTAAAACAACATAAAGCCATAGGCTGGAAGGAATCCTAGAGACAGTCTAGTCCTACACTCTTATGTTAAAAATGGAGAAACAGCAGTCCAGAGGGGAAGTGACTCATACCATGGTGAGTGCCAGAGGCAGGACTCCTGACTCTGGTGTACAGTTTTACACGGTACCATTATGCCTAGTTTTTCTGGCATGGGGGAGTCTGAGTGGCTTTAAAGCAGGGAAGGCCAGTTCTTGAAGCTGAGGTTGCAGAGAGCTGGGCCCTTGGAGGGTCAGACTGTTATTCCAGGGTCCTCCCTGGGGCTCTGGTCAGCTCTCTAACATGCTAAAGAAAGACAGCTTCAAATCCCTTGGAATAAGCCCCTCCTAAGGTTCCCCCAGACACTGTCCTGGAGGCTTGGAGGACAAAGCCGTTGGATGCTGCCTGTCTTGGCCCTTAAGAATTCCTGGAGCCGGGATCTGCCTGCCCTCAGTCTCTGTCACAGTACCAGGCACAGAGTAGGCTGTGAGGGGTTTTCCTCTGCAGGTGCCTCCCATCTTTTCCCTCCCCCCCACACTAAGTCTCACTGCCATGGCCACAGTGGGAAAAGATCTTGGGTCTCCTGTGAGTCTGCCCACCTTCTTCTCCCCTCCTGGAGGCACAGGCCAGATGAGCTCCCCCTTCAGGTTTCAACAGCAGTGACCAGGCCGGCCTTGCTGTAGGAAGGGTCTCATTATTTTAGGATCAGTGAATGGACGGGCTGGGGCTACAGAGGTGAACTTGGTCCCCAAGAAGCAGTCTCTCCACTTCTTGTTGTGTTCTTGACCTACTGACCTGGCTGCAAGGTGCCCCCCCACTGCCACTTCATGGACTGTGCGTGTGGACAGCCCTCCCTTACCGACTGGTGCCGGCCTTATGGTGCTCGGGGATGGGGTGGGGCCTGGGCTCAAGAACAGAGACCCTGACTCTAGCCAGGGCTACCCACCAGGTCCTGCCACAGCCTGGGGAAGGGTCTTGAAACACACATGTGGGGTGTTTCCTCACCTTTTCCCCAAACCCAGATCTGGGCGTCTTAAAAATCGGCTGCTATCTTTGGGAGCTTCCTACTTCTGGCAGGTGTAGAGCTGGCACCTTCAGTTCCCCGCTGCCCAGTGGCCCTTGGCACCTCTATCCTTAGCTCTTGGAGGGGAAATCCTTCTCCCTGGGCCTCAGTTTCTCAGCTAATGCTCATGGATTAATAATACATCACCATTGGGGTGTGGCATCTGCATAATAATTACTGTTTTCCCAGCTCTGGGAGTTACCCAGATGAAAGAAACCTGAGGAGGCCAGGCTGTTATTAAGGTGAATTATCAGTGCTGTTATTACTGATTTCTAAAAACCCAGCAGCTGCTGAAAAGAACCTAGTCAGGAACAGCACCCTGGATTTATGCTGGTCCTTGAACTCTAGGAGTTCTCCAGACTCACTAAGCGCTTTTTGGGTTTTTTTGGGGGTTTTTTTTTGAGATTTTTAAAAATAAGGACCAGCAGTTAGCGTAATGGCTATGTCACTGGACTCCCACGTAGTCGACCGCGGTTCGAGTCCTGGACCCGGTGGCTTAAACTCACGCCTGGCGCGTGTGCGTGCCCAAGATCCCGAAAGGAGAATGAAGGAGAAGAGATTGTGGCATGGTCATCCCCCCTGGGGGGTGATTTCTCGCTTTCTGTCTCTCTGTCTCTCTCTGTCTGGCGAGTGCACGTGCCCTATAGCAAAAACCTCTCCAAAAAAAGAGAGATTTTTAAAAATATTTAAACATTTTCTATTTCATTTTATTAATGTTGGCATATGTGTGCACAAGAGAGCGAGACACTGAACAGCACCCTCCACAGGGTCTTATCTTTAGGGTTTTTGCTTTAGGGTGCATGCCGGAGAGAGAGAGAGACAGATGGACAGAGACAGTGAGAGGGAATGTGAGAAATCATCCCCGAGGGGGGACGGCCATGCTGCAGTCCCTTCTCCTCCATTCTCGAATGAAGGAGAAGAGATTGTGGCATGGTCATCCCCCCTGGGGGGTGATTTCTCGCTTTCTGTCTCTCTGTCTCTCTCTGTCTGGCGAGTGCACGTGCCCTATAGCAAAAACCTCTCCAAAAAAAGAGAGATTTTTAAAAATATTTAAACATTTTCTATTTCATTTTATTAATGTTGGCATATGTGTGCACAAGAGAGCGAGACACTGAACAGCACCCTCCACAGGGTCTTATCTTTAGGGTTTTTGCTTTAGGGTGCATGCCGGAGAGAGAGAGAGACAGATGGACAGAGACAGTGAGAGGGAATGTGAGAAATCATCCCCGAGGGGGGACGGCCATGCTGCAGTCCCTTCTCCTCCATTCTCCTCCCGCGATCTTGGGCATGCACGCACTTGTGTCCAGTGTGATTTTCAAGCCACCAGGTCCAGGACTCGACTCACAGTTGGCCATATGGGAGTCCAGGACGTAACCATCTGCTGCCCCCCAATGTTTGGTACGTTTTCTGACTGACCAGGGAATCTGAATCTAGAGTAGGCCACATGGTTTCTAGCACTGCAGTTCAGTTTGCTTCTGGCTGTCCCACTAGGCTGGACAGGTTGACAGCCATTTTAGGAGGAAAGAAGGACCCGTTCTACTGCTCTTATTGGCTGCACAGCTTGAGTGGCAGGTGTACTCAGGGCGCTGGTCTGCACTTTTCTTTACTCTTAGGTAGTTCAACCTGAATGTGCCCTGGCCCCTAGACCCTCTAGGTAGGAGAATGATGTATTTCCTTGATAGGGCTGTGAGGGGCCTTGGAACTCAGGGCCTATGGCCCTGGGGTTCTCAGAAGCTTGTTTCCAGAATTTATTGATGTGTGGGGTCTGTAACTGGCCCTTTTGTGCAAAGATCTGTTAAGACATCCCCAGAACCTGCCCGTAGCTGCCCCAGGCATTTCCAGGAGTCCTTTACCCCACCTTACCCCCACCTGTCCTAACCCCCCTTCCCAACCTCTCCCTCTGCCCTTGACCACACTTTGTCGCCCTTCCCAGGGATCTGGAATGAACCCACCCAGAAGTGGCCCTAAGCAACTTTTGAATAGTGGTCCTACCATGCCCACCCCACAACCTGGGGCTGAAGGGCCTCTCTCCTAGCCCAGGAAGAGATTTCTGGGGAAGAAAGGGAAGGGAGGCATTGGCCTCTCTGGATCAATATCCTCACATTCATTTAGTCAGACTTCCTCCCTACTCTTTGTCCCAGGGGCTCGGTCCCTACCTCCTAGTACAGGAAAAGGATGGATGGCACAGCTGGGAGGAGCTTTAGAAATCCCCTTGTTGAGGGCCAGCAGATGGTGTAATGGCTATGTCACTGGACTCCCATGTAGTCAACTGTGGTCCGAGTCCTGGACATGGTGGCTTCAACTCACGCCAGGTACATGTGCATGCGTGCCCAAGATCCTGAGAGGAGAATGGGGGAGAAGGGATTGCGGCTTGGCCATCCCCCCTGGGGGGTGCTTTCTCACTTTCTGTCTCTCTGTCTCTGCCTTTCTGGTGAGCACTCACACCCTATAGCAGAAATCACCTTGTTGAGGGGGTTGATTCCTTCTAATATTTTTTAAAGTTTTGCTTTTTTTTTTTTTTTTACTAGTTTTTTTCTATGTAATTCAATAATTGGAGTGATATATAAGAAGGCATTCATTGAGAAATCTCACTCCCACCTCCACCCTCTTCTGCCCCACAGATAATCAGTTATTAGTTTCTGACGTATCACTCACAAGTTTCTTTATACAAAACCAAACAAATACAGCTATATGCTTTCTTTCCTCTTACCCAAAAGATAGCATATAATACATACTCTCCTCATCTGCCCTCTTACTTGTTGGGAATACCTAAGTGCATGTGGATTTCTCCTGCCACATCTGTCAGATCTTGTTTCTGGTTGTTCTAGTCTGTTAAGGCTGCTGTAACAAAGTGCCGTAAACTGGGAGGCTTGGGGCCAACAGGTAACGTGGCAGTCAAGGCGCTGGACCCCACGTGTTCAGCTGCGGTTTAAACCCTGGACCTGGTGGCTTGCTTTCTTACTCTCCCTCTTGCTGTGTCTGTCTCTGGTGAACATTCATGCCCTGTACCAAATTAAAAAATAATAAAAATGATAAATAACATTAAATAAGTAATTCTTTAAAAATAAATTTTAAACAACTGAGTGGCTTATGAGCAACAGAAATTCGTTTCTCACCAAGATCAAAGCACGGGCAGATTCTATGTCTAGTGAATCTGATTCATAGCTAGAGCCTTCTAACCGTGTCTTTTTTTTTTTTGAAAGGTTTTTGGTATAGAGCGTGTGCACTTGCCATAAAGACAGAGAGACAGAGAGACAAAAAGCGAGAAATCACCCCCCAGGGGGGATGGCCACACCGCAATCCCTTCTCCATTCTCCTCTCAGGATCTTGGGCATGCACGCACACATGCCCGGCATGAGTTTAAGCCGCTGGGTCCGGGACTCGAACCACAGTCGACTACATGGGAGTCCAGCGACATAGCCATTACGCTAACTGCTGGTCTCCTAACTGTGTCTTCACATGATAGAAGGAGCAAGGGGTTTCTTGGGCCTCTTTTGTAAGAGCACTGGTCTCTCATGAGGGTACTTATCCCCATAACTAATGGGTGTAAATTTCACCTGTGAATTGTGAGGTACATATTCAGACCATAGCACTGACCCTTACCACCCATCTCAGGGTCTCCACGCTGACCCCAAGCCATGAGCAGGGTTCACTCACCTAAGGATTTAGGCCCAAATCAGCCTCTGAGGAGTTCTCAGACTATGGCCAGCTCATTCACTCGACCAGCAGATGCTCGGGAATTCACTCTGTACCAGGGACTGAGCTAGTCTCTAGAGAGTGGTGATCCAAAAAAATGCACACTAATCAAGTGATTAACAATGATAGAATTATATTAGGCCATCAGGAAAGTCTTGATGTATTTTTCTATGTTTCCTTATGCAAAATGCATCATTACTTTCTCAACAACCCAATAGCTGTAATAAGAGCTGCAAAGAACAGACTTGTAACAGAGGAACAAGTGCTCAGAGGACCTGCCCCAGGTGTGCGTGGTGCGTGCTGGGGAGCACGCGTGCAAATATGGTGCCGTGTGACCTGTCATGCTGGGTTTCTCCACTTGGCTTTAGTGGCTTCTCTTCTCCTTGCTCCCCTAGTGTGAAAGATGTCCCAGAACCTGTGAGTTTTATTGTGTCTAAGACAAGGGACTCTCTTCTCTGCCAAATGAAGGTGCTGAAAATGCCTCCTCTCCCACCTCTACCACACTGCCTTCCATTTACCCAGCTCAGGCCTGCAGGCTCCTGAATGGGAGACATTCTTTCCACTGCAGACTGAGGGGAAGTTGGGAGGTGTTTGCTTCTCACTTCCCCTGTAGACAGCACCTCACTTCCTGTCCCCTAGGCTAGAAGAAGCTGAAGTGTTGACCTTGCTGTCCCTTCCTCTTTCCTCCCCTTCTACTTTCCTGGGAAGCCTGCAGGCCTAGTAGGAGAGAGGCAACCTCGAGTCCAAACCCGCAGCACTGCCTCTCCCTAGTGGCCCTGCTGAGTGCCTTACTTCTACCCTGCACAGGGGACCTGTCTTCTCAGCTGCTTTCCTTTGCTATATGTGATGTCATCGTTTTCTTCTGTGCCCTGCGGGGAGCAGGGAGTCAGAGGACTTGCTCTCATTTTACATATGGGGAAACTGAGGCCCAAGGGGTTCTTGGCTTCACCTGGGGTCATGCAGTTTGGATGAGCCAGAACTGGAATCCCGAAAGCCTGACTCCCATTTGTGAACACAAACAAGAGTCACTGGCAGCTGAAAAGGTCACCTCTGGGCTCTGGCTAGAAGGCACCCACAGGGTCAGCACGGGAGCTGCCTGGGCATGGAAGGTGTCTGGCTGGCCAGAGCCAGTTCCTTGTGTAGAAAGAGGCCAGGATGTGAAGTGGCCTCTTTGAAGAGGCCTCTATGAAGCTAGACATGCATGGGCTGGGAGGATATCCAGTTCTCATGGGCCCCCAGGTGCCTGGGTGCAGCCTGAGAGCTGATTAACTGTGCGGCCTCCCAGGTCTTTTGTCTCAGATCGGAGAGCTGGTCGCTGACCTGCAGTGGTCAGTGCTGCTGTCGCCTCCACCATCACCTCCGGGAGCCGCTCTACCTCAGTTCCTTTTGTGAGCCCCAGCATATGTCTCTAGTTATACCCAGAATGTGGAACAAATGCTGACTTCTTAATTTGGGCCAGGAGGTAAGAGAGGAGATAGTACTGCCATGGGCCAGGGTAGCGGGATTCACCTTCAGATGCCCTTAGATCAGCTGCACTGAGTCATTCTGTGTCCATGTATACCCAGAGGTTTCTGCCTCCTTCCTCCCGTTCATGCCCTTCCTTCTGCCTGAAATGAGCCCCTGCCCCTTCTTTGTATTTGAACCCCACCTGTCTTTAAGGGCTCAGTAAAGTTGCATAAATCCTGAAAGCCATTCCAGCTTCATCTCTCTCTTGATTTATGAAGTTCTCCAAAATGCTTCTCTTGTGGAACTTCCTTCACAGTAAAAATATTTACCTCCATGCCTTTTTCTTTTCATTGACAAATAAAAATTGTATATATATTGAGGATCAGCAGATGGCATAATGGCTACGTCGCTGGACTCCCACGTAGTTGACCGTGGTTCAAGTCCTTGACCTGGTGACTTAAGTTCAGGCCAGGCACATGTTCGTGTGTGCCCAAGATCCCGAGAGGAGAATGGAGGAGAAGGGACTGCAGCGTGGCCATCCCCTCTGGGGGGTGATTTCTCACTTTCTATCTCTCTGTCTCTCTCTGTCTTTCTGACGAGCACACATGCCCTATAGCAAAAACCTCTCAAAAAAGAGAGACAAAACAAAAACAAAAACTGTATATACCTATGGTGTACAAAATGATTTTGATATATGTATAGATTGTGCAATGGCTAAACCAAACTAATAATATATGTTATTTCACATTCTTGCCTTTTTTTTTTTTTTGAGAGGTTTTTGCTATAGGGCACATGCGCTCGCCAGAGAGACAGAGAGAGACAGAGAGATAGAAAGTGAGAAATCACCCCCCAGAGGGGATGGCCACGCTGCAGTCCCTTCTCCTCCTTTGTCCTTTCGGGATTTTGGGCACACATGCACGCATGCCCGGCGTGAGTTTAAGCCACCGGGTCCGGGACTCGAACCGCGGTCGACTACGTGGGAGTCCAGCGACATAGCCATTACACTAACTGCTGGTCCCATTCTTGCCTTTTTCTGTGGTGAGAACACTTACAATTTACTCGCAGCGATTTTCAGGTATGCAGCATGTGTTGGTCACTGGTCACCGTGGTGTGCAGCAGACCTCTTAAACTTATGTCTGTGCCACAGAAATGTGTATCCTTTGACCGACATCTTCACATCAGCCTCTAGTTACCACCATTCTACTCCCTGCTCCTGTGAGTTGTAAATTCCACATATGTGAGATCATGCAGTATTTATCTTTTTAGTACCTGGCTTATTTCATTTAACATAATATCCTCCAGGTTTGTCCATCTTGGCACAAATGACAGTTTTCTCCTCCTCTTTTTTTAAGACAGGGTGGTGATCCTCCTGCCTCAGCCTCCCAAGTGGCTAGGCCCACAGGCACATGCCACTATACCCGACTTTTTAAGGTATGCCAGGAATTGAACCCTGGCCTCTTAGGTGGCCTCCGAGTAGAGCAGTGGCATCTTTACCAGTGCACCACAAAATGCACAAAGTGGTGTGCTGGCAGAGGGCGCTGGGGAAACGCACAAATACACACGGGGTTCCTCCTCAGGGAGTGCTCCTTCTAGTAGAGTATGGGAAACCCCCTCTTCCTTTATAAAGACTGATAATATTCCGTGTGTATATGTACCACATGTTTGGTACCCATTCGTTTGTTCATGGACACAGGTTGAGTTTATGTCTTAGTAGTTACGAATAACGTTGCAGTGAACCTGGGAGTGCAGGTTCACATACTAATTTCATCTCTTTTGGATATATACTCAGTAGTGGGATTGCTGGATCATATGGTAATTCTTTTTTTTTTTTTTTAATTTGGGGCATGTGTGCTCAGCAGAACAAGAGAGAGAGACAGAGAAAAAGTATCCCCCAATGGGGCATGGTCACACTGCAATCCCTTCTGCTCCATTTCTCCATCCTGTCGTGATTTGGGACACACGTACACATCCACCTAACATGTTTATTCAAGCCATCGGGGCTGGGGTTCGAGCTGTATTCAGCCATGTGGGATCCATTTTCCCTAACCGCAGGCTATGGGGCTGGTCCTGTTAGTCCTATTTTTAACTTTGGAGGAACCTCCTTACTGTTTTCCATGATGGCTGTACTACTTCCTACTAACGAGATGTAAGTTTCTTCTCTCCACATTCTCGCCAGTTCTTCTTATCTTTTGTCTTTTTGGTCATAATCGTGTTAACAGGGGGAGATGATATTTCATTGTAGTTATGTTTGGTTTTGGCTTTTGATTTTTTTTTTTTTTTTGCTATGAAGCAAAAATATTTTAGCTTAGTTTTAGCTTTGCCATAGAGTGCTTGCACAGCGGGTGGAGGGGAGAGAAAGGGGAGAGGGATTGAGAAATGACTTCCGGGGGCCAGGTGGCCACACTGCACTCTTCTGTCAGGATTTGGGGCATGTACGCACATGCACCTGGTGTGTTTTCAAGCCCCCCCCCCCCAGGTTTGGAACTTGAACTGTGGAGTTGCCATGTGGATCCAGTTGCCTTAATCACCATGCCACTTGCTGGTCCATATTGTGGTTTTAATTTGCATTTCCTTGATGATTCATGATGTTGAATTTTTAAATATATTTATTGGCCATTTTTATGTCTTCTTTTGAGAAATGTCAAGTCCTTTTTGTATTTTAAAGTCAGGTTATTTGTCTTTTTGCACTTGAGTTGTTCTAGTTCCTTATGTATTTTGGATGTTAACCCCTTATCAGATGTATGGTTTACAAATATTTTCTCCCATTCCTTAGACTGTCTCTTCACTCTGTGTGGGTTGTTTCTTCTGCGCTGCAGCTTTCGAGTTTGATGTAATCTCATTCATTAGTTTATTTTTGCTTTCATTGCCTGAGGTTTTGGAATCATATCCAAAAAGTGATTGTCCCAATCAGAGTCATGGAGCTTTTTCTCATTCTTCTCCTGGGCATTTGTGCTGGTGATGTTTTTAAACCGGGTCTTGCTGTCTAAAAGACTGGACCTCCTGTGTCAGCCTCCAGAGTAGTCAGGAGCACCGGCACATGCTACCTCGCCCCGCTCTTTCAGATAGGGTCTCACTATTTTGCCCATGCTGGCCATGAGCTTGCAGTCCTCCTATAACAGCTACCGTAGAAGCTGGGATTACAGACACACACCACTATACCTGGCTTTTACGGTGGGCCAGGAGTAAAACCCAGGCCTCTCATGTGGCTTCAGCTTACCAAACAGCAGCACCCAGCATGTGCTACTGGCTGGGCCTCTTACATTTTCTTCTAATTTTAGTTCCAGGTGGCATGTTTTAAGTTTTTCTTTTTAATTTAAATTTTGCTAGAAGGTGTTTGTGCTAGCCAGGGAGACAGAGAGAGGGAAAACGAAAAGGCACATCCCTCCAAGGGGGTATGGTCATGCTGCAATCCCTTCTTCTCCATTTCTCCCTCCTTTCAGGATTTCGGACACACACACACACACACACACACACACACACACACACACCGAACATTTTTCAAGATCC
>NW_006205509.1:2043187-2053462 GCF_000334495.1 Tupaia belangeri chinensis
GCCCGGCGCCGTAAAGCAAAACCCCCCCCAAAAAAAAAAAAAAAAAAGATGCCAGGTCCAGTGCCTGAACTGTGCAGTCAGCAGTATGGGATCTCGCCATCTTAACCACTACACCATAGGCTGGTCTGTTTTGTTTTTTTCCAAAGTTGCTAGATCTGGGACTTGAACTGTGAGGTTGGCCATGTGGGATCCAGCTTCCTTTCCCAGGCTACAGGCTAGCCCACTGGCCCATTTCTAATCCATTTTGAGGTTTTTGTTTGTTTGTTTGTTTTAATGTGGTTTTGAGTTCATTTTCGTATATGGCATAAGATGAGGGTCTAGTTTTATCCTTCTGCATGTGGATATCAGGTTTTCCTAGCACTATTTACTAAAGAGAATTTCCTTTCCCCATTGTTTGTTTTGGCATCTTTGTCAAAGATCAATTGACCATAAATGTATAGATTTATTTCTGAGCTCTCTATTCTGTTCTATGGACCTAATGTCTATTTTTACGCCAATACCATGCTGTTTTGATCACTACATCTTTGCAGATTTTTTTTTTTGAGAGGTTTTTCGCTATAGGGCGCTTGCGCTCGCCAGACAGACAGAGAGAGACAGAGAGACATAAAGCGAGAAATCACCCCCCCAGGGGGGATGGCCATACCACAGTCCCTTCTCCTCCATTCTCCTCTCAGGATCTTGGGCACGCATGCACACGTGCCGGGCATGAGTTTTAAGCCACCGGGTCCGGGACACGAACCGCAGTCGACTACATGGGAGTCCAGTGACATAGCCATTACACTAACTGCTGGTTCCCAAGCTTTGCAGATTTTTCAAGTCAGGTAGAATGATGTTTCTAGCTTTGTTCTTTTTTGCTTAAGATTATTTGGCTGGGACCAGCAGTTAGCGTAATGGCTATGTCGCTGAACTCCCATATAGTCAACCGCGGTTTAAGTCCCGGACCCGTTGGCTTCAACTCGCGCTGGGCGCGTGTGCCTGCATGCCCAGGATCCCGAGAGGAGAATAAAGGAGAAGGGATTGCAGCATGGCCATCCCCCACTGGGGGGGGGTGATTTTTCTCTTTCTGTCTCTCTGTCTCTGTCTTTCTAGTGAGCGCATGCACCCTATAGCAAAAAACCTCTCCAAAAAAAAAAAAAAAAGATTATTTGACTATTCAAGGTCTTTTATGGTTCCATACAATTGTTTTTCTCTTTCTGTGAAAATGTTATTGGAATTTCGATAGAGATGTTATTGAATCAGTAGATTGTTTTGGGTAGTGTGGACATTTTACCTGCATTAATTGTTCTAATTCATGAACACAGGATGTCCTTTCACTTATTAGCATCTTCAGTTTCCTTCATTTTTTTTTTTTGAAAGATTTTTGCTATAGGGTGCGTGCACTTGCCAGAAAGACAGAGAGAGACAGAGACAGAAAGCGAGAAATCACCCACAGTGGGTATGGCCGCACCACAATCCCTTCTCCTCCGTTCTTTTCTCGGGATCTTGGGCACGCATGCACACACACCTGGCATGAGTTTAAGCCACCGGGTACAGACTTAAACTGTGGTCAGCTACATGGGAGTCCAGCAACATAGCCATTACACCAACTGCTGGTCCCAAGTTTCTTTCATTAATATTTTATAGTTTTCAGCGTAGGGGATTTTCAGCTCCTTTGTTAAATGTATTCCTGAGTATTTCATTATTTTGTAGGCATTGTAAATGGCATTGTTTCCTTCGCTTCTTTTTTAGATAGTTTATTGTTAATGTATAGAAACACTACTGAGCCAGCCAGTGGTGTGGTGGCTAAATTGCATGGTTCAAGTCCTGGATCCAACGGCATGAAAAACATACTGGGCTATGTGCATGCCTGCCTAATATCCTAAAAGGAGGAAGAAATAGAGAAGGGATTGTGATATGACCATGCCCCATGGGGGAGATTTTTTCCCCTTTCTGTCTCTCTCTGGTGAGCAGATATGCCCCTGGCAAATTAAAAAAACAAGAAACACTACTGGAGCCAGCCTGTGCCTGGTGGTTAAGGTAGCATCCTTTGCACAGTTTGAGTCCTGGACCTGGTGGCTTGAAAAACACACCTGGTGGGGCCAGTAGGTGGCTTGGTAGTTAAGGCACTGGATTCCCACATGGCTGACTTTTGGAGAGTTTTCTGCTATAGGGGACCAGCTGTTTGCGTAATGGCTATGTCGCTGGACTCCCATGTAGTCGACCACAGTTTGAGTCCCAGACCTGGTAGCGTGAAAATCTACCAGCACACTGGGCATGTGTATATGCGTGCCCAGAATCCCAGGAAGAGAATGGAGTAGAGGGATTACACTATGGCCATCCCCCCAGGGGTGATTTCTCACTTTCCCTCTCTGTGTGACTCTCTCGCTTTCGAGTGAGTGTACACACCCTGTGGCAAAAACCTAAAAAAAAAAAAAAAAGAAAGAAAGAAAAGAAAAACACACAGGGCACAGGTAAATCCATGCCCAAAGTCATGAAAGGAGGGAGAAATGAAAAGGGATTGCAACGTAACCATGCCTGGTCTGGTCTGGAGCAATTTTTCTGAAAAACTTTCCTGGACTGATGCAGCCTGCATTGATCTCTCTTCTCAAGTGCCTCCTGCAGGATCAGTATTTCAAAATGCACTGAATCCTGTTCTGGAAAAGTCCCCTGTGAGGAAGAGGGGATTTCCCATGCTCTGTTAGAAGGGGCACTCCCTGAGGAGGAACCCTGCCTGTATTTCTGTGTTCCCCCAGTGCCCTCTGCCAGCGCACCATGCCTATGGTTAGGTTGGGTGCTTTCTCTATTTCCTCTTTCTCTCTACCTCACTCCTGTGAGAGGCACACGTCCTCTGACACTTTATTTATTTTTTTTAAAGAAAAAAGAGAAAGAAACACTACTAATTTTTATACCTGCATGCCTTATAACTCCTATTTGACTGAAAGTTTCAAGAAGTCTGAGAAGACCTCATCTCTGAATTGCAGTACCCAGCATTGTACCACGTGTTGAGTGATCTGTCCAGAGATATCTGTAGAGTAGACAGACTTGTCCTACTTGTCAGAGGGAGTCACTGAGGCCCGGGAGCTGGCTGAGAGCTTCATATCAACATCAGGAGCAAATCTGAAAACGTCTCTTGCTTCGTCCTCAGTATAGTTTGTCTTATGGGCCCTCAGAGCCACTTGGATAGGGGATGGTTGGAGGTCTTTAGGGAACCTAATGAGCTTGTCCTGTGTTCTTATCTGTCCCTTCTTTCTAATTGTTTTCTGGCTGGAATGAAAGGAGATGACCAATCCTTGCAGAGTGCTAGAGGGTGAGAAACGTTTCTGGGCCCCTGGCAGAGATGGTGCACTGGCAGAGGGCACTGGGGAAACACAGAAGTACAGGCAGGGGGGAACCAGCAGTTAGCATAATGGCTATGTCACTGGACTCCCACGTAGTTGACCGCAGTTCGAGTCCCGGAGCTGGTGGCTCAAACTCACACCAGGCGCGTGTGCGTGCGTGCCCAAGATCCTGAGAGGAGAATGGAGGAGAAGGGATTGTGGCGTGACCATCCCCCCTGGGGGGTGATTTCTCGCTCTCTGTCTCTATGTCTCTCTCTGTCTGTCTGGCGAGTGCACACGCCCTATAGCGAAATAAACCTCTCCAAAAAAAAAAGAAATACAGGCAGGGTTCCTCCTCAGGGAGTGCCCCTTCTAACAGAGCATGGGAAATCCCCTCTTCCTCACAGGGGACTTTTCCAGAACAGGATTCAGTACATTTTGAAATACTGATCCTGCAGGAGGCACTTGAGAAGAGAGATCAATGCAGTCTGCATCAGTCCAGGAAAGCTTTTCAGAAAAATTGCTTCAGACCAGACCAAAGCATGGCTTCTAGGATTGCACTGAGGGCTCTGGTCTGTCCCCAGAGCAATAGAAAGTAATGAGAAGGATACATCAGATTTGTAGTTATGGAAGATTGCTCTGGTAGAGCTCCTTGGGAAGTGGTCATGACAGAGGAAGTATATGATGAGCCTGAAGGGCCAGCCCATGGCCTGGTGGTCAGGAGAACCAGATCCCAAATTGCTAGTCATGCAATTTGAGTCCCAGACCCAGCCATTTGAAAAACACACCAGGCATGTGTTAATGCATAATCAAAATCCCAAAAGGAGGGGGACATGGAGGAGAAGGGATTGTAGCGTGACCTGGGGGGAGGGTGTCTCTCTCTCCCTCTGTTTTTCTGTCTCTGTGGCAAATGCACCCACCTGCTAGCTAAATAAGTCAACAAATATTTTAGAAAAGAGATGAGCCTGAAACATCTTATGGGGCCAGAAAGTGAGGAAGAACAACAACAACAACAAAAAAAATAGCAAAAGCATGGTCAAGGGACAGAGCCTGAAAGAATTCTCACTGGGACCAGCAGTTAGCATAATGGCTATGTCACTGGACTCCCACGTAGTTGACCATGGTTCGAGTCCCGGACCCAGTGGTTTAAACTCACGCCGGGCGCATGTGTGTGCGTGCCGAAGATCCCAGGAGGAGAATGGAGGAGAAGGGATTGCGGCATGGCCATCCCCTCTGGGGGGTGATTTCTCACTTTCTATCTCTCTGTCTCTCTCTGTTTGTCTGGCAAGCGCACGCGCCCTATAGCAAAAACCTCTCCAAAAAAAAAGAATTCTCATTGACCAAAGCTGGAATGTGAATTATGAGTTATGATGGTATTAGAAACCCAGAGAATAAAGCAAATATCCAACTAGTCTATGTCAATACAAATATAATTAAATAAATGGGAGCAAAAGGATGATTTTTCCTTACAGAAACTTCCCATTAATGTCAAAGGAATATGGGAAATCAGAAATTATCATTAGAACACGATGGTAATCGCTGCAAGCAAGATCCACTGATGAATCCTAAAACTGAAGAAAACTGAAGGAGAAACAGGGTATTTGCATAGCCACGAAGTACTGCCCATCCCCAAGTTTCTGGTCATTGTAAGAAGGAAAATAATAACCTTACAGTGGAGAAACTCACTGATCGATACCACCTCACCACGGTTAGGTGTTACCACCACAGTGTTCAAGATTAAAACATCTGGTAGTTGGGACCAGCAGGTGGTGTGGTGGTTAAGGCCTTGGACACTTCCACATGGCCAACTCTGGTTCAAGTTCCTGGACCTTGCGGCTTGCTTTTTTTTTTTCCCCTCTCTCTCTCTGCCCGTCTCTGGTCAAATTAAAATGAACGAATAGGGAACCAGCAGTTAGCAGTGAGCGTGATTGCGATGTCGGTGGACTCCCACATAGTCGACCGCGGTTTGCGTCCCGGACCCGGTGGCTTAGAACTCACGCCAGGCACGTGTGCGTGCATGCCCAAGATCCCGAGAGGAGAATGGAGGAGAAGGGATTGCGGCGTGACTATTCCCCCTCGGGGGTGATTTCTCACTTTCTGTCTCTATGTCTCTCTCTCTGTCTGGTGAGCGCACGTGCCCTATAGCAAAAAAAAACTCTCCAAAAAAAAAAAAGAACGAATAAATAAATAAAATTAATTATTATTTTTAAATCATGGGTAGTAAAATATGTTGACATCAGGTACGTTCCTGGATATACTGAAAAAGGCACATCACTTCTGTGGTATTCTTCCCCGAAGTCTATAACTTCAATCTAATCAGCAAGAACATCAAGCAAACCCAAAGTGAGGGGGCCGGACAGTGACACAGCAGTAAAATGCAGACTGATCCTCGTGATAGATCAGTCATGATCTAGATGAGTCACGATGTAGACCAGCAAGACTAATCTACATGAGAAGTTTCCAGGTTTTATCCAGAGACCTCCCTGTGAGCCCTAAGCATGCAGGTGTGCCGAGTCTAGTGGGTGAATCACAGCATCAGGACCCCGTCAGGGATGCTGTCTCTTTCTGTCTCTCTCACTCATGGAAGAAATATAAAAGTAAACTTTAAAAAAAAAAAATTAGGAAATAGTCTCCAGAATGCTGACCGGTTCCCTTCAAAAGTATCACTCATGAAAGACAACAAACGATTGAAAGACTCATGAATTATAGGGACCTAAGGAGACTGGTAACTATTTAGGATTCTGTATTGGATCATGAAATAGAAAATCAGTGAGAAAACTGGTAGGATCCAGGAAAAGTCCGTGGTTTCGTCTTCTAAAACTTGTTCTGTTAAAGAAAAGTGTAGAGCATGCTGCTGTGTCGGTTTTTAAAAGAAAAGTGTGTGTACCGACATAAAATAATAGATATACAGAGAGAGGTAGAGGTGGGAGAAGGTTGGGGGGAGCACATAGTAGGCAAGGGGAATTTCATCTAGGAGAAAGTGGTCACTCCCAAGAAAGTGAAAATAAATAAATAAATAAATAAACCCACAGAATAGGAGAGAACGTTTGTAAGTAAAATATAAATAAGGAACTTGTATTCAGCATCTGTAAAGAATTATCACAACTAGCTAATAAAAAGATACATAACACAATTTTTAAATAGACAAAGGGGGCTTGCCTCATGGCCTAGTGTTTAAGGGAGCTGGATCTCACATGGCTGACTACAGTTCAAATCCTGGCCCTGGTGAGTTGAAAAACACCTCAGATATATTTGTGTGTGCATGCCCAAAATCCTGACAGGATGGAGAAATGGAGGAAAAAGGATTATAGCTGGATCGCACCCCCATTAATGGGCACCTCTCTGTCCCTCTCTGGTGAGTGCATACACCCTCTGGCATTTAAAGAAATAAATTAGTGGCCAGCACGTGGTGTGGAGGTTAAGGTACTAGATCTCACATGGCTAGCTTTATGGCTTGAATTCCAGACCCAGAGGTTTGAGAATCACACCAGGTGCATGTGCGTGCATGCTCAAAATCCCAAGAGGAGAGTGGAGGAGAAACGACTGTGGTATGTACATCCCCTTGAGAGGAGTGATTGCTCTCTCTCTCTCTCTCTCTCTCCCTTTCTCTCCCCGGGGGGAGCACACACCCTATAGCAAAAACTAAATCAAAACACTTAATGGGCTAAGGAGGAGCTAGCCAGGTGGCATGGTAGTTAAGGCAGATAGATCCCACATGACTAACTGTACAGTTCAAGTCCTGGACCCAGCAGCTTGAAAAACATGCTGGGGGTGCTGACAGGTGGTGTGGTGGACAAGGCACTGGACTCCCACATAGTCAACCACGGTTCAAGTCCTGGACCTGGTGGCTTGCTTTTTTACTTTCCCTCTCTCTGTCTCTCTCTGGTCAAATTAAAAAAAAAATAGTAACAATGATAATGATCATAAATAAAATTAAGTAATTCTTTTTTTAAAAAAAAGAAAAACATGCTGGATATATGTGCAAGCATGCTGAAAATCCTGCGAGGAGAGTGGAGGAGAAGGGATTACAGTGTAGTCATCTCCCCTGAGGAATGCTTTCTCATTTTTTCTCTCTCCCCTCTCTATCTCTCTGGCAAGCACACATGCCCTATAGCAAACTACAAAAAATAAAAATAAAAATCAGGCAAAAAATTTGAAGAGACATTTCTTGAAGTAAAATATACAAGTGGCCAATGGCACATGAAAAGATGCTCAGCGTCAGTCATCAGGAAAGTACAACTCAGCTGCAGTGAAATGGCACTTCACACCTAGCAGGGTGTCCAGCTCCGAATATCAGGTAGGAAATGGTGAGGAAATGGAGAAACTGGAACCTCTTACACTGCTAGTGAGGTTGTGAAATGGCGTGGCTGCTTTGGAAAACTATCTGGCAGCTCCTCAAATGCTTAAATATAGAGTTATATGACCCAGCAATTTTACTTCTAAGTATATACCAAAGAAAAATGAAAACATGAATTAAAAAAAAAACTTGTACATCAATGCTTAAAGCAACATTATTCATAATAGCCAAAAAGTCATATGTCCATCAGCAGCTGAATAAACAGATGATAACATAAGTGACTGTCTTCGAAGGGCAGAAGAGGGCAAAATCCGGAAAATGTCGAGATGAAAGACAACTGAGAAGTTCGTTGTGTGTGTGTATTTTTTAGTTTTGGCTGTATGGCATGTGCAGTTGCCAGAGAGAGATAGACACAGGGAGAAAGAGAGAATGTGAAAAATCACCCTCTAGAGGGACTGGCCACACTGCAGCCCCTTTCCCCCTCCATTCTCCTCTTGGGATTTTAGGCATGCACACACCCAGGGTATTTTTCATGTCTTATGATCTGGAACTTGAACCATGTTGTTGGCTATGTGAGATCCAGCACCTTAAGGGCCATGCCACCTGCTAGCCTGACTGAGTTTTGTTTTTGTTTTTGTTTTGCTTTGTTTTGTTTTTTGCATAGGACACACGTGCTCTACCGAGAGAGAGACAGTGAGAAGAAAAGTGAGAAATCACACCACCACCCCCGGGGGGAGGGATGGCCATACTGCAGCCCCTCCTCCATTGTCTTCCTGGGATTTGGGGCATGCATGCACACATGTGATTCTCAAGCCACCAGATCTGGGACTTGAACAGCAGTTGGCCACTATGCCACCTACTGGTTTCAAACTGAGTTTTTGGTTTCCTTTTAAGAATTATTTATTTTATTTCAATTTATTCATTTATTTTAATTGGACTGAAGAGAGACACACACAGAAAGAGATACACACAGAAAGAGAGAGAAAGTGAGAAAGCAAGCCACCAGGTCCTGGACACCAACCATGGTCGGCCATGTGGGAGTGTCCAGCACCTTAACCACCATGCCAAAATTGCTGGTCTCTCAAACTGAGAAGTTTTAAAGGTAGATGGGAAAGTTCTCTGCAGGAGGAAGACACCGAATAATTAGGGGAAATCTGGGACAGGAGGGACAGATTAGCCTCGCCTGGGAAGAGGGCAACCACTGTGCAGTAATAGGAGGTCAGGAGGTAGTCAGGATTCTGATGGCCCTGGGAGGGTGGTGTCAGGAGCTTGGAGGCACTTTCCTTCTGCTGGCTGTAGTCCACTGGGGAAGCAGGAAGCGAGGTGATAGGCCAGAATTTTAAAGAGAGTGGAAAAGTGTGAAAGTGCAGAGCGTGAGAGAGCAACTGTAACAGTAAGCCTTGGTAGGGTTGCCAGGCAGGGCTGACAGTGTAACTGAGATGGCTGTCCTTTGGTGGGGAAGAGAGTGAGAAAGGGTAAGCAGAAGCTTGGGGACAAAAGTGAGAGTCAAGTGCTGTCCCTTCTCCACCCTACCCCCTGTGGAAGGAAGCTATTCAAGTCAGGTGATCCCAAAGATCTTCCCAGACGTCATCACCCAGCTAGCTACTCATAAAGCTTACAGTTCAAGAGCCAGCGGCGGGAGGTGGGTGGGGGAGTGGGGACCAGCAGTTAGCGTAATGGCTATGTCGCCGGACTCCCACATAGTCGACCGCAGTTCGCGTCCCAGACCCGGTGGCTTAAAACTGTGGTTTGAGTCCCAAACCTGGCAATTTAAAATTCATGCCAGGCACATGTGTGTGTGCACCTAAGATCCCAAGAGGAGAATGGAGGAGAAGGGATTGCGGCGTGACCATCCCCCCTGAGGGGTGATTTCTTGCTTTCTGTCTCTATGTTTCTCTCTGTCTGTCTGGTGAGCGCACTGTTTCTCTCTGTCTGGCGAGCGCACGCGCCCTATAGCAAAAACCTCTCAAAAAAAAAAGAGCCAGCCAGGGGTGCAGCCATGCCGAACCCACATGGGAGGTCCTGGGTTTGCGTCCCAAAGCCTTTTTTCATACATGTCAGGCATGTGCGTGCCCATGTCTAGGGGTGGATCATGGCATGAAGACCCTCTTAGGAGTTCTTTCTCTCTCTCCAAAGGAAAAATAAACTTTTTTTTTTTTTAAGTTTTTGCTATATGGCACATGTGCTCTCCAGAAGGAGACTGAGAGGGAAAGTGAGAAATCACCACTGAGGGGGGGGTGGTCACTCTATAATCCCTTCTCTTCCATTCTCCTACTGGGATTTTAGGCACACATATATACATCCAGTGTGATTTTTATAGCTACCAGGTCCAGGACTCAAACCATGATTGGCCATGTGGGAGTCCAGTACCTTAACCACCATGCCACCTGCTGACCCAAGAAATAAACTTAAAAAATTCAGTTCTGAAGACCAGCAGGTGGTATAGTGGTTAAGACACTGGACACGACCACATGGTTGACCACAGTTTGAGTCTCATACCTGGTGGCTTGCTTTCTTACTTTCCTTCTCTCTGTGTATTTGTCTTTCTCCGGTCAAATTAAAATAAATGAATGAATAAATAAAATTAAATAAATAATTCCTTTAAAAAATTCAGTTCTGGGTCCAGCAAGTGGTGTGATAGTTAATGGCACTGGACACCCACATGGCGGCTGGCTTTCTTTT
>NW_006205509.1:2053786-2063898 GCF_000334495.1 Tupaia belangeri chinensis
TGCGGCTCCAGCCTCTTCCGCCTCGCACTCCCTTGTGCTGACTGCAGCCCGGCGGCAAGCTGTGCGCTGGCATTTCCTGTGGGCTGACTGTGTGCCAGGTGCCGTGTGAGGCCTTCCGCAGACCTTCGCGCTTCTTCCCACACCTGGCCTAGGAGGCTGAGCCCATTTCTGTCCCCAACATACGAATGAGGAAACTGAGAAGGGGAGTTACGTAGCTTGTGGAAGCCCCACACTGCCCAGCTCTAGCGTCCAATTGTTTTTTTAGTTTGCCAGAGGGTGAGCATCCTCACCAGAGAGACAGAGAGATAGAGAGAGAAGGCCAAGAGAAAACTCCTCCACGGGGAATGGGCACGCCACAGTCTCTTCTCCTCCATCTCTGCTTCTGTTCAGGATTCTGGGCATGCATACACACACACACACACACACACACACACACAGCATATTTTCCAAGCCACCAGGTCCAAACTTGAACCACACAGTCAGCCATTTGGGATCCAGCCACCTTAACCACCATGCCACCTGACTGGCTCTGAACCAGTTCAAGTACCTAACAGCCACGTGTACCTGTGGCTACCATTTAGACAGCACAGACTAATTGTTTTCATCATTACAGAAAGTTCTACTAGACAGCACTGTTCTAGAAAAGTGATTCTCGGGGCTGGCAGGTGGTGTGGTAGTTAAGATGCTAGACTCCCACATGACCGACTGCAGTTCAAGTCCTAGACCTGTCGGCTTGCTTTCTCACTTTCTCTCTCTCTTTCTCGGGTAAAATTAAAACATAAATAATAATAATAATAACAGATAAAATAAAATAAATAAATACATTTTTAAAAAAGTGATTCTTGGGGCTGGCAGGTGGCATGGTGGTTAGGAGCATTGGACTCCCACATGGCTGACAGTGGCTCAGGTCTCAGACCTGGCAGCTTGCTTTCTCACTTTTTCTCTCTCTCTCTTCTCTCTCTCTCTCTTCTCTCTCTCTCTTCTCTCTCTCTCTCTCTCCCTCTCTCTCACTCTTGCTTTGTCCCTCTCTGGTCAAATTAAGATAAATAAATAAATAAAGTTAAATAAGATCATTCTTTTTTAAAAAAGAAAAGCATGTGGAGGGGACCTTTTGTCAAAAAGTTTGAGAACCACTTTTTTTTAAAGAATTATTTTATTTAACTTTATTTATTTATTTCAATTTGACCATAGAGGGTCAGAACAAGAGAGTGAGAGAGGGACCAGCAGTTGGTGTAATGGCTAGGTCACTGGACTCCCATGTAGTCGACCACAGTTCAAGTCTCAGACCTGGTGGCTTAAAGCCAAGCTGTGTGTATGTGCGTGTGTGCCCAGGATCCTGAGAGGAAAATGGAGGAGAAGGGATTGCAGCATGGCCATCCATCCTGGGGATGTGATTTCTTGCTTTCTGTCTCTCTGTCTCTCTCTATCTTCCTGGTGAGCGCACGTACCCTATGGCAAAAACCTCTCAAAAGAAAAAAAAAAAAAAAAAAGGCAAGGGGGGGCAAGGGGGGGGGAGGGGAGTGAGAAAACAAGCCACTAGGTCCAGGACTCGAACTGTGGTGGCCATGTGGGAGTCCAGCGCCCTTAACCACCATGCCACCTGCTGGCCCCCATCCACACTCTTAAAAAGTCCCCAAAGAGCTTTTTTGCTATGTTATACTTATTGACATTTATTGTATTATAAGTTAAAAATGAAAGTTTTAAATATTTATTTAATTCATTTAAAAATAACAATAATAGGCTAGTCTGGTGGCATGATGGCTAAGGCTGGATTTCGTATGACTGCGTGTTCCGAGTCCTGACCTAGCTTGAAAAACATGCTGGGCAAATATGTGTGCATGCCCAACATCCCAAGAGGAGAATGGAGGAGAAAAGACTGTGGCATGGCCATCTCCCCATGGGGGTGATTTCTCACTTTCTCTCTCTCCCTCTCGTCCTCTCTCCGGCCAGTGCACACACCCTATAGTGAACTTAAATAAATTAATTAATTAGTAAACCCTTTACATATCATGATTTTTGAAAATAATTATGTCTTCCCAAACAAGCAAACGAAATAGTGAAAAAAAGTCATTGACCTTTATGTTTGCAAATGTAACGTGTCTGACTTGCAGAAGGCAGCTGGATTCTCTATCTGCTTCTGTGTTCAATCTGTTGTGATATCACATAACACTCCCTGGAAAATGTCACTGTATACCCATGAGAGAATGACAGTGATAAAGGCACAGAATATCTTAGCAGTATTGTGAAAACAGTTTTGACCTTACGGATCCTTTGTGAGGGCCTCAGGGTTCCCAGGCCACACTTTGAGAACAGTCTCCATTGGTGAGAAGCTAAGCGATTCACCTTAAGTCACACAGCACGTAAGTTCATTGTAAAGATGAGACTCTTAAGTTTGTGCCTTCTGGTCAAGTTTGTGCCTTCTGGTCTGAGGCGTTTTCCAGTACCCTTGGCTGGAGCAGGATAGATCTGGCTGGACTTGGGAGTGGGGCCCGGGCTGCGGGACTGCAGAGCCCCTGGTATGTGGTCCTATAAATAAACCCATTGTGTTGGAACCCCTTCCCTCTTCCCACCCTAGCAGCTGCTATTTTTGTTGTTGGGTTACACTGTGGGCAGGGAACAGGAGGGCTCCACGGGAGGAGAGTCAGGGATATTGAAATCAGGAAGACTTTTGCACAACTGCCCGTCCCCTGCCCTGCATGGTAGTGGAGGTTCTTGGAGTGCCTGCCTATGAGGAGGAAGTGGGGGGTTGGTGCAGTAGGTCCTTCCCCAAGGACAGATGCCTCTGGAGGGCTGTTGTGTCTCTGCTGCCAGTTGTCAGGAGAGAAGGAAATTAATGTCTGCCTTCTTTCTCTGAGGTGGGGCGAAGGCAAGTTGGAATTCTCGGGGCTGAAAGATGCTTTGGGCCAGGGATTAAGTGGCCAGTTCTGGCCAGGAGGGCCCTGGGAGGCAGGCCTCTGTCCTTAGATTCCTCCTCACCCCACCCTCCATGTCAGCCAGGGCTCCTCCTGGCTGGAAAGGGTGTTTGCTGTGGGTGCAGAAACTGCTGTTTACAAGTGGACTCCTGGGTGAGACGGGCTGGGACTGGTAAAAGGATTCCAGAAGGCAGCTGGAGAGGGGAGGCATTGGTGGGTGTTCCGGATGATTCTGTGATTAAAGTGAGCTCCTCCATCTCGCCTTCCCACAGCTGCCCGCCCCTCCCCCCGCCTAGGCCCTGGCTTTCCTCCCTAGAGGACTCTGGGGGGAACAGCTGGTGAGTGAGGGGCTCACCCTGGGCCAGAAGGCGGAGGCGGAGGCGGGGCTGAGAGCGGGTGGAGGCCCCGCCTCCTCCACCTCTGGGGTCGGGACTCCAAGTTCAGGGAGGGGTCTTGCCTGTGCCCTTGCAGGAGACCGCTGGGGGCTGCACACCCCACGCCTCTGGAAGCCCTTGTCACTTCCTGGCTTTAACGGGGAAGGAGGAACTGGGCCCTCCATGACTGAGTAGCTGCAGAGGGTGGTCACCTTGTTTCTCCGGGTCACCCAGAGACCCCGAGCAGCAGTTTCTGCCTTCCTTGTCCCTGGCTGCCTAACAGCTGTCCCCCACCTCCTCCGAAGGACAGCCAGAAAGGGCTTCGCTCTCCCTCCCCTCCTCTTCCCTCCCTCCCCTCCGGCACTGAGGTCACCTCCCTCTGAATCAGGCCTTTGTGGGGGGAGGGGCCTCCCGTTGGCCGCCTGGCGGGAGAAGCCTCCAGTTCAAGTTAGAGTTCCCGACCCTGGCGCTCTATCCCTGCCCAGGCTGGCCGGCCTCAGTGCACAAGACCCCACTCCCCAGATACGTTTTGGGGCCGCCAGAGGAATGTCTGAAGCCTGGGCCGTCCTGGAAAACCCAGGCCTGCGGTTTTCCCGGGCCCTGGGTCAGGCTGAGCACAGAGGCTGTGAGTAGAAGGACTCTGGGATGAGGGAGGAGGAGGAGGGTGCTGTGTGGCCCCTGGGGTGGGAGAGGTTCACTGCTACACCGCAGGGACAGGCCCTGGGAAGCTGACCTGGGTTGACTTTCTCTTTTTTTTTTTAAAGAGTTGTTTTATTTAACTTTATTTATCCATTTATTTGTTTATTTGAATTTGACCAGAGAGGGACAGAGTGAGAGAAAAAGAGAGAGAAAGTGAGAAAGCAAGCCTGCAGGTCTGGGACTCGAACCGTGGTCGGCCATGTGGGAGTCCAAACACCCTTAACCACACCACCTGCCAGCCCTGACCCAGGTTGGCTTTTTTCCATGAGATTTAGCAGAAAACCCAGACACCCATCTGGTCAGATTCCTGATTAGGCTCAGATTGGGGGCCAGAAGTGGTGGTATCCCTCCGGGTCTCCATATTCTATAGAGGAGGGTATGGACACAGGAAGTGTTCTCTCAGAATCTGGAAGTCAGGCTGAGCCCTCACATGGCAGCCCACCACACGTTTCAATGCAGGTGTCTTCCCTGTGACTCCTCAGCAGGCAAGACTGGCAGCCCTGTAGATGCAGGCAAGGCCCCTGTCCTGAGCTGGGCCAGACCACCGAGGTGCCAGGGCAGAAGCTTCCTCCCACAGTGAGGCTGAGTCACAGCCTTTTGCAGCCAGTGTTTCCTGAGCTACTCGGGCTCTGGCGGAGGCACATAAAGGAACCGTTACCCTGGGGTGGCTTGTGCGTTGGAAGCGCTCCCCAGTTCCCAGTTCCCAGTGGGCTCTGGCCTCCCTGCCCTGGGATCCCGAGGAGCTCCGATTTGGAGGGAGGCAGCATTTGGCTTTGTGGGTGTACTGGGTCTCCACCCTCTTCAGCACAAAACCACCACGTGCACTCAGACACGGTCCTCAGCCAGTCCTCACAGTCTGGGCCTTGCTCCTAACCGGAATACTGTTTTATTTTTCAAGGACAAAATATCTACTAAACCATCCACATCCTTGGTTTCTTTTTTTGTGTGAGGAACACAAAACCTTGGGCTTCTCACAGCTTTGTCATTATCTGTTCCTGAACCCTGGATACCCCTGTTCCTCCCATTCCTATCCTTCACCTTCTCAACTTGTTCTCTCCCTGGAAGTTTCCACTGAGGAAATAAGCGATGAGGGCTTTGAAGGAAAACTAATGTTCAAGAGGGACAGGTCTTTTGGACAATGTAAACCTGGGAGTAGAGCAGAGTTGTGGGGTGGGGTGAGGTGGAAATGGTTAAATGGTGGGGAAAACTTGAGGCCTTTTTGTTTGTTTGCTATCAGATGCATGTGCTCACCAGAGAGACAGAAATCATCATCGAGGAGGGGGGGAGGGGGATGGCCACACCGCAATCCCTTCCTCTCCATTCTCTGAGGATTTGGGGCATGCATGCACATGCACTCACACACACCCAGCATGAGTTTTAAGCTGCCGGGTTTGGGACTCAAACTGCAGTAGACTACGTGGGAGTCCAGCAATGTAACCATTACATCATCTTCTGGCCCCTATTTTTTTTTTTTAAGAATTATTTTATTCATTTATTTATTTATTTATTTATTTTAATTTGATCAGACAGGGACAGAGAGAGAGAGAGCGTGCAAATCGCCAGATTTGGGACTCAAACTGGGTGGCCATGTGGAAGTCCAGTGCCTTTAACCATACCACCTGCTGGCCCCTCCCGTTTCTTTTTTTTAAGAAGCAAGTTTTGTTTATTGTGAAAACAAAAGTTTTTTTATCTCTTCCATGAGACACACACACACACACACACACACACACACACACAGAGGGACAGGTAGAGACAGGGGCCCCCAAGGTCTTTACACCATCATTGACACCCTCCCCCTCCCTAGCAGGCCTGATTGGGAGTGAGCACGTGTACCTCACATGCCCGGGGTGACTCCAGGCGAGCCCAGGACCTTTCCTGCCGAGGGCCCCCGTCGTACTGCTGTAATTCCACGTGGCACCCTTTTTGGTTTTAATCCCAATTTGTGTGTGGGAAGAAAGATATTTCCTGAACTTTTTCATTTTTTTTCCCCAGGCTTATACATTTCTAAATATAATCAACCATGATAATGTTATGAGAAAACCAAGTTATACATGATAAATTTTTATGATGTTAAAATAACAGAAGACTTAAGATTGTTATGGAGTGTTAAAAATAGGTATTACATCACTTTTCCTTTTCCTCTGTTTTCAGAAGTCCCCATCTTACTATCAGATACACACACACACACACACACACACACACACACAAAGAAGTGTTCTCTTTTTACTGTTACCTCTGGCCTCAAAACATCTACCCATTGGGGCCAGCAGTTGGCGTGGAAGTTAAGGTAGCTGGATTCCATATGACAAATTGTGGTTCAAGTCCTGGACCTGGGTGCTTGGAAACATACCAGGTGCATGTACGTGCATGCCCACAATCCTGAGAGGAGAAAGGATTGCAGCATGGCCTTCCCCCTGGGAGAAGTGAGTTCTCACTTTTTCTCTCTTCAGCAAGCACATGCACCCTATAGCAAAAATTTTTAAAAACAAACAAACAAACAAAAAACTGGCCACTTTCTCTTTCTGGGGTATCAGGCAGAAAAGGATGAAGGCTGGGCTGACCCTTGGGCTGGAGAGCTGGCTAGGAGCCTTTTGAGAACTTCAGGGGTTCCTACAGCCAAGACCCCAGGTGAGGGGCCTGAGACTTCAGACCTGCCTGTGTGTGATCAAACTAGGTAGCAGCAGGCCCTCTGATAGCCCCAGGGCTCTGCTCTATGTTTGGGTCAGCACACGCTAATATGAAAGGCCTCATGTACGAGTGCATGCCAGACGCTCCACACAGATTGTCTCATTTCCTCCTCCAGACACTCTCTGGTCCAAGTATACTTATCCCCATCTTACAGGCGAGGAAAGTGATTCTGTAGTCAGGATTCTAACCCAGATCTGTTCAGCAGCGAAGCTCCAGAAGTCTGTACACAGGCTCTGCCTACAAGGAGCCCTGGGACAATACGGAGCTTAACTGTGAGTTGTACTGTGCACTTACAGCTCAGCCTGGGTGTGTACAGATGGGCGGGGAGGCCAGGTCTGTCCAGTGTGCTTTGCGAACCCACCATTGACTGGAGGAATGTCCCTTGCCCTGGTGCCTGCTTCTTCCCCCAGGCTGGTGCCCCTCTTCCAAGGTCGTTAGGAAAATGAGACATAAGGGTGCAAAAGAAACTCAGAGAACACAGGATACGCTTGATGTATGCAAGCATAACTTCTGTTCCTCGGTCTCCTCATCTGAAGTACAGGCATTGATAACAGCATGTGACTCCCTTTGTGGTTATGAGGCTTACCGGCGACAGTGTATGTTGTGGAGGGTCGTGAAACACTGTGGGCTCCTCCTCCTCTCGTCTGTTATCCAGCCGATTCCTGGCTCAGAGCTGAGGACCTTAGCCCTGGGTCTTTCCTGTGCTCCCAAATGCTTCTCCCATTATAGGACTTCATTCAGGTTTCTGCTTAATTGTCATCGCCCGGGTCATTAACATACCATGACCCAATGTAGAGTATCGTCGGCCTCATCCAGTGCAGTGGAGGCTTCCTGAAGGCAGGGCTCTCCGGCCCAGTGCCTGGCACACAGCAGAGGCCACTCGTGCCCCTAGAGTGCCGACTGACACCGTCTTGTTCGCCCTTGTTTCTCCACAGGCGAGGTGGCTGTTCTGGATGCTAGAGTGAGCGTGCCAGCCTGGGCGAGGAGGCAGAGACGGGTGAGGGACTCGGGGGCTTCACCGAGTGCATGCTGGTGATGGGGACCAGAGGGGAGGGGTGGGGAGGGGCATGCATTCAGCTGCATGGGTGGGGGCTGCGGGGGCCTCTGTCCTCCATGGTCCAGGTTACATAGCCAGCACCTTGGCAGGCTGGTCCTCCAGCTGCTGTCCCATAGGTGGTCACGTTTGACTCTCACAAGGACACTATAAGAAAGGAATCTTTCTGCCCATTTCTCAGAATTAGGACACTGAGGACCCATTGGTACCAAGTGAGTGAATGAACTGAGCAAGTTTCATGTGTTCACCTTGCTCACGCCAGGCCAACGCCTGTCCCTGTCCCAGGCAGGGGCCCATTCACCTTTAGGACAAAATCCTGGTTGACTTACTTGTTAAATTCAATAATTGTTACTGTGAGGAGTCATAACAGTCTCATACTTTAAGTAGTTTTTTGTTTTTATTTTTTTGGAGAGGTTTTTCCTATAGGGTGCGTGTGCTTGCCAGAAAGACAGAGAGAGACAGAGAGACAGAAAGCGAGAAATCACCCCCCAGAGGGGATGGTCACGCCGCAATCCCTTCTCTTCCATTCTCCTCTCGGGATCTTGGGGTGGGTTTAAGCCAGCGGGTCCGGGACTCGAACTGCAGTTGACTACATGGGAGTCCAGCGACATAGCCATTACTCTTAACTGCTGGTCCCTTGTTTTTAACTTCTTCCAATCACGTTTACAGACCTAATCTTTGCAATGCTGAGTGAGAGAGGTCCTGTCAGTGTTGTTTTGCAAATGGGAGACTGAGGCACATGAAGCCTGAATAACTTGCCGGTTTGAGGCCAGTCCCAGAGGCGGATTCAGGCCTCAGCTCCTTGCCCGGTGTCAGTATGGCCTTGTGTGTGCAAGTGCAGGGGCTTGTAAAACAATGCTCCCTGTTCTTAAAATGGGGAAAATGTGCATGTGTCCCCGGACCAGGAGGTGCCCTGCCTGGCCCTGAGTTGTTACAGTGTCCCTGGCACATAGGTCTCACTGATCCAAACTCTCGTAATACCGAAGAGTCCTTTGTCCTCCCCCCACACACTCCCTCTGTGCCCTGGGGCAGCCTGCCAGGGCTTCTCTCACTTTTTCCCAGGGCCTGATGTCGGAGGCCATGGACCAGACCGCGGGCGCTCCTGGAAACCCGAGGCCAGGAGAGGGTGGTGATGGCAGCATGGAACCAGACACCTGCCAGGAGCTTCTGCACCGGCTGCGGGAGCTGGAGGTACAACATGGGGCAGGGTGGGGTAACAGGAACAGCGGAGCCCTGGAAGACAGGGCCACCTCTTCCTCTGAGCATGTAGTTTGGAGTTTTGGTGCAGATGGCCTTCCTGCAGCCTGATTTGCCAGGCTGGAGAAGAGCCAAATGTTCCTCAGCAGAGCTCCTCTGAGAAGCCCTTTCCCTGCTCTTAGCTCTGCAGACCTGGTGGCAGCTCAGGGATGGGTACTATGCACAGGGGCAGCTGTCCTAACCCCCAAATGTCTCCCTCCCTTACCTCTCTTCTCCCTACTGTCATGCCCCTGCTAGCTGTAGGGAATGGGGTAGTCACAGAGGCCACGGGAGGAAGGGATTGGACGCCCCGGGCTCAGGAATCTAGCCAGGCTCTTTAGCACATACTAAGGCCCTCTCCTCCTCTCTGCAGCCCTCTCTGCCCACCCCCTACCTCAGGTCCTCCTAGCCACTGTGTCTCCCCAGCACCTGCCACCTGCAGCTTCACTGACTGAGGTTGGGGTTGTAGACACCAACTCAGCCCTTCCTCTCGCTGCCTGTGGTCTGTCTCTGCAGAGCTCCCCAAGTGAGGACCCGAGCTCAGCCAAGAGCTTGCCTCCCCTTCCCCAAGAGAAACTTGCCCGGAAGAAGAGTGGTCCCCGCAGCCCCCCTTTTGCCCTGTAACCCTCTCACTTCTGCAGGCAGAGAACTCAGCACTTGCCCAGGCCAATGAAAACCAGCGGGAGACGTATGAGCGCTGCCTAGACGAGGTCAGTGGGGTCTGCAGTGGGACTGATGCTGTCCCCAGCATCAGTCCCCAGGGTGGGTCTGCTTGTCTGCCTCCCGCAGAAGTTGGGTCAGCTGACAGCTCTGCCTTGGGTTTTCTTTTCCTTTTTTTTTTTTTTTTTGGAGAGGTTTTCTCTATAGGGTGCATGCGCTCACCAGACAGAGAGAGACATAGAGACAGAAAGCGAGAAATCACCCCCCAGGGGGGGATGGCCATGCCGCAATCCCTTCTCCATTCTCCTCTCGGGATCTTGGGTACACATGCACATGTGCCCGGCGTGAGTTCTAAGCCACTGGGTCCGGGATGCGAACCGTGGTCGACTACGTGGGAGTCCAACGACATAGCCATTACGCTAACTGCTGGTTCCTGTCTGCCTTGGGTTTTCTGTCCCCAGGTTGCCAACCATGTGGTGCAGGCACTGC
>NW_006205509.1:2063958-2064281 GCF_000334495.1 Tupaia belangeri chinensis
CCAGAAGGTGAGTAGGCACTGGAGATACCCCACTCCCCGGCCCTCTGCCTTGGGGTAGACCCTGGGTACAGCATTGGTCTCTGGGCTGTGGCAACTTTGATTTGGGCTTCAATCCTTCCCTTACCCTGGTCCCAGTTGGTTTCTCCAGGTTATGATGGTCCTTAAGTGTGTTAATGTTGTGAGCCTAAGTGGCATCTAAAGATCTACTCATATACTGTGGATAACTCCTTGGCACATGGACCACTCTGGCCCCGGGGTCTTCCTCTGTCTTATGTAAGCCCTTCTTTGGTGTGTGGTTTCTTTTTCTTTTTTTTTTTTTTTTT
>NW_006205509.1:2064834-2066602 GCF_000334495.1 Tupaia belangeri chinensis
TTTTTGCTATAGGGCGCGTGTGCTTGCCAGAAAGACAGAGAGAGACAGAGAGACAGAAAGCGAGAAATCATCCCCCAGGGGGTATGGCCACACTGCAATCCCTTCTCCTCTATTCTCCTCTCGGGATCTTGGGCACGCACACACACGCGCCTGGTGTGAGTTTAAGCCACCGGGTCCAGGACTCAAACCGCAGTCGACTACATGGGAGTCCAGTGACATAGCCATTACACTAACTGCTGGTCCCGGTGTGTAGTTTCTTCAGAATCAGGGGATTGGCTCCAGGGATGAGATAGGTGACAAAGAAAATGGAATTTACCTCCCAGCAGAGGTAGTAAAGTTTAGAGAATGCACCATTCCTAGAAGACTTGATAACTGCAAACACTGGCAGACTCAGATCCCTCATGGAAGGAGGTTGCAGAAGGGCGTGCCTAGCAGGGCTCCTGCGGCCTCCAGGCGGGACCCGTGCACGCTGCTGTGAGAAAGAAGATAGTGCTCATCCCCTTCTCCCTCTCCCTGCCCTGGTCTTCTCTTCCTCCACCTCCTCCTGGTGGTGCAGGACCTGCGGGAGGAGTGCATCAAGCTAAAGAAGAGGGTGTTCGACCTGGAACGGCAGAACCAGATGCTGAGCGCCCTGTTTCAGCAGAAACTCCAGCTCACGACAGGCTCCCTCCCTCAGGTAGGCGCGTGTGCCTCTCCTCCCCGCCCCATCACTCTAGTCCTGCCTGCTCTCCTACCAGCATCCTCACTCTTTTCTCACGTGCACCTCTAAAGGAAGGCCATCAGTCATCACCCTCCAACCCGGGGGCCGTGGCCATCCCGGGAAGGCTTGCTTGACCCCACAGATATGCACCTTAGGTGGGTGAAAGCTACCTGGGTCCCCTCAAGCCTGGCTGTCCCCCACCTCCCAGGTGCTCCCTTTCCATCTGGATGGTATCCCTTTGGTTGACAGTGAAGGTTCGCACTTGCTCCTGCTTTGTGTGGGGAGATGGGTGGAGGCTGCACATGAAATTATTTCAAGCTCTCAAGAGGCCCCTTTGACTACAAACACGGTCTCTTCTTGGCCAGAGGCAGGGTGGGGCTGGGTGTAAGGCAGCCCAGGGCTTGGTGTCAGAGAGAGGTCAAGAAAGGAGCTTCCCCTGGGTAACTCACTGTGCACAATAGTTGCACATGCCCACCACTGACACACACGTGTGACGCTGCTCTCTGCTGCTGCCTTGACCCTGCCTTCCCAGGAGAAGCAGGTGGCTACCAGGAGCGACCCCTGGGCTGAGTTAAGATGTCAATTGAGGTTATTCTGTCAGGGTCCCCCGAGGATGGAGAGAGATAGGGAGTAAGAGGATCGAAAGCAGCTCCAGGTGGCTGAGGTAAGCAGTGGGTTGTTTCAGAGGTCAGCCAGCCTTCCCCCTCTTCCACTTTGACAAAAAGAGAAGCACTTCCTGTATGTATGAGTGCATGGACACATGCATGTGTGTATGTACAAGTGTGTACGTATGTGTGTCTCTGATGCAAACCAGGCAGCTTTGGCCCCTAGGCCCTGACGGGGAGCCCCTCTGCTCCCTGGTAAGCCTGATTCCTTACAGAGGAAGCCCCTCGTCACCAGCCTTTCTGGAGGCCCCATCTCACCAGGCCGGTGCAGCAGTGACGAGGTCTCCCTGCCCTATATCTGGCCCTGCTGCAGGGTTTGCCCTGGGTTCCCCAGAGGCCTCACCACACCTGCCAAGCCTACCTCGCCAAACCCTTCTCCCTGACCACCGATAACAGAGGTGTC
>NW_006205509.1:2066866-2071921 GCF_000334495.1 Tupaia belangeri chinensis
CCTAAATGAATTCTGTGATTTCTTGGGGTTTGGGGCAATAGGTTTGTCTTTCCCAGAGGGAGCATGACATGATGGAAAGAACATGAACCTTGGCCTCAGGTAAACTTGGGTTGGATCTCTAACTTAGCTACTTAGCTGTGTGACCTTGAGCAAACTAACTAGGGTTTTTCCTTATAAACGGGGATAAAAGTCCTTCTGCCCCTGGCTATTGTGAGCATGAGATGAGATCTAGGGCTTGGCCCATAGGAGATGGTGGGTAATGGCAACTATCTGGTCATGAATGTGACTCCCAAGCCCTGCCCTGCTAGGATGTAAGTGCCCTTGAGCCGATGCCAATTAAGCTGGATTTTTTTTTTTTTAAAGAAGTTTTTGTCTTGGGAGCGTTTGCTCACAGGGTGTGGTGTGGGGGAGAGACAGACACAGTGAGAAGGAAAGACCTCACCCCCCAGGGGGATGGCCATGCTGCAGTCCCTTTTCCTCCATTCTCCTCCCAGGATTTTGGGCACGCATACACACGTGCTGGAGTGATTTTCAAGCCACTGGGTCCAGCACTCAAATCACAGTCAATCAGTGGGAGTCCAGTGACGTAACCGCTATGCCATCTGCTGGTCCCTAATTAAGCTGTTCTTGTGTACAGCACCTTTGCCCATACACATGGAGTTGGACTGAATCATAAGGCCCTGTTTAAGGTCTGTGACCTGTGACCCTGGGAGGCTAGCACTGCTGGGAGCCAAGGCAAGTCTCAGGCAGCTGTGTGACATAGCGGAATGCCACAGTGCTGTCCAAAAGTCTGTGGGAGCCATCAGAGATGGGCTAGGGAAGGTTTCTTTAAGGAGAAGACATAGGATATGGGCCAGCTGCTCAGCTTGGCTGGGGCAGAGAATGTGAAGGGACAGTGCGATAAAGCTGGAGACAGCATCAGGGGAGAGCCAGCAGGCTGGGCCTAGGGTTCACACTGGTTTCCATGGGCAGTGGGCAAGTCTAAGCGGTTTTGAACACAAAGATTCTTTAGAAGAAACAATATGGGACCAGCAGTTGGCATAATGGCTATGTCACTGGACTTCCATGCAGTCGACTGTGGTTCAAGTCCCGGACCTGGTGGCTTAAACTCATGCTGGGTGCATGTTCGTACATGCCCAAGATCCCAAGAGGAGAATGGAGAAGGGATTGCAGTGTGGCCATCCCCTCTGGGGTGATTTCTCGCTTTCTATCTCTGTCTCTCTCTGTCTTTCTGGCGAGCACACACACCCTATAGCAAAATCCTCTCCAAAAGAAACAAAGAAAAAGATACCTGAGGCCTCCTTGTCCATGGGAGAAGGAAAGGCCACCAAACCAGGTCAAGGAGACAGATTGAAATGCTGGCAGCATGCAGGCCAGAGCTGCGAAGATCTGCACAGAGGGCTGGCTGTGGGGGCCAGAGCAGAGACAGAGAGCCGCTGTAGAGACAGGGTCCAGGGGAAGCAGAGGGAGTTAGAGCTGGCTCATATCAACTGAGGAGCCTGGAAGAAGGAAATCGCCTTCTCAGGGACTGAGAGGGAAAGGGCCCTTGATTAAATCCTCCCTTTGCAGTGCTTGAAGTAGGTGTTTCTGATGACGCTGGGTAGGAAAGACAAATGATAACTCCCGCCATCTTTTTCCTAAGACCGCTAGCCTCAGCCATCCCTGCGATCCTCTAGGACTGGTGGTCAGAGCAGGAAGAGCCTTCCCCTTTGTGATGGGGTGGGAGCAGCACCGAAAAGCAGAGCAGTCCTGCAGCTGAGATGGGCACCGGGGTTAGACCTGGCTCTGCTACCCGGGCTTGTGCGGCCTTCAAATCTGCCTGTGCCTTCACCTCCTGAGGCTCCTCTTGCCAGCACGTGGGAGTAGCAGGTGCTAGAGTGGCACCTTGGGCCAGGAGACATCCCTGAAAGAACAGTCCTAGGTGGGAAGGCCTGGTTTTATGAGGGATAGGAACCTGGGCCAGACAGCAGCAGGGCTAATTCTGCCTCTCCCTCTGCAGATCCCACTTACCCCGCTCCAGCCACCATCAGAACCGCCAGCCTCCCCTTCCCTGAGCTCCGCAGAAGGACCGGCCACCTCACTGCCTCTGGGGCGCTGTGCTGGGCAGAGAGAGGTAGGAGGGCTGGGTTAGTGGCCTGTGTCCGCTCTGGCTAGAGGCTAGTCAGTCGATACTTCACGGCTGTTTCCTAACGAGTCCCGGGGGAAGGGCTGTTTTGAGTGCACAGACTCTTGTCCAGGCTGGGAGTGTGAGCCTTCGGCTGTCAGCCTCATACCAGGAAAACATCCCCACCCCCAGCCAGCGGCCCTCTGAGCAAACACATTAGTAATGTCATAGGAGTCATCGTTAACACTTGCTGAGCTCTCGCTCTGCCGTGCACCGTGCGGCACACCTTGGGTCTCATTTCTTGCATTTTATGAGTGTAAACATAATGACTGTCCCATTTCACAGATGACGCAGTGAAGCTTACAAGTCAGATAACTCACTGAAGGTCATATAGCAAGGTGGAACTGGGACCTGACTGTCCAGTCAAGAACCAGAGCCTCTGTAGTTAACCGGGACATGCTATACCCAAGGGGCTGGGTAACGGCAGGGAGGGGAGGTGTGGAATACCCCTGTCTCCTGCTGGGGATCAGAGCTATGGACTCGGCTCTCTGACCTGGGAAGGCCTGGGCTTGCCTGCAGTGACTGCCTTGGGACTTGGCCACATCATACCCCCTTCTTGAGCCTGAAGGCTAGGCCTCCCTTCCTTGGGACAACCATGGAGGTCAGAGATGTAGGTCAACCCTGCTGATCCAAATAATAGTGGAGAGTGGGGAGCTGGGATGACCGAGAAGGGGGTATGGGGAGCCTACCCAACCCTGAGTATGCCAGGAAGAGTTGGGGTCACCAAGGTTGAGGGACCCTTAAGGAAGCTGAACCACAATGTCCCCAAAGCTGTGAATTCATTCTAGGGACAAACAGGCCAGTCCTGGGCCTGACTAACGCAGCCGAGGGCCTGAGCCTGGGCTGGGGGCAGGGTTCCAGCTACACTTGGTCTCCTCCTCATGCCATTTTCCCCCCAAGGTGTGTTGGGAGCAGCAGCTGCGGCCAGGAGGCCCAGGCCCCCCGGCCACCCCACCCCCAGCACTGGATGCCCTGTCCCCGTTCCTTCGGAAGAAAGCCCAGATTCTGGAGGTGCTGAGAGCCCTGGAAGAGACTGATCCCTTACTGCTGTGCTCACCCGCCACCCCCTGGCAGCCTCCCGGCCAGGGTCCCATCTCCCCTGAGCCCATCAATGGTGAACTGTGTGGCCCACCCCAGACTGAACCCGCACCCTGGGCCCCCTACCTGCTTGTAGGCCCTGGTAGCCTAGGAGGCCTGCTGCGCTGGGAGCGCCTTTTGGGAGGCCTCGGGGAGGAAGAGGGTACTGGGCGGCCCTGGGGCCCTAGCAGGGCCACCCCCCAGGCCCAGGGTACCAGCTCTGGCCCACACTGTGCCCCAGGCAGCAGCTCCTCCTCATCTTCTGATGAGGCTGGTGACCCTAATGAGGCTCCCAGCCCTGACACCCTTCTCGGGGCCCTGGCCCGCAAACAGCTGAACCTGGGCCAGCTGCTTGAGGATACGGAGTCTTACCTACAGGCCTTCCTGGCTGGGGCTGCGGGCCCACTCAATGGGGACCACCCAGGTTCTGGACAACCATCTTCCCCAGACCGGGGACCCCCACAGCTGTCTAAGCCCAAAGGCCTCCCCAAGTCACCTTGGGGTGGGGGTACCCCAGAGGCCCACAGGCCAGGCTTTGGTGCTACCTCAGATTGCCAGGGGCCCCTCCCCTTCCTCAGCATGTTTGTGGGTGCAGGGGATGCCCCACTGGGCTTACGGCCTGGCCACCCCCACTCCTCATCTCAGGTGAAAAGCCAGCTCCAAATTGGTCCCCCTTCTCCTGGGGAAGCCCAGCAACCCCTTCTGCCCTCTCCAGCCAGAGGTCTCAAGTTCCTAAAGCTGCCTCCAGCCTCGGAGAAGGTCCCCAGCCCAGGAGGCCCCCAGCTCAGCCCCCAGCTTCCACGGAACTCCCGGATCCCCTGTCGGAACAGTGGCTCAGACGGCAGCCCCTCCCCACTGCTGGCCCGCAGGGGTCTGGGCGGAGGAGAGCTGTCCCCAGAAGGGGCTCAGGGTCTGCCCACCAGCCCTTTACCCTCCTCCACAACCCCAGACTCCACACAGCTCAGACCCCCGCAGTCAGCCTTGTCAGCTTCACTGTCCCCAGGACCAGTGGGGTCTCCCTGCTATGAGAACATCCTGGACCTTTCCCGGAGCACCTTTAGGGGGCCTTCCCCAGAGCCACCCCCATCCCCGCTGCAGGTGCCCACCTACCCACAGCTGACTCTGGAGGTGCCACAGGCTCCTGAGGGACTCAGAAGCCCTGGAGTCCCCCCCAGCCCTTGCCTTCCAGAGTCCTGCCCCTACGGGATCCCCCAGGAGAAGAGCTCAGATAAGGCAGGCTCCGAGTCTCCCCATCCCGGCCGCAGGACCCCCAGCGGCTCATCCAAGAAGCCCAGCCAGGGGTCAGGGCGGCGGCCAGGGGACCCTGGCTACACACCTCTGCGGGACAGACTGGCAGCCCTGGGGAAACTGAAGACGGGCTCCGAGGGGCCTTTGGGCCCAGAGAAGAATGGACTGCCAGCTAGGCCTGGCACTGAGAAGGCCCGGGGATCAGGGAGGGGAGGGGAGAGTACTGGAGACATGGTTCTCCCCAGACCCCCTGAGCAGTCAGAAGCTAAGGGGGCCCTGCGGGGAGCAGTGGCCTTAGGCACAAGCAGCCTGAAGCAGCAGGAACCTGGACTTGGGGGGGATCCTGGAGCCCGAGTCTACTCGTCTCACTCCATGGGGGCCCGGGTGGACCTGGAGCCTGTCTCACCAAGGAGCTGCCTCACCAAAGTGGAGCTGGCCAAGAGCCGGCTGGCAGGGGCCCTATGCCCCCAGGTACCCCGTACACCTGCCAAAGTGCCAACCTCAGCCCCCAGCCTGGGCAAGCCTAACAAGAGCCCTCATGGTAGCCCTACCACGCTGCCATCCAA
>NW_006205509.1:2072148-2091405 GCF_000334495.1 Tupaia belangeri chinensis
GCCTCGCCAAAGTGGAGCTGCCCAAGAGCCGGCTGGCAGGGGCCCTATGCCCCCAGGTACCCCGTACACCTGCCAAAGTGCCAACCTCAGCCCCCAGCCTGGGCAAGCCTAACAAGAGCCCTCATGGTAGCCCTACCAAGCTGCCATCCAAGTCACCCACCAAGGTAGTACCCCGACTTCCAGCACCCCCAGTCACCAAGGAGCCCCCCAAGCCCGACAAGGGGAAGGGTCTGCCTTGGGCAGACTGTGGTGGCACCCCAGCCCAGCCCCCACTCCCAGTACCTGGCCCCACTGACCCGAGCCAGGGCCCCGAGGGGCCAGCCCCGCACTCAGCCATCGAGGAGAAGGTGATGAAGGGCATCGAGGAGAATGTGCTGCGACTCCAGGGCCAGGAACGGGCGCCGGGCACCGAGGCCAAGCACCGTAACACCAGCAGCATCGCCAGCTGGTTCGGCCTTAAGAAGAGCAAGCTGCCGGCACTGAACCGCCGCACAGAGGCCACCAAGACCAAGGAAGGGGCCAGCGGGGGCTCCCCACTCCGGAAGGAGGTCAAGATGGAAGCCCGGAAGCTGGAAGCTGAGAGCCTCAATATCTCCAAGCTGATGGCTAAGGCAGAAGACCTGCGCCGGGCCCTGGAGGAGGAGAAGGCCTACCTGAGCAGCAGGGCCCGGCCGCGGCCCGGGGGCCCAGCTCCAGGGCCCAGCACAGGCCTGGGGCAGGTGCAGGGCCAGCTGGCCGGCATGTACCAGGGCGCGGATACCTTCATGCAGCAGCTGCTCAACAGGTGAGGGCCTGAGGCTGGACAGCGGGTACCTCAGGGCTGGGACCACTTTCCCTCTGAGTGTGCCTGGGTCTGGAGCTTTTTCAGAGAGGTCGGGCTTCCTAGAAATAAGAGGGATTTGGGAGTGAGTGACCTGGCCTGGAAAAAAGATTGGAGCTTGAATCAGAAGTCAGGTTTACATCCCAGCTTCCCTGCTCGGTGGCTGATGTCAGGCCAGGATACAGCTCTCACTTGAGAGGAGTCAACAGCCTGTGTTTTCCTGGATCGCCTCCCTGTCAGATAAGGTAGCCTGCCTGAGGTCTCTGCACATGGTAAAGTGAATACTAGATGTAGTTATGGGCTGACGGCGGTCTTCTCCCTTGGGAAAGGACAAGGAAGGAGCCCCTCGGTACCTACCACGGTGGGAGCTGCAGTGTAGAGAAGGCACTCACCCGTCCTGTAGTTGCCTTGTCTGGGCCGGATAAGGCAGAAAATCCACAGGGATTGGGCCCCAGGTAGGGGGTGTGGTTTGGACGGCAAATGTGCTCAGAAGTCCCCCTGGAACGGGCAGGGTGTGTTCCTCATGGACCAGGACCTGCCTGGGTCTGCTGGTCTATCGTAAGCGTTGTCAAGTGGTCTCAAGGCTTGACCCTGGGTAGGCCTGGGGAGTTCCTCGCAGCTGTTCCCCTGCACCTGCTGTTTCCCCGAGCTCTCTCCTATGGTCCCTGGCTCTTGCAGTGTCAGGAGGGGGTGGCAGGAAGAGCTGTATGTCCCCTTCCTCGGGGCTGAGTGGCAGTGAGTACCCCACTCGGCCAGCACCAGTGGAGGGTGCTTCACTCACTGCCCTCTTCCCGGTTGCCCCTAGGGTGGATGGCAAGGAGCTGCCGCCCAAGAGCTGGCGGGAGCCCAAGCCTGAGTATGGAGATTTCCAGCCAGTGTCCTCTGCCCCCAAGAGCCCCTGGCCAGCCAGTGGGCCCCGAAATGGCCTGGTAGGCCCTCTTCAGGGCTGTGGGAAACCTGGAAAGGTAAGTTCTTGGAGAAAAGGTCCTGGCTCTGTGGTCCTACCAGGCCCTACCTCCCGGAGGGCTGCCCTTCTTGGGGGCCTGGAGCTGCGGGATACATTCATGTCTCTGGGGGGTGGGGAGAAGGCTCCTTAGACCCACACTCCCAGGCCCTAATACTCATTCCTCATACCAGCTTCCTACTCCCTGGGGTAAGAGGAGGGTCTAGGGGGATAGGAGCCAACTGTGAGGTCGCCTGTGCCCTACACAGCTGAGCAGCGAGCCAGGGAGGCGGGAAGAGTTGCCCACCGAGGACGGCCTGGCTGAGCCAGTGCCCACCGCACACTTCACAGGTCAGCAGGGTTGGGGCTGAGTGTGGGGCCCGCTCCCCCACCTGCAGTACTCCTTCCTGTCCCCACAGCAAGCACCAGGCACCAAGTGGGCATGAGGGCTACACAGAGTACACCCCACACTGCCCTTGGGGACCTACCTGATCATCTCCCTCCCCGCCCCTCCCCAAGCCCAGGGCAGGTGGGGGTGGATCCTGGGCTGGGACGGAGCCAAGGAAGCAGGCAGAGGGCTGAGCTGTGCCCTCCCCTCCCCAGCCTGTGGATCCTTGACTCGAACCTTGGACAGTGGCATTGGGACCTTCCCACCTCCAGACCATGGCAGCAGTGGGACCCCCAGCAAGAACCTTCCCAAGACCAAGCCGCCACGGCTGGAGCCCCCACCTGGAGTACCCCCATCTCGACCACCACCCCTTACCAAAGTACCGCGCCGCGCCCACACGCTGGAGCGGGAAGTGCCGGGCATTGAGGAGCTGCTGGTGAGCGGGCGGCACCCCAGCATGCCAGCCTTTCCCGCGCTGCTCACCGCTGCTCCTGGCCACCGGGGCCACCCCACCTGCACCGATGGTGAGTGCCCAGCTGGGAGGGAGGGGTGTATGTGTCCTGGGAGCTCCATGGGAGCTAGCTGGCTCCGTGCACCCTCCCTTTGTTCCTGGTCAGATCCCTGCGAAGACCCAGGCCCTCCCCCTCCTGTCCAGCTGGCCAAGAACTGGACTTTCCCCAACACCAGGACAGCCAGCAGCTCCGCCGACCCTTACCTGTGCCCACCCCGACAATTGGAGGGACTGCCCAGAACCTCCATGGTGAGAACTGGGAAAGGGAAGGGAACAGGACTGGGGGGCAGGGGAAACAGCACAGGGAGACCATCTCCTTTAGTGAGGTAAAGCCTGGCTCTTGCATGGCCTCCTCCCACACTGTCTGGGAGGAGGCTCGAGGGAGTACCCCCTGGGCCCCCTTCTGGCAGCCCTAACCTGCCCTTGTTACACACCTCTCAGGGGCGAGGTTTTCAGCCCTCCCTGAAGCCTTGCTCAGTGATACCTCCTGCCCACTTCCTCTGAAGTGCACCCCTCCTCTGAAGGCCCCCTCTCTAGTACCCCATTCGAGTGGGCAGAATGCACCCACAGGCCCAGGGCTCTCCAACTGGGCCAAGAGTTGGAGAGGACCTTCCTCCCAAGCTGCCCCTCCTTTGCCAGGCCCTGCCCGTGGACCGGAAGCGGAGCCTGGAGCCCAGCCGCCCAGCCCCAACGCCCCCGGGCCCAGCATTTGGGGGTAGCCGCACCCCCAGCACTTCGGACATGGGCGAGGAAGGCAGAGTGGCCAGTGGGGGCCCTCCAGGGCTGGAGACCTCAGAGTCTCTCAGTGACTCACTCTATGACTCGCTCTCCTCCTGTGGGAGTCAGGGCTAAGGGGCTGCACCACACCACGTCCCCCTCTGGACTTGGGGACCACAGACTGGACCAGCCCTCGGAGCCAACAGGGCCCCTCTCTGGAAGGACCAAGGAGGCAGGTGGATAAAGAGGTGAAGGGGGTCCCTGGCATACCCCACTGCTCGCCGCTGCTCTGGATGAGGTGACCGTGCTCAGCTCAGGGAGAGACCCCACCGAGGCCCCTCCTCCTGCCCAGAGTGAGGCTCTTCCTCTAAGGGACTGGGGTTCAAGGCCACTGGGTCCCAGTCCCCAGCTCCTGCTTCAGGCCGAGCCATCTTGTGGTGCTGGGCTTCCTGCCCACCAGCTGTGCCATCTCTGCCCAACCTGGCTGCTCCCCTGCCCTGAGGCCCCCATGGGGCCATTCCGGAGGCCCCATGCCGGTGGAGCTTGGGGTAAGGGGGACAAGTTGCCTTCTCTCTCTGCCCTGGTCCCTCCTGCTGTCTGGATGGTGCTGCCCTCCCCTTCCCCATGTCTTGGGGGTCTGTTTGTCTGTCTTTTTGGTTGTTTTGTTTTTGTTTTTGTTTTTTATTAAAGCGCCTGGCCCAGTCCGTACCCCCATTCCCACACTGCGGTTAATTTATCTGTTCAAACGCGGCTGCTCTGCTTCCAGCCTCTGCTTCTACCGTATCCCTAATAAAACATGGAGGTCCCTCCTACCCTGGACTTTGGCTTGTTGTGTGGGAGGGCACTGTACGGGTGCCAGACTGAGGGACTCCCAGGTCTCTTCGAAGGCAGCCCCCACTAGGAGAGTGGGCATCTCTCTAGCAGGTAACTGAAGGTTGGGGAGACTCCCCTGGCCCAGAGCATGAGCAAGGCAGAAGGCTGAGCACCCCCTTGGAAAGGGTGGTAGGAGGAGGATGGAGGGCGTGCACTCGAGCCTCCACGTGTGCCAGCTGGCACAGGCATTCACAGGTGCTGGAGAGCGGGTGGTTAACAGCCTGTGCCTCCCGTTGCCCCAGAGTAAAACGAGGCCCAGCTTGGCTTCAGTCTTTTGCCACTTTCTTTTTCTTTTTTTCTTTTTTAATTTTGTCAAGGGTTTGTACCTTCTCCAGAGACAGAGAGAAAGTGAGAAAGCATCCCCTGGGGACCAGCAGTTGGCGTAATGGCTATGTCAATGGACTCCCATGTAGTCGACCACGGTTCAAGTCCCGGACCCGGTGGCTTAAACTCACACCAGGTGCATGTGTGTGCATCCCCAAGATCCCGAGAGGAGAAGCGAAGAGAAGGGATTGCAACATGGCCATCCCCCCTGGGGGGGTGATTTCTCGCTTTCTGTCTTTCTGTCTCTCTGTCTTTCTGGCAAGCACACATGCCCTATAGCAAAAACCTCTCAAAAAAAAGAAAAGAAAAGAAAGCATCCCTTCCCCATGGGGAATGTCATGCTTCAGTCCCTTCACTTCTCCCTCCACTCATGATTTTGGGCACACACGTGAGCGCACATACACACACGTGCCTGGCATGTTTCTCAAGCCTACAAGTCCAGGACTCCAGCTGCACAGTTGACCACGTGGGATCCAGATACCTTAACCACCACGCCATGGGTGCTGCCAGAAACAGAAAGACAGAGGGGCAGGGGAGCAAGAAAGCACCCCTTCCCCATAGGACATGGTCACCAAGTCACAATCCCTTTTTTATTTCTCCCCCCTTTGGGGATTTGGTAAACACATACACTTGTGCCTGGCGTGTTTTTCAAGCCGTCGGATCCAGGACTCAAACCGCAGTCAGTCATGTGAGATCCAAACACCTTAATCACCATGCTACCAGCTGGCCTGTTGTTTCTCCTTATACCTCAAATTTCAACCAGAAGTTCCCCTTCTCTAAAGTTCTCAGTTTAGGGGGAAGAGGACAAGAAAGGCTGTACGGAAGGGTCTGGAGTTATTTCCGATTCTTCATGTGGCACAAGGAGGCCATGTGCTTGTGGCCTTCTGCCCTAGGACCTCCTGTTGTGCGTGGAGCTGGATAATGACCCGTCTCATCTCACACTGGCCTGCCAGATTACACGTAGGAGGCCTTCCTGCCCTGCTTACAGGGTGTGGCATGACTTGTCCAGAGCACCCACCTGGAATAGCCCACACCTGCTACCTCCCCGTCACAGAGAGTTCTGGAGGCCACCTGGGTGCTGTGCACACTTGGAACCCCTGGACTTGGGGTTGGGACTCTGGACAGTTTATGCATGGGAGGTGGGGGCCCTGTAGACATGTGTTGAGCGTGTCCCACCCTGCGTGGGCTCTGCATGCTTGCCGAGCAGAGCTGGGGTGCCTGTGCAGGGAATATTTCTGGGCCCATTCCAAACTCAGGTACACCGTTGGACACTGGGCTGTCCCGTGACCGGATCAACAGCACCTCCTGTTATACTAACTCCTAGCCCCATCTCCAGCCCTCAGTGTGCCCCCGGTGCAGTGAGGTCACTTCCTAATTAGGACAAACACCTACCATATTGCAGCCTCAGAATCCTTCATTCCCACCACAGCCCTACCCACGAAGCATCATTTCATCCTTCAGATGAAAACGTTGAGCCTTAAGTTCAATGACTTAATGAGTCTGGTTCGATGACTGAACCTTGGTTCCACGCTTTCCCAGGACTGCAAAGTGACAGAGCCTCATACGCATGGTTCCTTTTGGAGTAGCTTTGCTTTTCTCTGCCTGGACTTTAATCTCCACATTGTTTGACCTGTAGATCATTCTTCGTGGACAGAGTGGGAGAGCACTAGATAAGAGTCCTAGGTGGGGCTGGAAGTTGGTGTGGTGGTTGAGGGCACTGGACTCCTATATGACCGACTATGGTCCGAGTCTTGGACTTGGTGGCTTTTTTTTTTTCTCTCTCTCTCATCAAATAAATAAATTAATTAAATTAAATAGAATAAATAATTCTTAAAAAAATAAAAATGAGTCCTAGCCACTGAGTCTGGTTTTAACCAAGAAGTTGCCTCTCTTCTCCGGACCTTGGTTTTCCTCATTTACGAAAGAGTAAGGGATCCTCTCAGCCAGACTTCCTCCCTCGCTGCTCTTCCTACCTCCTGCGTCTGGCCACTCTTATCTCCTGTTTCCCTTGTTTAATGCCGTCATTAAAGAAATCAACAAGACTTAGAAGGAGGTTCAAGTTAGATCAGTTTTATTTCATCAAAGTCAGGATCCAGTTTTCTTTTAGTTTTGCCAGAGGGCGTGTGTGCTTGCCAAAGAGAGGGGGCATGATCACGCCGTGACCCCTTCTCCATTTCTCCACGCTTTTGAGATCTGGGGCACAGGCACATGCACATGCACACATGTTTTTCAAGTTGCTGGGACCAGGAGTCAAACTGAGGAGTCAGCCATGTGGGATTCAGCTGCCTTAACCACTAAGCTATGCAGCTGGCCTGGATCCAGATTCCTTACCTCTGTCTTTAGTTCAGGTTCCTACCCCATGTCCTTTCTGCCTTTCTGGGCTGATGTGTGATATTACCAAGCTGCAAATCTCTGTCTGTTGCTATGTGGGCTCCAAATATCGAGTATGCATTTTCTCCTGCCTTTGTTGGTTCCTCAAGCCCTTTTCTCTCCTTGAACCTAGTTGATTACCTCATTTCTTAGAACCGTTGGCCTGCAGGAGATGTCTGTCATTTCCTTTCTGAGGAGTTTGTCATGGTGGATTTGAATCTGCCTCTGCCTCTTCCAAGCTGAAACCATCCACGTTTGTCTCACCAAGGTCTAATGACTACTGCCAGGCCCTGTTCTCCAGTGTTTGCATGCAAGATACCGCCTTGGCTCCCAGGGTAGCAGGAGCTGGCTGGAGAAAGGCCCTGCTGTCAGCTGGCAGGCCAGGGTCACTAGCATCAGCAGGGCAGGGTCTGGAGGCAGCCCTTCCTTACCAACCACCCCAAGGTGGGACGTTGTCCTTCCTGATTCCCCAGCATGTAGTACAGGGAGCTGAGTCTAGAGGAGCCTTTCACAGCCCACAGAACTGTGTTCCCACCAGCCGAATTTCCCATCGGAAATAATTCTTGGGGTCAGCAGCACTCAGGTGAGTTTAAAGACCCTCCCAGGGGGACTGGCTGGTGGCATGGTGGGTAAGGTGCTAGACTCCCACATGGCCAACCGTGGTTCAAGTCCCAGGCCTGGCAACTTGCTTTCTCATCACTTTTCCTTTCTCTCTCTGGTCAAATGTTTAAGTAATAATAATAAATAAAGTGAAACAAATAATTCTTAAAAAAATAATAAAGACACTCCCAGGAATCTGATTTCTTCTTGCACCTCAAGAAGGGATTTGGCTAAAAGACCACTTGATCCTCATTAAGGCACACTTCCTATCTCAGTTTGTAACATCTGTTTGCAGAATTAAGGTGGCCTCGCGGTTTTCTTTGAGAACAAAGGGTGAATGTTTGCCTACTTTTTGTGCAAGGCCCTTGCTGCTGGGTTTCCCAAACAAAGGAAGTCAAACCTGCCAGACTACCCCTCCCACCCGTCAACTGGCATCAAACACCAGCAAAATTATGACAAGGATCCAGCTTCCACTCCTCAAGGGCACCTGTGTTTTGCAGGAAATGTCCCAGAAAGGTTTTCTGAAAATTGAGGTTTTCTCTAGGTTACCAGTTACTTTATCTCTAGGTTATTTTCTTCTTTATCCTTTCTTAGGTTTTCTACAAAATTTCTTTGTTTTGTTTTCTTGATAAAAAACGTCCTGGCTTGGTGGTGCTAGGGCGTGCCAATTAGACACACGGAAGGCCCCAGTTAGATTCTTGGCCCATTCTAAACAGTGCACAGCTGTGCCCCCAGCTACTTGGGAGGCTGAGGCAGGAGGATCATGATGTACCGAGATCTTGTCTAAAAAAGTTTAAAAAGAAATAATTATGCATTGCAGCAAACTCTAGACGCATACTCCATTCTGTAATCCTGTGTGAGCTATTCAAACATAATTTTTTTAAAGCCACATGAATTTAAAGTAAATATAGGCAAGCATTTTGATCTTTGGGTGGGGAAGAACTCCTTTTTTAAAATTTGTATTTATGTATTTATTATTAATATTTTTTGGAAAGGTTTTTGCTATACGACATGTGTGCTTACCAGAGAGACAGAAAGCCAGAAATCCCCCCCCGAGGGGTGGGGGAGTTGGCCACGCCGCAATCCCTTCTCCTGCATTATCCTCTCGGGATTTTGGGCACACACACACACACACACATGTGCCCAGCGTGAGTGTCAAGCTGCTGGACCCGGGCATCAAACCATGGTTGACCATGTAGGAGTCTAGCACCTTAACCACTATGCTACCTGTTGGCCCCCTGGTAGGACTTTTTAAATTTTTACTGTAATTATTTAAGATGGATTATAAAAAAATATATGTTCACCTTTTTTTTTTAATTTAGGTTTTTGCTATAGGGCGTGTGTACTTACTGGAAAGGAGAGAGACAGTGAAAGGGAAAGTGAGAAGTCACCCCCTGGGGGGGTATTGTCAAGCTGCAATCCCTTCCCCTCCAACCTCCTCCTGAGATTCTGGGCCCTCATGCACATGTGCCCAGCGTGATTTTCAAACTACCAGGTCCAGGACTCAAACTGTGGTCATCCATGTGGGAGTCCAACACCTTAAACAGGACATCACCTGCTGGCCTCATACTCATGGGTTTTTTTGTTTTTGTTTTTAATAAATTGAAACTGTTGTGCATACAAAGAAAAAGAAGACTCTCCTTCATACTCCATTCCCTGTCTCACTCCCCAACCTGAGTTAATTTATAATCTGTGCAGATGTTTTTTAAATGCACATACACACAGCAGGTTTATGTTCACTTTTTATAGGACAATGAGATTATCCTCTCATTACTGATCCATTTCTCCCCCCAGCACTTAATATATCCTGGAGTTCTCTCCACAGCCCCGAATCTCCATTTTTAAACATGGCATTCCACCGGATGGATGTGCCAGATTTGCCACGTTTCTTTGTTTTGCCTCGACAGACAACACTGTAGTGAACACCATATACGTGCCTTTGACGACTTGTGTGTTTCTGTAAGGTACCTTCCTGTCGGTGGAATTGCTGGGTTCAGAGTGTATGCTGAATTTAGTTTATAGATATTAATAATTACAGTCCTACCAATGATATATAACTAGGACTGCCCTCCCACACCGTCCGTACCTTGAGCGCTATCAAGCTTTTCATGCTTAGCCTTTTGGTAGGAGTAAGAGACCACGTAGGGTCTTGCAGCCCAATGCAGGAACTTTGGCTTTTCTTTTCTTTTTTTTTTAAGATAGTAACACAATATTTTTCTTTTTATAATACATATGTATTTATTTGTGGAATTGACAGAGAGAGAGAAGGCACCCCACACACACCCCCAACGAGTTGTGTTCATACCACAATCCTTTCTCCTCCATTTCTCCCTCCCACCATGATTTTGGGTGCACACACACACACGTGCACATGAGCATGCACATGTGCCTGTCATGTTTTGCAAGCCTCTAGGGCCGGGAGTCAAACCACAGCACAGGATCCAGCTCCCCACGCACAGCCATTGAGCTATGGCGACAGCCTGGGATTTGGGCTTTTACTTAGAGTGGATGGAGGACCACTAGAAAATGACAGGAATAGACTAGGGCAGTCAATGGCGTGATGGTTAAGACATCCGAATCTCACATGGCATCTGAATCCTACATAGTTCAAGTCCTGGGCCTGACCACTTGAACTTGAAAAACATGCCACACATGTGTGTGCACACACATGCACCCAAAATCCCAAAGAAGGAAGAAATGGAGAAGGGATTGCAGCATGACCATCCCCCCCGGGGGAGGAGGGCTTTCTCACTTTCTCCCTTTCTCTGTCTCTCTCCAGCCCGTTGTGGGGAAGGTGCTTTCCCCCCTTTCTATCTCTGACAAAATTCTAAAAAAGAAAGAAAATAATAGACTAGTGGGCAAGCATGGACGCAGAGACAGTAAGGAGATCTCTGGTAACTCCAGCGAGAGATGGTGGTGGCCAGAACCAGGCGCAGGCAGGAGACAGCGGGATTTGTTGATGTGACTGGGGAAAGAGAAGGTTCAAGGATAACTCCTAGGGTTTTGCACCAACCAGACGGGCGAAGTTGCCACTAATTTATATGGAAAGACTGTGGGTGGAGTAGAGTTGCAGGAGAGAAGAACAGGAGGTAAGTGGTGGGCATGTTGAATTTGAGATGCCTGTGCACTACATCCAAGGGAAACCATGGAGTAAGCAGTTGGTTACACAAGTCCAGTTTGGAAAAGAGGCCTGGATTGAAACTAGAAATTAGTCTTCAGCATAAGGATATTATTTAGGGTCACTGGACTGGATGACATTGCCAAGGGAGTAGGAGGGAAAGTTTGGGTTCGGAACCCTAGGATATGCCGTTCCTTAGAGGTCAGAGGAAATGAGGAGGAAACAGCAAAAGAGACTAAAAAGGTGGTACTGGAAGAATGTGGGGTCCTGGACTATAAGTGGAGAAAAATTAATAATTAGTTGTCAAGTTGCGCTGATGTGTCTTGCAAAAAGAGGATTGAAAAGTGTCTTTTTGACTTAGCGACATGAAGTCACTGGTGAACTTAGTAAGAGCAGTGATGGAAATGAAAACTGGAGTGGTTCAAGAAAAAATGCAAAAAGAATTGGACTTTAGACAACTCGTTTAAAAACTAGAGGAGGGACTGGGCCTCTGGGCTTCGTTGTCAAGTTGCGCTGATGTGTCTTGCAAAAAGAGGATTGAAAAGTGTCTTTTTGACTTAGCGACATGAAGTCACTGGTGAACTTAGTAAGAGCAGTGATGGAAATGAAAACTGGAGTGGTTCAAGAAAAAATGCAAAAAGAATTGGACTTTAGACAACTCGTTTAAAAACTAGAGGAGGGACTGGGCCTCTGGGCTAGTGGTCAGGGAAGCTAGATCCCACATGGCCAACCACGGTTCAAATCCCAGTCTAAGTGGCTTGTAAAACATTCCATGTACATGTGCATACGTGTCCCAGATCCTGAGAGGATGGAGAGATGAAGGAGAAGGGATTACAGTGTGACCATGCCCCACTGAGAAGAAGGTGCTTTTCCCCTCTCTATCTCTCTGTCTCTCTCTGGCAAACACACATGCCTTCTGAACTAAAATAATTCATTAATTATTTTATTTTTTAAAAAGAAGTAGGGGAAGAAAGAGCAAGAATGGAGATAAGTCAAGAAATTAGGTATTTTTTCAGGGCCAGTAGGTGGTATGGTGATTGGGGTGCTGGGCTCCCATATGGTCAACCATGGTTCAAGTCCTGGACCTGACAGCTTGCTTTTCACTTTCCTCTCTCTCTGTACCTCTCTCTGGTGAGTGCATGGGGTATAACAAATTAAAATAATAATAATAAATAATTTTTTTTAAAAAGAAATGAGGTATGTTTCTCTTTTGAACTGTCTCATACACAAATATTCAATTTATAGTACAAAGAACTTTCTTTCTCCCACATTGTTTGAGAATAAGTTGTTAACTTGATGCTGCATCACCACAAATATGTCGGTGTTTATTTCCTACAAGCAAGGGCATTTTCCTATATATCCCCAATGCCACCATCAAAAGCAGGAATTAATAGTGATATACAACTGATGTATTCCTCAGACCACGCTCAGGTTTCGCCAGTTGTCCTAACAGTGTCCTTTGTAGCCTGTCTACACATTGCAGACCTGCCCCATAGTGCAGTGGTTAGGAGCTGTGCAGAGGAAGCCAGATCCCGCATCGCTTACTGGGGTTCGAGTCCTAGCCCCTTCATGACAGGAGCCTACATGTGTTCAGGGTCCCAACGGGATGGAGAACTGGAGGAAAAAGCATAGCAGCCTGAGTAGGTCCCATTGGGAGGTGCTTTCTCTCTTTGTTTGTCTGTCACCCATGCACACCCACGCCCACTGCATGAAAATAAGTCACATCTTGCATTTAATAGTCATGTTTCTTCCATCTCCTTCAATTTGGAATGATCCCTCAGTCTTTCCTTGATTTTCATGACCTCGTCAATTTTAAAGATTACAGGCCATGATTTGGTTTGTGTCATTATGGAGGATACTCACTTTCATTACTTGATTAAGTTTGTGTCTGTAGATTTCTTCATTATACAGCTACCATACTTACCATATTTACCATACTTACCATATTTACCATACTTACCATATTTACCATACTTACCATACTTACCATATTTACCATACTTACCATATTTACCATATTTACCATACTTACCATATTTACCATACTTACCATATTTACCATATTTACCATACTTACCATATTTACCATACTTACCATATTTACCATACTTACCATATTTACCATACTTACCATATTTACCATACTTACCATATTTACCATACTTACCATATTTACCATACTTACCATACTTACCATATTTACCATACTTACCATATTTACCATATTTACCATACTTACCATATTTACCATACTTACCATACTTACCATATTTACCATACTTACCATATTTACCATATTTACCATACTTACCATATTTACCATATTACCCCCCCCTTTTTTTTCGCTATAGGGCGCGTGCTCTCACCAGACAGACAGAGAGAGAAACATAGAGACAGAAAGCAAGAAATCACCCCCCAGGGGGGATGGTCATGCCGCAATCTCTTCTCCTCCATTCTCCTCTCGGGATCTTGGGCACGCACGCACACGTGCCCCGCGTGAGTTCTAAGCCACCGGGTCCGGGACGTGAACCGCGGTCGACTACGTGGGAGTCCAGTGACATAACCCTTACACTAACTGCTGGTTCCCAATATTTCCTCTTATAAGTAATAACACCACAAGGAAAAAAAAAAAAAAAGAACATTGCAAGAAGATACTCTGGAAATACATAAATATTTTCATCAAACTTCCTATTTATTCATTTATATCAGTAAGGAATCATGGTTTCCTGTTTTATTCAATGGATTATAATCCATTATTACCAATATTTACTTTGATGCTCAAATTGCTCATGATTTAGCTGGGGCACCTCTTCAGGCTGACTTCTGCGTCTTTTTGACAAGTCCCCATTATTCTTTGAGGACACAGTACTTTGTGGTACAATGTGCTCAAGATTCATCTTGGATTCTCCTTGCCCCAACCCTGGAACCAGCCATTTTCCCTGAGAGCTCTGTTTTTTTTTTGTTTTTTTTTTGTTTTTTTCAGTAGAAAATTGTACTTAGAAACCAAAATCTGGAGGTCAGGTGTGCTTATTGCTATTGGAGTGTTGGTGCTCCCAGCCTCCAAGAGACAGTTTCTTTCTTTCTTTTAAAATAATTGTTTTTAATTTTACTTATTATTGTTATTTTTTAATTTGACCAGAGAGAGATAGAAAGGGAAAGTAAGAAGACAAGCTGTCAGGTTCAGGATTTGAACTGCAGTCAGCCACATGAGACGCCAGCATCTTAACTACCATGCCCCCTTCCAGCTCTAGGTTTCTTAAATATATAAGAAATTAAACCTGTTCTTATACTTACAGGAGTGATAAAATTGAGAAAAGTTCATGATACAAGAAATAAAAGAGGCAGACATTGGGCCATAGCACACAAGTGCATCTATGGAGGGGGTGGGCAGTAGGTGGCATGGTGGCTAAAGCGCTGGATTCTAACACAGTCAACCACAGTTCAAGTCTCTGACCTTGAGGCTTGCTTTCTCACTTACCCTCTCTCTGTCTCTCTCTGGTGAATTAAGAAAATAATAATTAATAAGTTAAATACATAATTCTAAAAAGAAGAAATTATAATATTTTTTAAATTACTTAAGTTTTTAAAAATTAGTACTATTATTAAATTTGTTGTAGGGCATGTGTGTTTATCAGAGAGAGAGAGAAAGCAAGCTACCTGGTCCAGGACTCAAACTGTGGTTAGCCATGTGGGAGTCCAGTGTCCCAACCATCACACCACCTGTTGGTTCCAATAATAAATAATTCTTAATATTTTTAAAAATTATCATTCACAGGTACAGAAAGAAGGAGGGCACAGAAGCAGGTAGTTGGGTATATACGGTGGTTTCTACTTGTAGAAAAACCGTTATGGTTTGAATAATGGTTTCTCCCTCAGAGGTTCATGTTTTGGAATTTAGTCTTGGTGGTGATTGGATCATGGAGATGCCAATCTCATAAATGGATTAATGTTGTCTCGTGAGAGAACTGAGTGAGTGTCAGTGCTCATGGAAAGGTTAGTACTTGCAAGAGCAGATTATTACAAAAGAGAGAGTCGCCTGCAGCTCAGTCTGGGAGTGAAACCCGGCTGGCCATGTGGGAGTCCAGTGCCCTTGACCACAGTGCCACCTGCTGGCTCTCATTATACCTGTTTATACCTCTTTATACCTGTTAAATTTCATGACATGGATAGGGAAAAGTGGTGAAAATGTGGAGTGGGCACTGCAGACAGGGAAAGGGGCCGGGCTAAAGACAAGGCAAGGGTTTTCAAAAGAGGCTGGAGCCTGTGAGGGAGAAGACCGGGCACCCCTCTGCAGACAAGGGGTACTGCTGTTTCGCTTCCTCTTCTCTTAGCAGGGTGCAGAGGTCTGATTCTAGGGCTAGAGAAGGGAGATGGTGGGATTCATCTGAGGGTGGGCTTTGCTGATGAGGGAACCGAGGTGGCTGGTCAGAGGTTAGGAAGGTGATCCACAGCCTCCAGCTTCTGCAATATACGTACCAGTGAGGATGCGTGTAACACAATGAGCCAGGCGCTGCACTAAGGCCTCATACCTGCTAACTCAGTTAACCCTCCCCACGACCTTTACGTTACGTGTTACTGTTATCCCCGTTTTAATACGAGAGGGGCCAGATGGTAGTGCAACTGGACCCGCATGGGAAGAGCCATGGGTTCACACCCCGAGGTCACACACCAGGGGTGTCCAGGCTGACTGAGGCTGGGACTTGGAGTATGTTTGCAGTTTTTGTCTGTCTCTTTCATGGAAGAAAGAAAGAAAGAAAGAAAATTTAACAAACTATGAGAGAGTGAGGATCAGAGAGCTTAATTAACTTGCCCAAGGTCAAATCACATGTGTAGGGGACCAGCAGTTAGTGTAATGGCTATGTCGCTGTACTCCCATGTAGGTGACCACGGTTCGCGTCCCGGACCCGGTGGCTTAAACTCACACCGGGCACGTGTGCGTGCGTGCCCAGGATCCCAAGAGGAGAATGGAGGAGAAGGGATTGCGGCGTGACCATCCCCCCTGGGGGGTGATTTCTCACTTTCTGTCTCTCTGTCTCTCTCTGTCTGTCTGGCGAGCGCACACGCCCTATAGCAACCTCTCAAAAAACCCCGCTATCACCCTCACACAAAAAAAAAAAAAAAAAAAAAGCGCATGTGTGGAAGAGCCATGATCTAGCTGAGCAGTTCAGCTCCAGAATTTGCATTCAAAATCACAAGGAAAGGGAACCAGCAGTTAGAGTAATGGCTATGTCGCTGGACTCCCACGTAGTCGACCGCGGTTCGTGTCCTGGACCCGGTTGCTTAAAACTCACGCCGGGTGCGTGTGCGTGCGTGCCCAAGATCCCGAGAGGAGAATGGAGGAGAAGGGATTGCGGCGTGACCATCCCCCCTGGGGGGTGATTTCTCACTTTCTGTCTCTATGTCTCTCTCTGTCTGTCTGGCGAGCGCACGCGCCCTACAGTGAAAATCTCTCAAAAAAAAAAAAAAATCACAAGGAAAAGGAGCCAGAGGGCACTGGCAGAAGCAGGATTAAGCAGAGGGATTAGGGGCAGGGTTGGGCTTTCAAAGCAGCCAAAGAGCAGAGGGGAGGGGAAAGGCTGAGAGCCAGAAGGATGTGGCCGCGGTCTGGGCGTAGAAGGGTGGCCGGGTCCATCTGCTGCAGCTGGCTAAACCAGCGGGAGAGGCACAGAAGCTCAGCCGGGAGCCCCCGGGGGAGCCTGAAGTGGCATGGGTGTGGAGGGGAGTTCGCACCCACGGAGACAGTTCTCTGAGTGGGTGGAGGAAGGTTCGTGCAGGAGAGTGTAGGCAGGGCCCAGTTGGGTAGAGGGTAGCTAGGGCCGGAAGGCTGCAGAAGCCATCAGAGACCAGGTCTCTGTCACTGAGGCTGGTCACCCATAGATAGCACGGGGGCCTTCCCTAAGACAGGAGCACTCCCAGGAGTAACTCAGAAATAGCAAATACAGGGGCCCAGGTAGCATGATGGTTGAGGTGCTGGACTACCACATGGTTGACCACGGTTTGAATCCTGGACCCGGTGACTTGTTTTCTCATTTCCCCTCTCTCCTTGTCTCTCTCTGGTCAAATTTTAAAATCAAAAATAAAAAGATAAATAAATAAAATAATTATTTTGAAAAAAGGAAATAGCAACTATAAGCTTATCACATCAATTCTCTGTTTTCAATTCTTTTTTTAAAAAATCATTTCGTACAGAATTGGGAAAATATTCAGTACATTGCCATCAGGTGGTGCCAGAGGGGCAGTGCCCATCCAAGAGGTTTGGAGGCCTGAACTGCCACCCTGTGGCAAGAAGAGGAACTACAGGGTGCCTGCCCTCCCTTCACCATCTGTGACTGCACCAAGCCCTGACGGCAGCTCTCCACACCCACTACATGCTCTGGCCACAGTGCGGAGGAAATGAATACAGGGCTTGATGGACATAGCTCTTTCTGTCCATGTCTGCTTCCCGGAAAGTAACCCTGCCGGTCCTGCTCCCCAGCCTGGCATTCTCTGGGGCACTTTTCCTATAGCTGGCCCTAAGGTAGGCGGTGTTGGCCAGGGAGTAGGACTCTAGGCCTTGCTTCCTTCTTCCTGATCCTTCTGAAGCTGGACGCTACAGGCAAGCCCCTCTCCCCCCATGCCAGGCCTCCCCTTCATTCCTTCATTTCCCCTTCCAACCTCACTGTTGTTCACACACACACCCTTTGGGCACCAGTAGGGGTGAAGCATTGAGACAGACACTGGGGACCCAGAAGTGAACGGGTTCCCAGTCCTACTGGGTGATGCCAACCTGTCCTTGGGTGGTCACAGGAGAACGAGGCAGTGTGATGATGGAGGGTGCCCGGACGTGGGGGTCACAGAAGGCTTCCTAGACGAAGGGATATGAAAACTAAGGCAGGGGTTGGGGGCCGGCAGGTGTGTGGCAGTTAAGGGTGCTGGACTCCCACATGGCCAACCGCAGTTCGAGTCCTGGACCTGGCAGCTTGCCTTCTCACTTTTCATCTCTTTCTCTCTCTTTCTCTCTCACTGTTTCATTCCCACTCTACCCCTCTCTGGTCAAATTAAAAGAAAGAAAGAAAGTTAAAATAAATAATTCTTGAAAAAACCACTAAGGCAGGGGCTAGTCCCATGGCAGAATATGGTTAAGCACTTACAGAGAGAGCTGGATCTCACACGGCCGACCAGGGTGTAAGTCTCAGTCCCAGGGAGCTTACATGCTGGATACTCAACATGTGTGGATACTCAGGATCCTGGCATGGAGAATTGGAGGAAAAATAATTGCACCCTGACTGGGCCCCACTAGGGAACGTGCTCTCTCTCGTGCACATGCACACACCCTCTGATATAATAAAAAGAAAGGTTTAAAATTAAAAAAAAAAAAAAGATGGCAGGGTGGATAGAACTGAGTCGGGCAAAGAGGGTGGGGCGGAGTTCTAGTCAGAAGAGTTTCAATGCCAATGCACAACAGTGAGGGATTACGTGGAACAATAGCAACGGGCTGATCACGGCTGGAGCACTGACAGCTGAGAGGACAGGAAGCCGGAGCCCTGGAGGTACGACGAGAAGTTTGGACTTCATCCTGACAGCCCAGAACAGCTGAATATTGAGAAGTTCAATATTCACGACTGGAAAGATCCCTCCAGAAGCTGTGGGGAGTGGACTGGAGAGACCCAAGGCCTTGAGGAGGCTGGAAAGATACTCTGGGAGGGATTCAGAAGGGCCAACACTTAGGCAGTGGTTGAGCTGGAGAGCGGAGGGCAGATTAAAAATGCTTCTAGGGCTGCTCCATGGCCTAGTGGCCAAGAGAGCTGAATCCCACATGGCTAACCACGCAGTTCAAATCCCAGCCCCAGCAACCCAAAACACATGTGCCTACATGGCCCAAATCCTGACGGGATGGAGAAATGGAGGTGAATGATTGCGGCGTGACCACGCCCCATGGAGGGGTGCTTTCTCTTCCTCTCTCTGTGTCTCTCTCTGCCAGGAACACAGTGGCCTCTGGGGGAAAGGTTTTACATGTTCCTTATATTATCAGGCTACTAGGATTCCCAAGCAAATCCCGGTTCCTCGGCTTAATGAGAATTATCAGAGAGAGACGTGCACTCCCAGCAGGGTCCTCATGCTGCCGCCCACCGCAGTCTCGGCTGCCCAGGTCACGAGCACACGAGCTCCCACCAGTCACACTCAGCAGGGCCTAGAAGTGGACTCAGGCCCTTTCACGCGGTCCGGTTGTTTTCCGCTGTGCCTCCATCCAGCCGACCAATGGCATTGTTTCAAAGCAAAGAGACTTCATATTAATTCACTCTTAATACTTCCATAGGCATCTCTAAAAGATAATTTTCAGGGGACCAGCAGGTAGCATGGTGGTTAAGGGGCTGGACACTCTCACATGGTTGACCACAGTTCGAGTCCAGACCTGGTAGTTTGCTTTCTCACTTCGAGGGCCAACAGCTGGCATGGTTAAGGGCACTGGATTCCCACATGGTCGAGCGTGGTTCAAGTCCTGGACCTGGTGGCTTGCTTTGTTGCTTTCCCTTTCTCTCTGTATGTGTCTCTGTCTGGTCGAATTGAAAATAACAAATGGAATTAAATTATTATTATTTTTTTTTTTTTTTTG
>NW_006205509.1:2091495-2096154 GCF_000334495.1 Tupaia belangeri chinensis
AGCCGCCGGGTCTGGGCGGCAAACCGCGGTCGACTACACGGGAGTCCAGCAACATAGCCATTACGCTAACTGCTGGTTCCCAAAAAAGATAACTTTAGAAGAACATAATTACAATAACGGTATTAGCATTGTGCCTTAACAATGTATGTATTTTTTAATTGCCAGAGAGCACTTGTGCTTGCCAGAGAGCTAGAGAGAGAGCGAAAACAACCCTCAATGGAGTGTGGTCATACCACAATCTTCTCCATTTTTCCATCCCATCAGAACTCTAGATTCGCACACATATGCACCCAGTGTGTTTTTCAAGCTGCTAGGGCCAAGATTCAAACTGCAGTCGACCATGTGGGCTCCAGCTCTCTTAACGGCCAGGCTGCAGGGCCATGCAACAATCTCTCCTCAATATTTTCAACTATCCAACCATGTTTGTATTATTATCTTTTGCTATGTAAGATAGTGGTTTAAAACAACACTAAACATTTGGTGTCGATCACGGTCAGGAATTCAGGAGATTAGGCAGTCTGGCTCCGTGTCTCCTGAGACTGCGGTCACCTGAGAGTTTGGTTCTAGAAGGTTTAGCTTTCAGAGGGGCTGTTCCCACTGGCTGGTGAGTGGAGCTGGTGCTGCCTGTTGGTGGGAGCTCTGGCCTTCTCTGCGGGGCTCTGCCAGGCAGCTTGAATGGCCGAGAACCTGTGCCTCGCTTTCCCAGGAGCAAGGGAGGACGCTGCAACGCCTCTGAGGACCTGGCCTCGGGAGCCTCGCGTGCTTCTGCAGTGTTCCCTTGGATACTTGAGGAAATTTTAAACAGTTTGTAAGAAAATGAAATTAAAGTAACACGTTTATTTTGGTAAAAAATATTGAAATCAATGCGGTTTTTTTTCATAATATGCCTTTTCTGTGAAGTTTTTGAAGACCGCTTACCCAAACAGCCTGCCTGGGCATAGGAGGGAACTACACTAGCGTGCGAATTCCAGAATCTCAGAGAACTGTCTTAAAGAATTTGAATTGGGATTCAAATCACTCTTTTTTTTCTTTTTCTTTTTTCTCTTATAGCAGGTTTATTTGGTTCAGAATCCCAAGATCTACATTGTTGGGACCAGCAGTTAGTGTAATGGCTATGTCGCTGGACTCCCACGTAGTCGACCGCGGTTTGCGTCCTGGACCCGGTGGCTTAAACTCACGCCGGGCGCGTGTGCATGCGTGCCCAAGATCCCGAGAGGAGAATGGAGGAGAAGGGATTGTGGCATAGCCATCCCCCCTGGGGGTGGTGGTGGTGGTGATTTCTTGCTTTCTCTCTGTCTTTCTGGCAAGTGCATGCACTCTATAGCAAAAACCTCTCAAAAACAAATAAAAAAAGATCTACATTGTTGAATTTTGTTGACAGGGCTTATAAGTTTAACTAAAAATAATTTTTTTAAATTTGCCAGAGGGCACATGTGCTCATCAGAGAGAGACAGAGAGGGAAGGTGAGAGATCCCCTCCTCACGGGGGACTGGCATGCCGCAATCTCTTCTCCATCCTCCTCATGGGGGACTGGCATGCCGCAATCTCTTCTCCATTCTCCCTTTTCAGGAGTTTTGGGCTTGGCACGCACACCTGGTGTGTTTTTCAAGCCACAGAGACTGGGACTGGAACTGCACAGTCGTGTGGGAGCCAGCCACCTCAACCACCACGCCCCCAGTTGGCCCCATAAGTCTCTTAATTTCTAGGTTCCTTCCCTTTTATTTTTGGTTTTTCTGCAATTTTTTTGTTTTTGTTCTTGTTTTTGCCATAGGGCAAATGTGCTTGCCAGAGAAAGAGAGAGAGAAAGTGAAAAATCACCCTCCCAGAGGGATGGCCACACCACTATCCCTTCTTCTCCTGTCCCCTCTAGGGATTCGGTGCATGCATACACATGCCCCTGATGTGATTTTCAAGCCACCAGGTCCAGGACTTAACCCTTGGGGTTCCATGTGGGAACCACAAGGGGTTCAACACCTTAATCATCACACCACTTGCTGGTCCCTTGTACTTGTTTTAAAAAGAAACTAGACCGTTTATCCTGAGAGTTTTCTTTTTATTATCATTTCTATTGACGTGTAAAATTGTACATATTTATTGTGTGCAACGTGATGTTTGGAAGTGTACAAATACACAGTGGGATGACCAAACCCAGCTCATTGACCTAAGTGTTACCTCACATAGTTGCCGTTTTTTCCTAGCTTTCCACTGACTGGGTTTCGCTGGTCACAAATATTAACAATATTTCTTTAATATTATTGACTGGTCTTTGCTCGTATTAGTGATATTTTGCTCCTGATGTCATGTAACGTGTTCTTCCTATAAACCAGTACTTAGATCTAAAACTTAATGTAATTCAGATCTTTTTTTTTTCTTTTGTAAGAAAACTTCACTGGGGGGCCAGCAGGTGGCATGGAGGTTGGGGCACTGGATTCCTACATGACCGACCATGGTTCAAGTCCTGGACCTGGCAGCTTGCTTTCTCACTTTCTCTCTGTCTCTATTTCTCTGGTCAAATTGAAAAATGATAATAATAGGGGCTGGCAGGTGGCATGGTGGTTAAGGACACTGGACTCCCACATGGCCGACCACGGTTCAAATCCTGGACCTGGAGGCTTGCTCTCTCACTTTCCCTCTCTCTCTCTCTCTCTCACTCTGTCCCTCTCTGGTCAAATTTTTTTTAAAAAAATGAAATAAATGAATGAATAAATAAAGTTAAATAAAATAATTCTAAAAAAAGAAAAGAAAAATGATAATAATAAATAAAATAAAAATAACACTCCATTGGTAGTGTCACTAGACTGCCATCAGGCAGTACATAATGTGGGGTTGTGTGGGTTTTGTTTGTTTGTTTTTTTGTTTTTATTTTGCCATAGGGCATGTCCACTTGCTGCAAAGAGACTGAGACAGAGAGAAGGAAAGTGAGAAATTACCCCCAGAGGTATGGCCATGTCACAATCCCCTCTCTCTCCATTCTCCTCTTGAGATTTTAGGCATGCACACACTCACACTGGGTGTTTTTTCAAGCTGCTGGGTTCAGGACTCAAACTGTGAAGTCGACCATGTGAGGTCAAACTGCCTTAACCTCCACTCTGCCTACTAGCTTCCACTTATTTCTTTTAAAAAGTTTTTATTTATTAGTTTAATGAGAGAGACAGAGACAAAGAAACAGGCAGAGAAAGATAAGCACCCTCCAACGGGTCTCACACCAGCAAACAAGGCAGAGGTTCTGAGGATCCCCAGCCTTTCCCAGCCAGCTGGGATCACAGGCATGCACACACCCCCTAGCAGGTACACATCAACCCCGGAACCAAACTCTGACCTTCCGAGTGGCTTCCAGCGTTGCAGAGTGTTACAGTACTGCTACGCCACTGCGGCTGGGCCGTCACTTAACTTTTCAATTACTCTGACGTATAGTAAGCACAGGAAAGATAAATACTTGTTTCTTTCCCTTTATTAGCAATTATACAGTTCCTAGCATTCTCCAAAGGTGTCCAACATGATATTTTTTTTAATATCATGAACTTAGAGACTTTAAAGGATCTTTATTTCAATCCATTGCAGTTACAATTCTTACTGATGCTCGAGTGATCCCCTCTCTGGCCAATCGTAATCTCTTCAGGTTGGCCCCTGAGTCTTTTCGAATGATAATAGTCATCCCCGGTAATGTTTTTGCTTTCTGGCATCATGCTGTGTTCCAGGCTCATCTCGTCCATTTCCTGCCACAGACCTCTCAGCACCATGCCTCCTAGGAGCTCTGCTTCCTTCCAGTGGGAAGCAATGAGACCACGGTGTGGGCATTTGCGTGTAAGTGCCTTTCAGCAGCCTCTCTTCCCTCAGTCTGCCCTCCTGTCACCGCGCTGCAGAGACTCGGACCACGCCCTGGCTCAAAGTCCTGCCGTCTCTGCCGCTCTCAGGACGAGGTGGGCTCCCTAGGACCACATACCGGGTGCTCAGTGCCTGTCTGCCGACCGACCCCTCGCTGTTTCCGACCAGGCTCCTCACACTGTAACCGGCTCTCCCCACCTGCCCTGGAGCTTGCTCCTGGGCCATTCCTCACGCTAACCCTCCACCTGAAGCATCGACTCCCACTGCCTCTCCACCTCACTGTCTCACTTGGAGTCAGCCTTAGAGGTTTCGCCTTCGCTCAGATGTCAGCTCCACACACCCACCAGGCCAGGCTGGCGCGCAGCTTCCCGTGGCCCACTGTGTTCACGCCTGTTCAGGCAGTGTTTACATGCATCTCCCCTCTGCTGCTTGGCGGTGAAGGACTACAAAGCGGGGGACTGTCTCATCCATCTTTATCCCCAGCTTGGGGGTGACGGACACCCCTCCCTGATCACCATGCTTAGGCAGAATATACTTTTAAAAATGTTATTCCTGAGAGGGAGCACACGTGCACATGTACATGAGACAGAGAAAGCACCTTTGAAGAAGTCTTATCACACTGTGATCCCTGTTCCTCGGCCCTGCGTCTTGCCAGGATCCTGTGCATGCATGCATATGGCTGTTTTCAGGCCAACCCAGGGATCCGAACCTACAGCCAGCCACGTGACTTCCAGCGCTGCCGTTCTATTTGCTACTGACTGCACCGCCATCTCTTTTTTTTTTTTTTTTTTTGGGGGTTTTCACTTTAGGGGGGGTGGGCCCCCCCAACCACAC
>NW_006205509.1:2096274-2110879 GCF_000334495.1 Tupaia belangeri chinensis
ACTTCTGTTTCCCCTTTTTTTTTTTTTTTTTTTTTTTTTTGGAGAGATTTTCGCTATAGGACGCGTGCGCCCTTCAGACAGACAGAGACAGAGAGACAGAAAGCGAGAAATCACCCCCCAGGGGGGATGGCCACGCCGCAACCCCTTCTCCTCCATTCTCCTCTCGGGATCCTGGGCACGCACGCACACGCGCCCAGCGTGAGTTTTAAGCCACGGGGCCCAGGACACGAACCGTGGTCGACTACGTGGGAGTCCAGCGACATAGCCATTACGCTAACTGCTGGCTCCAGGCCATCTCTTCTTTCAACGCAGAGGTCCTTCCACTTCGGCCACTGACTCTGGTCTTGCAGTTCCCTAGGCGAGAACGAGCTGCCATTTGTTATCCTTTCCTGTCTCATTGGTAATTGGTGCCGTGGAGGAGTGCTGGGGCGGGGGAGACTCAAGGGGTGCACATTCTTCTCCTCTGGCACGAAGATTTAGATTGGTGAGATTTTGCTCGAACACCTTCACCTTTCCCTCTCCGCCTCAGCCAAGCCAGAAGGTCGGATGGAAAAGTTGACACCGGCCCAGGACCGACCCTACTGCGACCTGCATGGGAGACATGAAAAGCAGGGGGCCGGAGGCAGTGTGCCTGGACTCTTTCAGGACACAGATCTGCCTTTCCTTACCAGCTGGCATGACCTTGGAAGTAGTCAGTATTAGGCCTTTGGCACCCATGCTTCATGTACTTTGTATAGTGCCTGGCACCACAAGCACTCAAAATATATTGTGCCTTGTACCTCCTCCCAGCAGGGGGATAAAATCAAGCTTTAAAGTTTTTTTTTTTTTTTTTTTTTAATTTTTTTTTATGCCATAGGACATACACGCTTGCCGGGGAGAAACAGGGAAAGTGAGAACTCACCCTCGAGGGTTGGCCGTGCTGCTATGCCTTCTCCTCTTGGGATGATGGGCATGCACGCACACATGCCTAGTATTTTCTCCAGGCCACCACATCTGAGACTTGAGCTTTCAATGTTGGCCAGGTGGGATGCAGTGCCTCAACCACCAGACCACTGTTGGCCCCAGGGCTTGGCAATCTTAGAGTGGAGAGCCAGATGGTAGTTGAGCAGTAGTGCGGGTGGGCCCATACGGAAAGGTTCCAGGTTTCTGTCCCAAGGCCTCCTTGTACACAGCAGAGGACCTGAGTGCCCATAATCTGGACTGGCTGAGGCTGGGGTCAGATCACACTGTAAAGGCTGTTAGGGGTAAGACTAGCAGATGGTGTGGTTACGTCACTGGACTCCCATGTAGTCGACAGCGGTTCGAGTTCCAGACCTGGCGGCTTAAATCTCACCCCAGGCATGTGTGCATGCAAGTTCAAAATCCCAAGAACGTGTTGATGATGACGTGTATAGTATTCTCAACTGGATTGGTCTGAGAAGTATTTCATGATGGGCAAAGTATTTTTACAAGCAAAATGAGAAATAGCAATTGACTGTTTTATAAAAATAATTAGAATAATAAAAATAATGATTGGGGAAAACAGAAAAGATATGGAATGTTGAAGTGGGGAGATTAATGTCTGTACTGACTGACATGCATGGCATTCCCTTTTGAAAAAACAATGTAATACACTGTAAAGTTATATGTAATCCAATGTAATATAAAGAAGATTATGATGATAATAAAAATAAATAAATAAATAAATAAAAAGAAAAAAAAAGAATGAAGAAAAAAAAAGATTAAAAAAATTAAAAAAAAAATGAAAAAAAAAAAATCCCAAGAACGCAGGAGAAAGGACTGTGGAGTGTCCGTTCCCTTGGAGGATGATTTCTCACTTTCCGCCTCTCTGGTGAGCACATGCACCCTGTAACAAAAATCTCCCTTAAAAAATTAAAATAAAGACCATTGGGAGTATCTCTCTCATGGAAGAAGTAAACTTAAAAAAAAAAACTCTTAAGTGTGAGAACAGATGTTAAAAGACTTTCAAGTTGGGGAAGTGACTACCATTAGCTGAAATGAGAGTTAAGAAGAGTCGAACAGGTCACCTAGGAATAACCTGAACAAACCAGTTGGAATGACCAGGGAAGGTCGGTGTCTACAAACGAACACAACCACCCCAGGGCAAAAATGCCCAAATCAAATGGCCTAATTGTAATGCAAATCTAGTTTACAGTCTCAGAAACTCTGAAGACTAGGGTTTTATTTACTAATACACCTAGAACAGAGCGGGCCATAGATAAAGGCACCTGTAGAACACATGGACGTGAGCTGCCCTTCCCCAGCATGCATCCTGATTCCCGAACTCGGCTGCACATCTGGACCAACTGTACCCACCGCTGCCTAGGAATGTACAATAAAGGTAAGGGGAGGGGAAGGGGCGAGGAAACGGCCTAGACTCTGTATTTGATCTAGAAAATTCTGGGCTTCAGAGTGGTAGGGGTGGTTGTTTCTATTTACACCCACAGCAATCCTGCCCCATTCCCAGCACCCTCCAGGACAGCGCTCCAGGCCGTCCAGCTGTGCCCTTGAATTTCACGCACACGAACACTGGGAAAGGTTAAGGAATTTTCTTTATTTTTTACAAATTAAGACTATGTAGATTTCATATATTTCTGAATCAAAAACACCTTTGTCTTCACAGTATGAGTTAGAGAATGCAGCCTGAGCTGAAAACCAAGGAACTAGAAAAGAAAGTTGTAATTACAGTGATAACTGTATTAAAAACCTGTTAGGCATTTTCTTTAAAAGTAGTTTTTTTTTTTTAATATCTTGTCATTCTTGGCACTGTTTCTAAAGAAAAACTCCTTTATCCCAAGCAAAAAAGCACAAGAGGTGGAGTTTGGCTTCAAGAGATGTAATTGAGATTCTCAGGCCTGACAGAGAATCACCAAAGTGAGGGGGATTTGCTAGTGGGGGCTTCACAGGAATGAAGTCCCTTTACCCAGGTCTCAGGCTAGAGGCTGGAGGCAGCAGAGTGGAGGGTTGGCACCCTCAGGAGAAGCGAGCCATTGTGGCGGCGTGCCCAGGGATACGTAGCCTGGGATGTGTCAGGGATGGTATGGCACCATGGCATGCTGGGAACCCACAATCACTGGCAAACCAGGCACTGGGAGTGACAATCTGCGAGGTCAAACTGGTACCTACTGGTAACAGGCTTTGGACAGCGCTGTCCCCTTACGCTGGAGCCACACCACTCCTGACACTACCCCCTTCTGTGCCAGCCGACAGTGGCAGACCCCCGGCCAGTGATCCCCATCAGGCCTGTCCACCCACACTACGGCCCCAAAGCTGCAGGGAATCGTGACTCTTGCAGGTCTGGTCACCTCATTCCTGCCTAGAAGGCTGCTGATTTCTGGAAACAGGTGAACGACCAAAGACTGACTTGCTTCTGTAAATGAACATTTATCTGCTGCTGGAGCCTCTGGCCTGACACCATCAGAGTGTCCAGGTGGGGATAGACAAAAATGTCCAATAGACTGTTGAGAATGCTGCCTCTTGAGTCGGCAGTCTGTTCTGTTGACCTGAATGAGGAACCATTCAGCTGGTGGAAGAGATGGTGTTCCCCTTACCTAGTTCGTCAGGCATGATTGTTACAATCAGCGCAGAGGTTGGCCATTCCCCTCCCCACTCTTCTTTTCTTGGGAGCTTTAATCACGGCCACTTGGCAAAAGCCATTCAGCAACTACTGTGATAACCAATTTTTAAAACCCCCTTAAAAATGGGGATTCTATGCCATGCCCTGCCACACGTAACCAGCCTTTCCATAATGTCTGACAAGAATGGTGTTCCCTCGGTGTTGAGATCCTCCCACCCCAGGGATGGGAAGCAGGCAGATTCCCTGAGGGCAGGCGAGGGGTGGCATGGGGCACGCACACATCCAGTTCTGCGATGGCAAGGCAGGAGGGTATGTCTGCCAGACCAGCGTGGGCAGCTTGGAGGAAGCCATCCACCAGGAGGCTCTTCGTCTTCTCTGCAGGGGCTGATAGCTCGGATACAATGAGCCCGAGGAAACAGCGGGCCAGCAAACCTCTTTCCAAGGGGAAATGCACCGCCTCGTCCCACAGGGGCTGTGCACAACCCGAACAATGCTGAGGAGGAAGGGCGAGGCGGGGCTGCACGCAGCTGAATCCTGGTGAAGCTGGGTGGGAGGCGGCCTCCTGGGTCCACTCGCTCTGCTGGTCCTGCTCCTTGGTGGTGGCCTGGCTGCCTGAGCAGATGAAGAGGCAGGGTGACAGAGAAGAGAGTGGGGAAAAACCCCAGGAGTATGAAGCCAAACTCCAAACTATATTCTGCTAATCAGTTTTTTGATCAAAAAATTCAAAAGAGAGAAAACCACAAAGTACAAAAGCTTTTCTGATGCTTTTCATTATCACAGAACACGCCACCTGTAATGTGTGCAAAGAGGAAATGAGGGGCGGAGGGAGAGGGAAGGCTGAATGGTCATTTCACTTCTTCTCTTTCTTCTTGTCCTAGAAATGAAGAAAAATTGCTCTGTTAATTTTTGGCACACCGAACCTTCAAGCTTTAAAACTCAAGTGAGCTGTGGGACCAGCAGTTAGTGTAAATGGCTATGTCGCCGGAGTCCCATGTAGCTGACTGCGGTTCGCGTCCCGGACCCGGTGGCTTAAAACTCACGCCGGGCGCGTGTGTGTGCGTGCCCAAGATCCCGAGAGGAGAATGGAGGAGAAGGGACTGTGGCGTGGCCATGCCCTCTGGGGCTGATTTCTCGCTTTCTGTCTCTGTCTGTCCTTTTCTTTCTGGCGAGCGCACGTGCCCCTCAGCAAAAAAAATAAAAATAAAAAGTGACCACCATCCTCTGCTGGTTCCCAAAGCCACTGACAGACTCACTGAGAATGCAGAGTAAGCAGCCGCACCTACCTGCACCCCAAGAGTACCCAGGTGGGATGCCTGACCACTCAACTCCTCACAACTACCACCGATCAAATCCCAGCCTGGAAGTCTGTTTTGAAAGGCTAAGACCACCAACTGTCCACTAGGCCTGGGAAGTGCTTTATCTTAGAGAGGGAAGCATGAATCCTTGCTGTAAACCTTGAGAAAAACTGAATCCAGTGAAATTTTATTTACTCTCAGGTGGAAACCCAGGGTATTAGAGGAATAATAGTTGGGGGCCAGCAGATGGTGTGGTGGTTAAGTGCTGGACACTCCCACATGGTCCATCATGGTTTGAGTCCCAGAAATGATGCTTGCTTTCTCACTTTCCCTCTCTCTCTCTCTCTCACTGGTCAAATTAAATGAATAAATGAATAAATGAAAAAATAAATAATACTTTAAAAGAAATGAATAACAGTTGAGTTGCTCTGACTGAAGTTGGGACACCTACTTGATGCTTGGTCTAACTGGCGCTGCCTGGACATCTGGCCACATCCCATCCAGTCACCTGCTCCTATCACACCCATCCCTGTTTTCAAATCTCAGTATATACAGATGCTGAGCTCAGGGGCCACCCTGTCACCTTCAGGCTGAGGGAAGACTAACCTTCTCATTCATAGCCAGGATCATCATGAGTTTTCGGAAGAGGGTAACAAAATCCAAGAACAGGTCAACACAGTGCCTGAAAGGAAAGAATCAGGTTAAGAACCACACTTCCTGGGACCAGCAATCAGCGTAATGATTATGTTGCTGGACTCCCACGTAGTCGACTGCAGTTGGGAGTCTCAGACCCAGTAGCTTAAACTCACGCCGGGTGCGTGTGCGTGCATGCCCAAGATCCCAAGAGGAGAATGGAGGAGAAGGGACTGCAGTGTGACCATCCTCCTGGGGGGTAATTTCTTGCTTTCTGTCTCTCTGTCTCTCTTTCTGGCGAGCGCACGCCCTATAGCAAAAACCTCTTAAAAAAATAAAAAAAGAACCACACTTCCTATTCTCCCTTATCCTCGGCTCACAAAGGTAACACAAACTTCACTCCCACCCCCAGAGTCAGCTTCTCCACACTGCACCTCCAACACAGAAGTAAAATTCTGGTGTTCTGTGATCCTCCTCAACTCACGGAAATAACGCAGCATAGTGAGAAGAGACTGGGCTGTGGAACTCGGAGAGGCTCAAGTCTGAACCCGGAACTACTACTGAGTTGTAAGACTTTGAGAGGATTATAACATTAAATAAGGGGGGAGGGGACGTTCCATAGCCTAGTGGTTAAGGGAACTAGATCCACATGGATGTCCACACAGTCTAAGTAACACACCTGATGGTGATGTGGTGGTTATGTCACTGGACTCCCACACAGCCAACAACAGTTCAAATCCCACACCAGGCAGTTTGAAACTCATGCTGCACAAGTGTGTGTGTGTGCATGCTCAAAATCCCTAGAGGAGAATGGAGGAGATGGGAATGCAGCATGGCCATCCCCTCTAGGAGGTGATTTTTTTCACCCTGTGTTTCTCTGGCGAGTGCATGTGCCCTGTAGCAAAAATCTCTCTCTGAAAAAAAAAATATATATATACATACATACATACATACATACACACACACACACACACACACACCTTTCTCACTATTAAAGGTTTAAAGATTACAGAAATATAAAGAGTAAAAGAAAAAAGACTCTTTTCCCTTTCCCCTGCATGGAGGTAGCCATTAATATAAACATATGTTATTAACCTCTCTTAAAAAAAGTCTGGTCCTGGGACCAGCAGTTGGCATAATGGCTATGTTGCTGGACTTCCATGTAGTCGATCGTGGTTTGAGTCCTGGACCCAGTGACATAAACTCACTCCAGGCGTGTGTGCATGCGTGCCCAAGATCCCGAGAGGAGAATGGAGGAGACAGGATTGCGGCATGGCCGTCTCCCCTGGGGGGTGATTTCTTGCTTTCTGTCTCTCTCTCTCTAGCAAATGCACGCACCCTATAGCAAAAACCTCTAAAAAAAATAAAATTAAAAAAAAAAGGGTCTGGCCTCTTGAATTAAGGGAGTTTGGGGCCTGGCACAGTGGTAAACAGTGCTCTGCTGGCTGCATGAAAAGTCCCTGCATTTGCACCCGGAGACCTCCCAGAGGAGGCTGGGCACACACGCGCGCCCTGATCCAGGGCTGGCGGAAGATGGGGGGGATCGCAGTGTCAAGACCATGTTAGGGATGCTGGTTTTTCTCTCCCTGCCTTGCCACTCTCCCAGGACAGAAGATTGAGGGAGACTATGTTACGGTAAATAATTCCCAAACTGGTTTTGCTACCACATACACTCCACAAGCTTGGCCACCTAAATTCCGCTGTGAAATGGAATGTATGAGGTCTTGACCTACACACCGTTAGAAATCAGTTCTCACACTCACCAGATATAATCCTTATCTCCATTTTCAGCCTTTTCAATAATGAGTTGAGTATCAAAAAGGACAAAGCCACACATGACCACTAGCCCCATGTACAGGTTTGCCTAGCAAAAGAAAAATGAGATGAGGTTACCATGAAGTAGAGGTCACAGAGAAAAAAACAAACAAACAAAAAAACCAGCTAAACTTTCTGGCTCTTGGTCAACAGAAAGTACATCAAATGCTAACCCTGTGAACTCTCACATTCCTGGGAACTGGAGCCTATGATGGAGAACACATCATCTCCCTTGGCACCATTCTGCATTCACTTTTGTAGGTCACTGGAAGAGCTCCAATCCTTTTAACAAGGAACCACTGCTAGACTAGCTTTTGTCAAACTATCTCTGAGCAAACTGCTGTCTCCTTAGCAATGCCCAGCCATATTCAGCCTGTCCTTTCACCTGTGGCAGAAGGCTTCACCCACTGAGGATTAGGAGGGAAGGACTGGAGAGGACTGCCCAAAGAAGGAGCACCCTAGCAGACTCTCGGCCTAACTTATTTTTAGGGTTAAGCAAGAAAAAATGTGAAGCAAATGGCTGCGGGAAAGTTCTAGGCAAAGTCTCACCTGGAAAAGCCAAATGGATCCAAAGAAGAGATTTCCCAGGGAAGACAAGAGCATCAGGCTCATGGCCGACATCAAGACACCTAGAAGACATGGCAATGAGCTGTTCTGAGAGAAGCCAGAGCGAAGTACAGCAATCCCACTACAGCATTCCTTACTTCCCCCCAAAAGAAAGGCTTTTCACTTCAGCCCAACAGTAACAAGGGAGCTGGGCACAGGGAGAGAGTCCAAGTGACAGTTATGCTGCAGCAGAGCCCGCTCGTTTCCCAGCCCCTTACCTCCCAGAAAGAGGTAGCTCCGCCGCCTGGCATAGAGCGCACTCAGGGTGAAGCAGGTGAAGATCATCGCCGTGCCCATGAAGGCAGTGGGAAGGATGCTGGCAAACAAAGACACCGTCAGATGGAGAGCCACAACTACATGGCCTATCCGAAGGTACAGCCATAAAGGTAAAAGGACGTGTGTCACTACCAAGTTACCTGGCATTGACAGCAATGCACAGCTCCAGAGCAGGGCCCAGTTACCTGGGGTTGACAGCAATGCACAGCTCCAGAGCAGGGCCCAGGCCAACTCCTAGAAAACAAAGATCCCAGAACAAAGTATTACCATCGAATCATTTTTCCTTCCTTCCTTTCCTTCTTTTTTAACTGCCAGAGGGTGAACTCACTCTGCAGACAGGGAGAAAGTACCTCTCTCTTCCTCACTTTTGAAAGCAGTCACGCTACAATCTCTTCTCCGTTTCTCTATCCTGTCAGGATTTTGAGCACACACATACACACACACTCGAGTTGCCAGGGCCAGGATTCAAGCCACACAGTTGGGCCCATGGGATTCGGTTCCCTTAACTACTAGGCCATGAGGCCAGACCTTCCTCTCCTTTCTTTCTTTTTTTTTTTTTTTGAGAGGTTTTCACTATAGGGCACGTGCACTCGCCAGACAGACAGAAAGCGAGAAGTCACCCCCCAGGGGGGATGGTCATGCCACAATCCCTTCTCCTCCATTCTCCTCTCAGGATCTTGGGCACGCATGCACACGCGCCCGGCGTGAGTTTAAGGCACTGGGTCCAGGTTGTGAACCGCGGTCAACTACGTGGGAGTCCAGCGACATAGCCATTACGCTAACTGCTGGTTCTCATCTTTCTTTCCTTTTTTCATGAGACAGACAACCACCATCAATTCTTAAAGAGAATCTTGGTCTGGGGCCAGGCGGTGGTATGGTCATTGAGGCGCTGGACTCCCATGCAGCTGACTGTAGTATGAGTCCCAGCCCCGACAGCTTAAAACTCATGCCAGGTGTGTATGTGTATGTGCATGTGCATGCGTGCGCCCAAGATCCCGAGAGAATGGAGAAGGGATTGCAGCATGGCTATCCCCCCTGGGAAGTGATTTCTCACATTCTAAAGCAAAACGCAAAAAAAAAAAAAAAAAAGAGAAAGGAAAGACCCTGGTTTAAAAACTAACCAATAACATAAGTATGCCCATCATGCCTCTGAAAAACACAAGCAGACTAAAGTAATTAAATCTCTCTCTCCTCCCTCTTCCTTGTTTTTAAAAAAAGTCTTAAAATACCTGATTGAGTTATTTATTTATAAACACAGCCGCACAAACTGTCCTCTTAGTTGAAAATTATGGATGGAAGAGAAATTAGGACAAAAAAAAGTAGGCATGTCGACATTCAGAGCTAGTGATGTGAGACTGTAATGCAGGCCAGGTCAGAAATGAGAAAAGGATACTGAGCAAAAGCAAGGCAGGGCCCCGTGGCCGGCAACCTCATTCGTAGTCATGCAGGACTGACTCCCTCGGCAGCAGAGGGGCCAGACCAGTTCTGCAGGCGGATGCCCGCCAACAGGAAGGCAACCTGTCCCAGGGCCAGCATTTCTCCTGCGCTGGCTACTGTCCTCGCTCCCTCTGATAATTCCTCCCCTTAACGCCTTCAAAGGCTAGCCTTCGCTCATTCAAAAATCTTAATCCCTAAATCCCTTCCTTTCTAGAATTTCTTCTACACTGTTTAGGTTAGACTTGTCACCTAGAACAAGCTCACTAACACAAATGCTGCTTTGCAAGTATTTTTCATTATGCTGCTCAAGTCCTATTCCCTTTAATAATAATTCTAGAAGAGGGAGCTGCACTTCTAATTCCTCTCTTGAGAATCAGGGCAAAGCGTCCTGCACAATGGATCGCCATGACGGGGCTGTACGTAACTGTTCACGAGGCTCAGGACAGAGGCTCCCATGACACTTGTCGGAACAGGTCCAACCAAGTCAGACTCTCAAGCTCACCTCAAGCCCAAGCCTACCGTTAACAAGCTGTGCTGCCTAAGCTCTTGAACCTCATTCTTTAAGCACAGTGTCTATTTTTTAATACAAAAGTAGAAGTCACAGTAGCTAGTCACAAAGAGCTTACCTAGGTGAACCTGTATGAAATAAGAAAGCAGTACAGGCAAATACATTCAAATACAGTGTTGGGAAGTACAGTGCTAGATGAAAGCAGAGCGAACTCAGGGAAGACTCCATAGGGAAGCCCTCTAAAGAACTATACAATGAAACAGGCAGATAAGAAAGTATGTAAGTAACTCAGAATAAGCAAATCTCAGGCTTTCGTCTAAAGAGATACTAAAAATATAGTTCTCTCTCTGAAAACCAGAAAAATTCTTTAACATACCTGTAAGGAAAGCAAATCCAGCAAGAAGTCCCAGTCTTTTCTGCTCGGTTTCACGGCTATGAGGTGTTGCCATCAGCCAAACCATCAACCCCAGGGAGCCGATGGCAGAGAGCAGGCCAGCCTGTCAGAACCAGAGTCAATAATGAAATACTCAAAGACTCCAAATTTATTTTGCAGGAGACCTTATGCCATTCAAACACTCATCTGACATGTAGGCGGGGGAAAGGCAGTGTTTTCCAAGGGTGGGGCCGAGGAGAGAAACCAGAGCCCGGAGGTGGAGTTACCACTGTGATGGCTACTAGAGGCCGTTCTGGCTTGGGAGGTCCGTCAGCTACAGGACAACCACCCAAGTCAAAATGAGTCTGTTTTGCCCAAGAAACAAGAGAAAATGAACCAAAGTGCCAAGTCTTGAAGCATATTTCATCTGCCAGGCAAGCAGACAGGATCCTCCCCCTCATGTAACTGCTAGAGGACACACACACACGCCAGAGACAGGGAGTGTGCGCACGTGAATGAGCTCCCTGCCCTGCAACAATGGGCATGGTCGGACGGCCACCCTGGTCGGACGGCCACCCTGTCTCTGCCACTTCTTCCTGTCAGGATTTTGGGCAAGCAAGAGTACGCACATGCGCCTGGTGTTAAGCCACCAGGCCAGGATTTGAACAGTGCTCCACCATGTGGAATCTGGCTCCCAATGCACAGCATTTAATGACTACACTGACAGGCTAGCTCAGAAATGGCTTTTTTTTTGGAGAGGTTTTCGCTATAGGGCGCATGCGCTCGCCAGACAGACAGAGAGAGACAGAGACAGAAAGCGAGAAATCACCCCCCAGGGGGGATGGTCACGCCGCAATCTCTTCTCCTCCTCCATTCTCCTCTCGGGATCTTGGGCACGCACGCACACGCGCCCAGCGTGAGTTTTAAGCCACCGGGTCCAGGACACGAACCGTGGTCGACTACGTGCGAGTCCAACAACATAATAGCCATTACGTTAACTGCTGGTTCCCATGTTCCTTCCTTTCTTAAAATATAGTCAATTCTTTTTATTTATGGTAGTGATGTTATAAAGCCAAAAGGGATACTGAATTAGTAAATACTGTGCCTTTGCTCCTGGGGTAAATAATGGGGTTAGGTTCCTACAAGCCTCTGGTGACATTTTCATCAACCGATCAATGCCGTCTTATGTGTTTCTATTTAAGGATACCTTGTTTGACATACACTATTGATTCATCAACACTGAACTTGCAACCAACAGCACTCAGTCATGCCTGAAAGAAGCTTATCTCACACACACACTTTCTCTATTAAGGCATATCGCAGACTTCTTGCAACTTAGGACCACTAGACAATCCTACATTGTTAGCATTTCAAAGAGTAAAATCCCCAACAAAAAAGAAAAAAAAAATCAGGAAACAGTCCTCAAAAAGGACACTTGCTGGGATCAGTAGGTGGCATAATGGTTATGTCACTCGGCTCCCATGTAGTTGACGGCAGTTCGAGTGCCGGACCCAGCGGCTTAAACACGCCGGGCGCATGTGCATGTGTGCCCAAAGAACAGAGGAGAAGGGATTGCAGTGTGGTCATCACCTTTGGGGGATGATTTCTCACTTTCTGTCTCTCTGTTTCTGTCTGTCTCTCCAGCAGGTTCATGTGCCAGATAGCAAAAACCTCTTTGCCAAAAAAAAAAAATGCATGTGCCAGATAGCAAAAACCTCTCTGCCAAAAAGAAAAAAGAGAGGACATTTGCTTACAGTGTGAGGACTGAAACAAGAAGACAGTGTTATCTCATTCACCCTCAGCTGGAAGACAGCACAACAGGTGACTTGAGTGTTTCACCTCTCTGCATATGTCTGTGAAAAGTGCCTCAAGTACTGATTTTAAGGGAACAGGTGAATCCACAAATATGAAATCCATGAAAAATGGACTGATTGCATTTTACTCCAGTACTCCCAACTATTATAAAAGTCAGGGGGGACTCAAGGGCCGGCAGGTAGTGTGGTGGTTGGGGCACTGGACTCCCACATGGCCTGGTTCTAGTCTCAGACCTGGTGGCTTGATTTTTCTCTCTTTGTCTCTCTCTGGTGAGCATACATGCCCTACAGCAAACTTTAAAAAAATAATAATAATAAATAAAGTAAATGATTAAAAAAGAAAAAAAAAACAACACCTCAGGGAGCCAAAGCCACACCCTTTGACAGTGTTTAAAGATATTCACACTGTCCCCACCAGACAATGCCTGAGCATAGGGATAGTTCTTGTTGGCAATGGCAAATGCCAATCCAGGCACACCTCTATATTGATGCTAAAATAGACCTTATATTTTGGCTAATAAGGACACTCTTGTCCAGAGGCAGGGCATGGGTAGTAAGGACTTCAAATTTTTGGGCTACTCCTCAAAATGTCTCTTCTACTCTGGCTGGCCAAACTCAAATTGTCCCTCAACATAGAAAAAATGAGTGGTTGAAGGTTTTTTACCCAACCAGGCAGAAAGCAGCATATCAGAGAATACTAGTCAAATTCTTAAAGGTCAAAACCTTGCCTCTCTTGCTGATTAATCATACGATTTTGTACCCAAGTACTCCATAGTCATTTAGGCAAAAAATAACAGAGACAAAGATGAAAAGGGTACTATGCAGAAGAATCCCAGCATGCACATCCTCCTCTACTCGGGGGTATGGGGACAGGAAGCAGGGTCTCGTAAATCAGCAGTGCACCATTCAGCACCAAGGTGAAGACTTTCCGTTTCAGTATCTAGAGGGGGCACAGCTGTCAGAAAACTTAAATGGTTTTGCGTGTCCTGATTTAATGGCTTGTAAGTTCAGATCCTAAACTACTGATGATTAAGGAGTGGGACAATATGGACCAACTGTGGTCCCAACTGCTTTCTTCCAAATGCAGAGTTTGTGCCATCACAACTAAGAGTGTTCTTACCTGGATGAAATGAGTGACCACATGGACATAGGCTCCCGCACCCGCCACAAACATACAGAGGGCGAAACTTGCATAGACCTTCTTCAGGTGCTGCTGTGTGGAGGGGGTTCTAGGGAAGAGCATTAATAACAGCCATCATTTATGAACTGAATTTATCTCTAAGCGAGAGATCATTTCTTTTTCTCTTCCCAGGGAAGATGTTCAAGTTATATTACAAATACTGGGTCTTCAGAAAAGCCATGTCATATTTTTCTATGCAAAAATGTGTCATGACTTTTCTGATGACCCACTAGTTGAGAGATACTCAGGAGAGCACACTGTAATAGAAAAGAATGTTTTGGGGGCTGTTAGGTGGCGTGGTAGTTAAGACACTGGACTCCCACACGGCAGACCACGGTATGAGTCCCAGACCTGGTGGCTTGCTTTCTCACTTTCCCTCTCTCTCTCGTCTTTCTCTGGTCAAATTAAATAATAATGGTGAATAAAGTTAAATAATTCTTTTTTTTTTTAAAAAAAAAAAGGCTGTTTTAAAAACAGGTTAATAGGGGACCAGCAGTTGGTGTAACAGCTATGTCACTGGATTCCCGCGTAGTTGACCGCAGTTCAAATCTTGGACCCGGTGGCTTAAACTCACACCAGGCGCATGTGCGTGCATGCCCAAGATCCCAAGAAGAAAAGGGATTGCGGTGTGGCCATCCCCCCAGGGGGTTAATTTCTTGCTTTCTGTCTCTGTCTGTCTTTCTGGTGAGTGCACACAAACCTCTCCAAAAACCTCTCTAAAAACCAACAACAACAATAAAACAAAAACAGGTCCAAAAACCTCTCCAAAAAACAACAATAAAACAAAAACAGGTTAACAGAATCTCCGATGCTGGGGAAGATCCCATAACCCTAAATCATGATAGATCAGCATCCAGCCTAGAATAAATGACTGTCTAGTGACCACACAGTAGCCCTCAGAGTCTGGGTACCTTTATGGGGTCCTCTGAATTCTAGCTAAGTTAATTTGATAGTTTATACACACAAATATTAATAAACTAGGAAAAGGGAAAAGAAACTAGCTATGAAAGGAAGTACAGTAAGAAACCATAGTCAAGGTCAAAGTACTTACATATGGGAAAATTTGAAGAGCGCATCAAAGTTGATCTTCC
>NW_006205509.1:2111041-2116566 GCF_000334495.1 Tupaia belangeri chinensis
AAACTCACGCCGGGCGCGTGTGCGTGTGTGCCCAAAATCCCGAGAGGAGAATGGAGAAGGGATTGCGGCGTGACCATCCCCCCTGGGGGGTGATTTCTCGCTTTCTGTCTCTATGTCTCTCTCCGTCTGTCTGGCGAGCGCATGCGCCCTATAGCGAAAATCTCTCCAAAAATAAATAAATAAATAAATAAAATTTTAAAAATGAACAAAATAATAAAAACACTAAAACAAAGGGCCTGTCAGGTGGTGGTGTGGTGGTTAAGGCCGCCATATTCCACATGGCTGGCTTTGTGGTTTAAGTCCCAGACCCAGTGGCTAGACCCATGCTGGGTGCATGTGTGTGCATGCATGCCCAAAATACCAAGAAAAAATGGAGGAAAAGAGACTGTGGTATCGTTATTCTTCCAAGGGTTACTTTCACTCTCTGGCAAGCGTGAGAACCTTATAGCTTAAGGGGAAAAAAAAGTACTAAGACAGGTCTTGGCATGGGTGGTTAAGGTGACTGGATCCTATATGGTCAAACATGGGGTTCAAGTCCCAGAACCAGTGGCTTGAAAAAAACATGCTAGGTACATATGCATGTGTGCCCAAAATCCCAAAAGGAGGGCAAACGGAGGAGAAGGGATTACAGCATGACTGGGGGGCAGAGTGCATGGTGCTTTTTCGCTTGCCTCCCTTTCTTTCTGATTCTCTCTAGAGAGCACACACCCTCAGTCAAAATTTTTTTTAAAAGTACTAAGTTATATGAGACAGCCCATGGTGAAACAGTAATGAACTGCTCAAGAGAAGCCAAATACCACGTGGCGACCACAGTCTGACTGTTCTCATCAGCCAGAAGCACAATGGGCACACACGCCAGTGCCCAAGATCCAATGGGCGGGAGGAAGGGGATCACGGTGTGGCCAGATTATGTGGAGGACACCACATACAAAGAAAAAAATACTTTAAGATATTAACATTAATATAAAATATTGCAACTTTCTTACAAGTACTGCCATCTTATATATGTCATTTTATATATGTCTTTCTAGAACACATTTACAATCACTTTAAAGATAACAGGGAGAATGAAACCCTCTTCTCCAAACAATTTTGTTACTATCATGTAATTTTTATTTTTTGAGAGGTTTTTGCGTGTGCTCGCCAGAAAGACAGACAGAAACAGAGAGACAGAAAGAGAGAAATCACCTCCTAGGGGGATGGCCACACCACAATCCCTTCTCCTCCATTCTCCTCTCAGGATCTTGGGCACGCACGCACATGTGCCCGGTGTGAGTTTAAGCCACTGGGTCCAGGACTCAAACCACGGTCGACCACATGGGAGTACAGCAACATAGCCATTATGTCAACTGCTGGTCCTACTATAATGTAATTTCTATACTTTTTTTTGAGGTTTTTGCCATAGGGGGCATGCACTCGGAGAGAGACAGAGTAAGGGAAAGTGAGAAATCACTGCCCAGGTAGGATGGCCACACCACAATCCCTTCTCCTCCACTCTCCTAGGATTTGGGACACACATGTGCATGTGCCCGGCTTGATCTTTAAGCCACCAGATCTGGGACTCAAGCTGTGGTCAGCCATATGGGAGTCCAGCAAGTTAACTACTACACCACCTGCTAGCCCTGGTTATTTGCCTCTTTAAAAGACAGTTTATAAGATAAATTCTCAATTACAATCTAGTTAAAAGTACCCAGCAACTGGCACATAAAGAAAATTTATGTCACTGTTTCAAGATGGTAGAGAATTCTCACAATAAAGATACCTCAAGGCCAAGAAAAAAAAAAAAAACTAACTAAAAGTGGGATCTGACACTAGGACATGCATTTTTAAATACATAAACATCGGGACCAGCAGTTGGCGTAATGGCTATGTCGCTGGACCCGCAGTTCAAGTCCTGGACCTGGCGGCTTAAACTCACGCCAGGCACATGTGCGTGCATGCCCAAATCCTAAGGGAAGAATGGAGAAGGGATTGTGGCATGGCCATCCACCGAGGGAGTGATTTCTCGCTTTCTGTCTCTCTCTGTCTTTCTGGAGAGCACATGCGCCCTATAGCAAAAAACTCTCCAAAATTAATTAATTAAAAAATAAATACACACACATTGTAAATTTTCACTTAATGCATTTTAAAACTGAACTGAAAAGGATTCACAGCTTTCAAAGAAGGGAAGTTCCTACTACCTCCATGAAAAAGAAATTAACACAGAAAGGAGGAATTTTATTTTTTAATCTCACAATTTCAGAACTTTTCCTACAGAGAGGTTGGAACAGTGAAAATAATCATTGTAATATTTTCCACCCAGATTTCCTAAATATTAATATTTCACCATATTTTTATTCTCCTTCAATATATACAGTAATATATAATACATATATAAGACAGATGATGAATATTTTTTCCTAACTATACAGATAGGATGTCCCTAAATACCTGTGTGTTTCTCCAGAAAACAATGATCAAAATCAGGAAATTAACACTGATGTGTTACTATTTCTGATCTACAGATTCCATTCAGATTTTACCGACTGCCACAATACATCAGGAAGGACATTTTAAAGAAATATACCCAGGTTATCAACACCAGAAAGTGAGATTCTTGAATTTTGCTCCCTACCCTTCTCACATACAATCTTAAATAAACACATTCTATCCAACAACTAAAGATCCAATCAAGAGCTTTCATCTTTTCCAAACATAAATCCTTCAAACTCTTACTAGGCTCGTAATGCCCACCTATTTAAAATCTGCTAAAAAAGGAAGGGGAGGAAGGGATTTGAATATAGATACAAACAGGCCAACTTCTCATGCCCATTCCAATCAGCCACCAACCCATCAATCAGCATACCCAATCTAGGTGATAAAAGCCAATAATCTTCTAATCAATTTTCCTGAGGAATTCTGGGCCAACTGAAAGATGCTATTCTTAAGAGTGTCCAAGCACCAGTATCAACTGTTTCCTGAGGCTCTCCCATAAATGAAACTATCTCAGTGGCTGGCTTTCTCTATTTCCCCTCTCCTCGCACCAAAATCCTACTCACCCCACTTCTTTTGTTAGTTCTGTTCCTAAGGACCGATGCAGTGAGAAGCTGCAGAAGCTACTAAAGCTAAGGACTCTCCTCTAAGTCACGGGGCTCTGGGCCCTCTTGATCTAGATGGTGCAATTATTGCAGGCTGTTGCGAGGTCACACAGCCTTCCACAACCCACGACGAATAGGCCCTCTAGAGAGCACACTTACAGGACGGCAGAATCCGGCGCCTGGAAAGTGTCTTTGTTTAAGGCTTCCATTAACACCCTTAATGACATCCCCAGGCGGAACGTGCAACACAACTGAAGTAACCTCAGTGCTCCTAACAGTACCTATTGCTTCCAATTTCAAGAATTCAAAGCGGGGGTGGAGGGAACAATCCTCAAATTCCCAGGGGACTGTTAGTCAGACACTCACGTAACCAGACCCCACTGTGTAGAAACTGTGGGAAGAAAGAATGGGAGAAATTCCCTTTCCCTGTTTGCTCTTTGACATTTCCCAGGGGATACTGCCTGCCTCTTTGGGGGGACCTCTCACAACAGTTAAGGGGAAAAACCCAAACCGTCAAAGGCTGTATGGGTGGGGAGGGTGACGTCAAACAGTAATGCTACCTTGGTTTAGGAGTGGTTTGAAATTAAACAAAAAACACAAATTTTTGTTTTACAACATGTCTACCTATTCCAAAATTTAAGTGAAATGTTAACTAGAAATTTTTACAGGTACAAAAGTTATGCAGCAATTTTAATAGCATTATGGGGAATAAAAGAAGCTTGATAAAGTACACACTTAATGTATATGACATAATGTATATATGACTTAATTTATTTCCAAAATGTTAAAACATAAAGGGGAAAAAGCTCCGGCATCCAGGAAATATGACAGGTTGCTCTAGGTCTGTTCCAAATAAACAAGAATTAATATACAGCTCAGTAATGAGATAAACTGATCTTACAAGTTTTGTCAGAATAAACTTACCAGGTTCTACCTTAGCTTCAAGTACTTGTGCTTAGAAGCTACACAGAATGGACATCTCTACTTCAATGGTCAATATGCAAACTCAGCTGAAATAGATTAAATTGCACTCACAACTCAAAAATAGCTCCCATACCGAAAGTGTTTTCGGTCACAGGAATAGTTGGCTGGCTCTAGGGTTGAAGAATTAAAAATTATTAACCAAGTAACATTCCCATTAACGTTCCAGAGGAGCCCCACAGTTAAATGAAAAATTCTGTTAAAAAAAAAAAAAAAAACATTAAAATGGTATTGTTACATATACTTTACCACAAGGAAAAAAATAAAAAGTAAATGCTACTCAAAAATTCAAGTCTTGGGGCTGGCAGGTACCGTGGTGGTTAAGGATGCTCGATTTCCACATGGTCGACTGTGGTTTGAGTCCTGGATCTGGTGGCTTGCTTTCTCTCTCTCTCATTCTGTCCCTCTCTGGTCAAATTAAAATAAACAAACAAATGAATAAATAAAGTTAAATAAAAATAATTATTTTTAAAAATCCAAGTCTGGGGACCAGCAGATGGTGTAATGGCTATGTCGCTGGACTCCTATGTAGTCGACCACGGTTCAAGTCCCAGACCCGGTGGCTTAAAACTCACTCCAGGCGTGTGTGCGCCCAAGATCTCGAGAGGAGAATGGAGAAGAGATTGAGGTATAGCCATCTTCCCTGGGGGGTGATTCCTCTTCTGTCTCTCTTTCTGGCAAGCACATGTGCCCTATAGCAAAACCCCCTCCCCCCCCCACCAAAAAATATAATTTCTCTAAAATTTCCATGAAACCTCTCTCTCTGTAGGGTTTATATCTTCCTTTAAAATTTCTTTAGTTAAAAATACTAAAGAAGGACCAGCTGATGGTTCAGTGGTTAAGGCAGCTAGATCCCACACGGCCTACTATGCCATTCAAGTCCTGGGCCCAGCAGCTGGAGATACATGCCAGGCACAGGTGCACGTGTGTCCATAATCCTGAAAGGAAGGGAATCTGTTTCTCTCTGTCTTTCCTGCTAGTTCACGTACCCTATAGCAAAAACCCATCAAAATAAATAAATAAATAACACACACACACACACACACACACACACACACACACACACAAACACACGGGGTCTTCAAAAAGTTCACGGAAGATGCATATTATGGAAGAATATACATGGATCTCAAAAGCTTTTTTGCCCCAAAATAAACTCACACTTGAATTCTATTTTTCTTTTCTTCTTAATAAAGAACTATTTATTTATTTATTTTCATTTGGCCAGAGAGAGAGAGAAGGAGAGGGAGAGGGAGGGAGACAGAGAGAGAGGGAAAGTGAGAAAGTAAGCCACCAGGTCTGGGACTCGAACCATGGTCAGCCATGTGAGAGTCCAGGGCCCTAACCATCACACCACATGCTGGCCCTGAATTCTGTTTTTCTAAAAATACCTGAAGTCCCCTTGTACATTGAATTAGGCCTATTACAAAACTGCAAATAATACTGCTCTGTTTCATTCCAGGCCTC
>NW_006205509.1:2116637-2128450 GCF_000334495.1 Tupaia belangeri chinensis
GCCACGTGTGGGATCCTTTACATAGAATACAAAGTGGCAGCTGCCTCCTGGAATAGTAAAGTTTGCCTATACTGCATTTGTAAATGCTCAGATGTTCATTATAATTAAATTATTTTAATATGGTCTAGACCCGCATACCTTCGTATGTAAAGGGACAAACTTGTCAGAATCTGTCCAAATTTGTCGTGCATATATTGCTTAAATTTTAAGTGTCCCTTTACATAGAATACAAAGTGGCAGCTGCCTCCTGGAATAGTAAAGTTTGCCTATACTGCATTTGTAAATGCTCAGATGTTCATTATAATTAAATTATTTTAATATGGTCTAGACCCGCATACCTTCGTATGTAAAGGGACAAACTTGTCAGAATCTGTCCAAATTTGTCGTGCATATATTGCTTAAATTTTAAGTGTCCCAGTCTGTGGTTTCCTAGTCAGCCTCGTCTGCCAGAGTTACCCAAAAACAAGACAAAAAGCTAAGAGCTAACTGCAAAGCTTTCCCAAGAAATAAAAGCCTAAGTAAACGTTGGTTGAACGCATTGCTGCGGTCTGTTTTGCTTGGGGAGGGAGTGAGCAGCAGGGGCTAGTAGGAAAAGCGCCTATCTTATCAAGAGACATTTAAATCCCTTGTTATTTTATTCCAGGAATGGCCCTTATCTTTGCCCTAAAATGAAAAGTATCAAAGGTCATGCCTTACAATAATTAAAACTGGGTTGCCAGAAAAGTCATGATGTATTTTTCTATGCAAAAATGTGTCATGAATTTTCTGACAACCCAATAATTCTCCATAATCCCATTCCAACACACCTCATAAGTATGAAACAGTGAATAATAAAACATGCTGAAGTATCCAAAAGCTATAGAAAACATAGTACGTGTTTAAAAAAAAAAACAAAAAAAAACCACCCTTGCCTTTGAAAACTAACAGCCTATTGAGTGCTGCAGCCAAGACAGAAGTTGCCTCTGTTTATACAATTTAACATTAAACCAGCAGGTCAAAGAAACATTGTTCACACATTTAATTAAATATTAGTTTGTGAACTATGTGGCTTTTCCTTCTCTTTGTATAAATTTAATCATCTTTTTTAAAATTTCATTTATTCATTCATTTTAATTTGACCAGAGAGAGACACAAAGAAAAAGTTAAAGAGAGAGAGTAAGTGAGAAAGCAAGCCACCAGGTCTGGGACTAGAACCTTAGTCACCCATGTGGGAGTGGCCAGTGTCTACCACGCCACCTGCTGGTCCCTAAATTCAACCATCTTAAACCCTGTTGCTACACACTCAGAAGGGACCACCAAATTGATATTGTAAGATAGAGAGAAAAAATTACCTTATGGTTTAAAAAAGGGAGAAAAGACTATAATTTTTCAGTAGTTCTTACTATTGAAGTTTTCAAACCCTGTGGTCATGTCCCTAGGACAGTAGTTAAGAGCATCACCTGCTGCTTTTGAATAATGACGGTTATCTCCTTAGCTATGTGACAAGCAGCAAGCCCCTGACACTTAACTATACTCTGCTTCAGTGCAGCCATCTGTAGAACAGTAACGTATTAATATTCCCTACCTCATAGGATTGAGAGTTAAGTGAGATAATTCAAATAATATGCTCAGAATGGCCCTTCACACATAAAATGAGATCAATACATGTTAACTTTTGTTACTACTGGTGTACATAAATCTCCGCTCCATGTCTTCAGTACATTATTTCCCCCTCTAAAAGCCTGTAAGGCATTAGACCAGCAGGTAGCTAGAGGTTAAGGCAGCTAGATCCCACATGGCCAACCACAGTCCTGATCTGGCAACCTGACAACCACACAGGCGTAGGCATGAGAGTCCAAAGTCCCCTGAGGAGAATGGAGGAGTAGGAACTATGGCATGGTTGTTGCCCTAGTGGGTGATTTCTCACTTTCTCTGTCTCTCTCTGGAGTGCACATGCCCTATAGCAAGCAACCAAACGAACTTTTAAAAGTCTGGAAGACAATTAACCCAGGCCTAATTTGCATATGCCATGTAAATTTATTTCCTTAAAAAATACTGCTCGACCATTAACTCTCAGTTACCTGTATTCTGAAGGCTTAGTATTTATCCCAATGAAAGAGTAATATTAAATGGGAGGAGTAGTGTCTAAGAAAATTAGAAACTAAAATTTAAAAGAACTTGAAAAATCTTGTAACCGGTTAAAACTCCTTTTTTTAAATAGCATACCTCTCCTCTGTCTCAACACTTTGTCCCAAAGGGCCACAAGGCGTGAGACGGCCTAATAATCACTAAGTGATAATCTGATATGGTAGAGAATTTGATGAAATAAATGGCCATTAGCCTGATGCTTTCCTTGCCACTCCCAGGAGGTAGGTCAGTTTGGTTTCAGGACAAGCCAAGGGACTGCATTATAACCAGGGCTAGACTTTGCAACCCAGATTGGGACCCTAATGTCCCAGCTTCTCTTTTAACTTGGACTAAAACCCTTATACTAACATTAAGAATCCAACTCCCCTGGGGACCAGCAGGTGGCCCAGTGGTTGAGGCGCTGGACACTCCCACATGGCTGACCACAGTTCGAATACCAGACCTGGTGGCTTGCTTTCTCACTTTCCCTCTCTTCTCTCTGTGCATCTCTCTCTGTCAAATTAAAATAAATGAATGGACAAATAAAATTAAATAATTATTTTTTTAAAAAAAAGAATCCATCTCCCTAATGGGGCGGCTACCTCAGAATCAAACTAGTCACTGGAGATGGAATGCCTGTTACCTTCTATAAATTACTTTATGCACCTTACTTGGACACTACTGAATCGCCCTCTCTAAACCATGACTGTTTGACAGATACCAAATCATAAGAAGGCCCCAATGTCCTAAATACATAATCTTCTTCCACAATAAACCAGTAATCCCTTCCCAACACTACCACATTCAGCCTAAATGAGAGCAAGCATAGATTAGGACAAACAGCCCACTCACGTCACCCTTGTCCTTGAAGATTTCTGTCTAGTGTTTTGGACTCCAGTGAATCAGCTCAGCCACCCCCAGACTTAAGCACACCTAAAAGCTTAGAGCAAATCTAGACAGCACACTCAAATCCAGACCGCTGCAAACTCAAATCAATATTCTCCAGCTATTTCAGAGGAAAACTACCTTGTAGGGCAGGGTCACTCAAATGGCCCTAAAGGCCAACCCCTATAGTCTTTTTCTACTTGGTCTTGAACACTATTTTTGAAGAACAAAAATGTACGCTATACAAAAGCTACAAAGAGGTCTCTAAAATTTGGTTAGAAACTCTGGGGGAACAAAACCATGGACTGGAAGACACTTCTGCTAGACTCTATGGCCAAGTCAAAGTAGCAAAAGACAATTTAGCAGAGTATCATGAGCCTGTTCGCTGGGTTCCCTAGAGGAGGTGAATACCCTTGGGTAGTTTATGAAATAAAATGAAACTCTTCAGACCAGCATGAGTACCTTCTGTAATACCACTGACTACATTTATATAAAATTTTACAACTTTCAAGGTGCTTTTACATACATTATCTCCTTTGATCTTCATATGAATCCTTAAGGAAAGGGCAAGAATGAGTAGTCCTATTTTAAAGTTTTTTTAAAAATTATTTTATTTAACTTTATTTACTTATTTATTTTTAATTTGACTAGAGAGGGGCAGAGAGAGAGAATGTGAGAAAGCAAGCCACCAGGTCTGTGGTCAACCATGTGAGTCCAGCATCCTTAACCACCATGCCACCTGCAGACCCCAAGTAGTCCTATTTTAAAGATTATTAAAAATAGTTCAAAGGGGATGGCAGGTGGCATGGTGTTTAGGGGCACTGGATTCCCACAAACTTGACCCTAGTTTGAGTCCTAGACCTGGCAGCTTGCTTTCCCTTTCTCTCTCTCTGTCTCTCTCTGGTCAAATTAAAAAATGGGACCAGCAGCTAGCGTAATGGCTATGTCGCTGGACTCCCACGTAGTCAACCGCAGTTCAAGTCCCGGACCCGGGGGCTTAAACTCACGCCAGGCGCATGTGCGTGCGTGCCCAAAATCCCGAGAGGAGAATGGAGGAGAAGGGATTGTGGCATGGCCATCTCTCCTGGGGGGTGATTTCTCGCTTTCTGTCTCTCTGTCTCTCTCTGTCTGGCGAGCGCATGCGCCCTGTAGCAAAAACCTCTCCAAAAAAAAAATATTAATAATAAATGGAATTAAATATATAAATAGATAATTCTTTTAAAAAAAGTTCAAAAAGGCAACATTAAAGTGGCAAAAGCTCTTGAACTGGATCACAAATGCTGCCATCTTCTACCACACAACCTTGAGAAAATCATTTTACATAATGTCATCTCAACTTCATCTGTTAGATTAGAATGATGGTTAACAGTTGCATTACTGGATGTAAATAAAGTCTGTGAGTGGGCCGGCCATGTGGCACAGCGGTTAAAGTTAAAGTGGCTGGATCCCATGAGGCCGACACCATGGTCCACGTTTCGGACTTAGGAGGCATGAAAAAAACATAGCAGGAATAATGTGTGTGTGCATGCCCAAAATTCTGAGAGGGAGTTATGGAGGAGAAGGCATTGTGGAGTGCTCATCCACTCCCTCCCTTCCCTCACCTCATAGGGGATACTTTCTCACTTTCTCTATCTCTGGCAAGCACAGGTACCCTATGACAAAGTTAAAAAGAAAGTCTGTGTAAAATCACTGTAAAGTGCTCAACAGAGACGGATTGCTTTGATCAACGACAGAAAGCTTTACTAAGACAGTTTTAGCCAGAAGCTAAAACTTTATTAAGGCAGTTTTAGCTAGAAGATAAGTCTCAGAAACAAAAACAAAACCACTCTCCAAAGCATATGCTTATTCCCTATAATATTTTTCTGTATTTTGGGGGCATTTCTACAAAGAGTAGGGGAAAAATGGAAATTCTGACTAAATATCTGAATAATTTTGCCTTTGCCTATTACTTAGAAGTGTTCAGAACAATAGTGGGGAACAGACGAGAACAGAGAGGGTTTCTAAGCCATGTTTCCACAACAAGATGAATAATGGAAGAAGGAAAACTCTGGGCCTAATTACAGATTCCATTTCTCAAGGAGTCAATCATCCTGTTCCCTCCTGGGGGAAAATGAGAATCCAAAAGTCAACATAATCTGAAGTCAGAACGAAACATACTAGACAAATAAGAGTAAGAAAACATCAAAGAGAGTAAACCTAATAATTACAGAAACAAGTGTGCATGCAGAAGACAAGTGGTTATGCAATTTGGATAATCTTGAACTAAACTACACATGCAGCAGAAAGATAAACTACAAAAAATAAAAACTAAAACACCCATTCGCCATTCACCTTTGACCTTAAAATCTTATCTGTGTTTCGGACACTGTCAGCTAGGTTACACATTCACAAATTATTGCCAGAACATAGTCTCAAGTTCAAAGTGGCTTTTGTTATTGTTTGGTCAATGAAAAGCTGATGGGGTAGGCAATGCAACGGGCTGGCACGAGGTAGCAATTCCACACCTAGTAAATACACAAAATTACCAAAGCCTACTTATTACCACATCTCCGGTTAAGCAGGCTCAAGAAAAAAAAAAAACCACCCAATGACGCCTTTCCTGAGCAGACTGAATAAAACGCCCACAAACTCAGGACCAAGCAAAGCAAGGCCACCTCACCTGTCCAAAGGTAACCAATCAGACCCGAGTGGGGCTGTCCAGTGGGGCTGGGACGCCAGGCCAACCCGCAGTCTCTTCTCACCTGCCGCCTCTGCTGTTGGCCTCCCAGTAACTAAGGAGCCTCGCGTGTCACAGAGGAGTGTGACATCACCCGCTTCCCCGTGACAGAGCAGCCTGCCTGAGAAGACCCTGGTTGGAGCAAGTCCCTGCTCCTGGCTGCTCACCCAGAGGCAGCCTCACCAGAAGAGGACCCTGCAGCAAAGCAGCAAGCGGCTGGCTGGGGCGGTGGTGACCACAGCCCGTGTGGTTTCCCTTCCTTTCACCTCGGAAGGAAGAGGCGGGGAACGTGCCCTGAATTCAAGCAGTCATGGCTGGGCCAAGGGGCCCCTACCTCCACACTTAGCAAAAGAGGAAAGGCCACTTGCAGTGGGAGGAAGAAAAGAAGGCTAAGGAGGGGCCATTGCTAGCATTCTGGCGCGCAGTGTGGGGGCCCCGACGCCCCCAAAGACCCCGCAAACTCGCCCTGTCCCTGCCCCACCCCCGCTCCGGCAATACTGCGCATGCGCGGCACTAGTTCCCTAGCTTCCTTCCCCGCCCAGCCAGCTGAGTTCCTTCGCCCAACAGGGCCCCATTCCTGTAGATGGTGCAATCTATCCGAAAACGGAAGCCACCCCAACTCTTTCTCAGACACTAATGCTGACGCCCTTTCCATTTCTCGCTCCCGGTGTGTCCCGTCCTAACAGCAAACATACCTGGTAAGTCGGCCTCTTAAGAGCCTACCAGCTCTTCTATCACCGGATGTGCTCTGGCCCTCCCAGGGTCCGCTCCTGACTCTTTAGCCAGTGTCCGCCCCTCGAGGGAAGATCCGCCCCTGCGTACCACTCATAGCCAGCCCTCATTGGCCGTTGCCCGCATATCTGCTTTTCCATTGGCTGTACGCGCATAAACAACGGCTGCTTACTTGAAAGTCATTAGCCAATGTCCTTGTCGATCAAGACTGACCACCAACCGGCGTCGTAGCGAAAGGTCTCCGTCTACTTTCCGCATAGTACGGTAGGATCGCTGTCCGCCACCGCCTCTAGTGGATAAAGTGAAGAGGAGCAGGACCCACCCGAGAGACCTGACAACTCCAGGAGCCCCCTGGACTCATGACGGCATAAACTGCATTCCCAGGATTCCGGTTTTAGGCCTCTGATGGAATTTGTTAAAGGGAGGAAATGATTTAGAGAGCACATAAACAAGCGCCCTCACAGGAAGGGACTTATGGTGAATATAGTACAGTTTAAGCTTCAAAGCCTTTTTGAATACTTAACGAATTCCCCAGGGATGCAAGGCGGCAATAGAAGCCCCAGTCTTGGATTGAACGCTTGGACCCCAGAATGGATGGAGGTCACCCTCTAAGACCTAGGGGTGGTCCTGTGCCGCGGGGGGTCCTGCTGGAGGGAAGTGAGTAGTTCTTCATAGTCACCTCGCGAGTTGGGCTTGGAGTGGGGTGGAGATTGGTCAAGGGCAGCAACTACCTGCAGCAGCTCCTTTGGAGACCAAGCCAAAGAGGTCAAAAGGCTGGAGTTCCCTGAAGGGCTTGTCCCCAGCAAGAAGCACCGCCTGTGCAAGGACTTAGAGTAAGGAGTTATGAAGTTGGGTAGAAAAGAAAAAGTTCATAAAATATTAGTAATTTTGAGACCAGCAGTTGGCGTAATGGCTATGTCGCTGGACCACAGTTCGAGTCCCGGACCCCCGTAGCTTAAACTCATGCTGGGAGCATGTGCATGCATGCCCAAGATCGCTAGAGGAGAATGGAGGAGAAGGGACTGTGGCGTGGCCATCTCCCCTTGGGGAGTGATTTCTTGCTTTCTGTCTCTCTGGTGAGCACCCGTGCCCTATAGCAAAAACCTCTCCAAAAAACCTACTTTTAAACTAATTTATCCTTCTAATATATCTATAAAATAGTCTAAACAGTATATATGATGAGGCAGATTATGCAGCTAAAAAATACAGTTGGGGGGAAAAAAGGCTTATAGTGGTTGCCAGGTAGTGAGTGAGTAATGTTATTTTTCAGCGTTTTATGATGTCTGCGGTTTTGTCAGCATTTAAAAAAACTGATGACTTTAAATAAATCCTGACTTTATTACATAATTTTAGAGCCCCACAATTGTGTATATATACTTTGGATCCTACAGAATATAGATCTACCTTTGCTCTCATTTTACAGATGAGGAAACAGGCTCATGGAGGAAGAGTTCTGACAAAATAGAGAAAAAAACTTAGATTAGGTGTTTCATCGATGCCAATTAGATTACAATCCAGGATTTAGAAAATCACTTTCTAGGGGACCTGCAGGTGGCAGGGTGGTTAAGGCACTGGACACTCCCACATGGCAGACCATGGTTCAAGTCCCAGACCTGGTAGTCCAGTGGTTTGCTTTCTCACTCTCTCTCACTCTCTCTCTCTCTGGTCAAATTAAAATAAATGAATGAATAAATAAAATTAAATAAATAATTCTAAAAAAATAGAAAATCACTTTCTAAAAGGAGAATCTTTTCTGTATACAAATATAAATGCACAGGGTATGATTCTTAGTACACAAACCCAGTATGCAATAAATACAAATTTGCTTCTATAATGCAACCTATTATTTGCTCTGGACCTCAGTCTACCAGAAGAAATAAAAAGTATTATCAGCTTTCCTTGGAGTACCTCTCCCCCTGGCACAGACAAATTCTGCCACGTTTCTGAGGTTAATGTGCTGGAAATAGAGCCTGCCAGGTTCCAGCATCCACTTGGGTGGCTGCAGATATTTTTAGCTTGTTCCAGTGTGGACCTTTCAGACACAATAGCTCTATTTCCATGTCATACTTAAGGCACAGAAAACTTTTTATCAAGTTAACATTGAATTTTTTTGCCTAGAACAATTCTAAAAGTTCTGCCTGTGCAGTGTTGCCTAAAGAAAGTTATCTGTTCATTAAGCACCTGTGATGTGGCTCTTTTAGGCACCTGTATCGGTGAGCAAAACACAAAAAGTTCTGAGGATAGACAGGCAGAGATGACAGAGGTGGTAGGCATCATAGGGAAGGGCAATAACCTGAAGGAGGTGAGGGATTGAGCAATGCTAGATCTAAGGAAAGAGTATTTCAAGTAGAAAAACAAGTGCAAAATCTTAAACCCAGAGCATGCCCGGCACAGTGGAAGAGCAGTAAGAAGGCCAGCATGCCTGGAGTGGTGTAATCAGAGGCAGAATTACAGGGGATGGAGTTAGCTAATGTGGAAGGAGCAGATCATGTAGGGCCATGAAAGACTCAGAAGGACTTTCGCCTTTTGTTCTGAGGCTAATGAATAACATAATCTTTACCTTTTCACAGGGATATAGGCTACTGCTTGAAAATTATTGTAGTGGGGCCAGCAGGTGGCATGGTAGTTAAAGGCACTGGCCTCCCACATGGTCGACCGTGGTTCAAGTCCTGGCCCTGGTGGTTTGCTTTCTCACATTCCCTCTCTCTCTGATCAAATTGGAAAATAATAATAATAATTAATGAAGTTAAATAAAATAATAACTTTTGAGAGGTTTTTGCTATAGCGTGTGTGTGCTCACCAGAAAGATAGAGAGACAGAGAGACAGAAAGCGAGAAATCACCCCCTGGGGGGATGGCCGTGCCGCAACCCTTTCTCCTCCATTCTCCTCTTGGAATCTTGGGAACGGATGCACATGTGCCCAGCATGAGTTTAAGCTACCGGGTCCAGGACTCGAACCACAGTCAACTACATGGGAGTCCAGCTACATAGCCATTATGCCAACTCCTATTCCCTAAAATAATTCTTTTTTTTTTTTTTTTGGAGAGGTTTTTGTTATAGGGCATGTGCGCTTGCCAGAAAGACAGAGAGAGACAGAGAGACAGAAAGCGAGAAATCACCCCCCAGAGGGGATGGCCACGCCGCAATCCCTTCTCCTCCATTCTCCTCTCAGGATCCTGGGCATGCACGCACACGCGCCCAACATGAGTTTTAAGCTACCGGGTCCAGAACTCAAACCGCGGTCAACTACATGGGAGTCCAGCGACATAGCCATTACGCTAACTGCTGGTCCCCTTTCATACATCTTTCTATTGAGGCAGCTGCCATCAATCATCTTCTTTCTTAATATAGGTCTTTGCATTAACCCATGCCATTTATCTGGCTGAGTACCTATCTCTAACTGACATTATAATTTCTTCATTGCATTGCTTTATAAACCTGCTCAGTGCCTCCAGGGGTCCCTCTTGTTCTTTGCCCTTCTCTTCCCTTTCCTCTGTGAGTCTATGTTTTGTTCCCAGTGATGTTTCAGAACTAGAGGGCTTCTCTCTCTCTCTTTTTTTTTTTTTAAAAAAAAAGAACTATGTCTTTAATTTTATTTTTTGTTATTTTTAAATTTGACCAGACAGAGACAGAGTGAGAGAAAGGGAAAGTCAGAAAGCAAGCTGCCAGGTCTGGGACTCAAACCATGGTCAGCCATGTGGGAGTCCAACACCTTAACCACCACACTATCCACTGGCCCCTTCTCTTGGTCTTTCATTGTCCTTTTCTGTATTTCTCATTTTGTTGGATCTTTCCTGGTCTAGAAACTTATCCTTTGCCCTAGAATTTGGGCTGCTTTTCCTTCTGTCTTAATTTCTTCCTGAAGACTGAACACTTCGTTCTCATTTTTCCCTTTGTCTATATATTTTTTATTATTTTCATGTCCTTCCTCACTTTCATATGTTCTTCCTTTTCCTTGTTTTTCTCTCCCTTCTCTCCTCCTTTCTCACTCTGTTGATCATAGTCATTGCTGCGTATCTCTTTATTACTCGCTTGAGGACTATTTCTCCCTTTTCTAGTCTGTCATTTCTTTGATTTCTTCTCCTCAGTTTGTTCTTATTCATGCTTCTTCCATTGGAAATCTCTATGACTCACCTCTCTGTGCTGTAAGAATCCTTCTTTTCTTTCTGATGGTCACGGCCAGGGTAATAGATTGCCTCTTCTGGTGCTGTCTTCCCTTTTCTCATGTCCTGTTGACTTGGGAGACTTTATGTGGCATGCCCTCTTTCTTCACTAGATGACCATGAGTGAGTTTGATTCCTGTGATGCTTGCAGTCATTGTCCAAGGTTTCTGACTTTTTTGCTTCTGTGCTACACTTTATTTTCTTACATTTCATCATCTTTGCTGCTCTTTATTTTCTATTTTTTTTTGAGAGGTTTTTGCTATAGGGAGCATGCGCTTGCCGGAAAGACAGAGAGAGACGGAGAGACAGAAAGCGAGAAATCACCCCCCAGGGGGGTGGCCACGCCACAATCCCTTCTCCTCCCTTCTCCTCTCGGGATCTTGGGCACGCACGCACACGCGCCCGGCGTGAGTTTAAGCCACCAGGTCCAGGACTCGAACCGCGGTCGACTACGTGGGAGTCCAGTGACATAGCTGTTATGCTAACTGCTGGTCCCTATCTTTGCTGTTCTTAATGTCACTGTCTGCCTCTGGGTTTTCCTCTACTTTCATACCAGTTTGGAAACTGCATTTCTTTCTTTTTCTTTTCTTTTTTTCTTTCTTTTTTTTTTTTTTTTTTTTTGTGTGTGTAGTCATCCTAGATTCTATTCAGGAAGCAATATTCATTTCAAAGACTGTTTTTAACATAAAACCTTTTTTATGACCTTTTTTCTGAAACTTTTTAAATTAATTAATTTACATTCATTCCCTAAGCATCGTCATAGCATACAAAATGTGATTTCCCATCCAGAATATACTATATAATGGCTTAATCATGCATGTTACTGTCAATAATTTTCCATTTCTAGTTTCATATATTTATATATATAACCCCTATTTCTGACCCTCTGCTCTTTCCCACCCTCCTCCCACACTATCTCTGGTGTCTACAGTTGTTTTCCATTCCTTTCTCCCCCATATTTTATTGATCACATAATTTCTTAAATAATCTAACTATTTTCAACAGCAAGTTCTGCTGAAATTTCAAGAAAAGCATTTTTTTTTTGAGAGGTTTTCGCTTATAGGGCGCATGCGCTCGCCAGACAGACAGAGAGAGACATAGAAACAGAAAGTGAGAAATCACCCCCCAGGGGGGATGGTCACGCCGCAATCCCTTCTCTTCCATTCTCCTCTCAGGATCTTGGCCATGCACGCACACGCGCCCAGCGTGAG
>NW_006205509.1:2128560-2129032 GCF_000334495.1 Tupaia belangeri chinensis
CCTCTTGTACTTAATCTATCTTCTGTTGTAGTTCGATCTTCCCGATTAAATTCTGGGATATAATATTCAACTTCAGACTTGTCCCTATGATTAAGTTGGCCATTTTCTTAGTTTTTGAACTCTTATTTCTGTGTGTCTGTATTTAATTTTCCTGGTATAGCACTCCCTTGAGAACTTCTTGGAGATCTGGTCTTGTGTTGATAAATTCTTTCAGGTTTTGTTTATCTGTGAATGTTCTTTCTCTCCTTCTAATATGAAGCATAATCTTGCCGGGTACAGTATTCTTGGTTGAAATTGGTTTTCCTTTAACACTTTGAATATATTTTCCCATTCTTTCCTCACTTGCATTTTTTCTGATGAGGGATCTGCTGTTAGCCTGATAGGATATCCTTTGTAGGTAACTTGCCGTTTTTCCTCTTGCCAATTTTAGGATCTTGTCTTTGTCTGTGGTTTTGGTCAATCTGGCTATAAT
>NW_006205509.1:2129443-2148295 GCF_000334495.1 Tupaia belangeri chinensis
TTTTAGATCTTGCAAGAATTTCCTCACCTCCTGCAACTACCTCTTCTGCAGTTCATTGTCTCTCTTCCATCTCTCTTAGCTTCATCATTATGAATATTATAAATTCTTTATCAGACATTTTCATTGAACTGTCTGTGGATGAAGAGGAGTTATTCTTTTCCCTTGAAGGAGAGGTATTTTCTTGCTTTCCCATATTTCTTGTGGCCCTGTGGTGATTTCTAGTCATCTGATGGATGGTGTGTTCCTAATTCGTGAAGTTAATCTGAGCATTCAGGAGCATGTAGAAGGAGGTGATCTAGAATTTCTTTGCCATTCCGTTTTTATCCCTTTGTGCAGCAGATTCAGTGGGTATTGAGGAATATGTTAACCCTAATAGTATTTGGATGTTTGGCTATGGTTCCCTTAGATCCGTCTAGAAACACGGTAAGTGGAGACTGAGGAGCAGAGTGAAGAGATAAAAAAAAAAGAAAAGGAAACAGAGAGAGTGAAAAAAAAAAAAAAAAGACAGAGACAGAAAAAGGGCTAGAGGGATTCCCCACCACTCAAATTTGTAGGCTGGAGGCTGAATTATCAGTAGAAAATCTTCAATTCTCTTTTTTTCCCTGAAATCGCTAGTTCTCAGGAGCCATGGAGAAGTCTTCTCTAGAAACTGCATTTCTCATGTGGCATTTTATTTTCTGAACTTATTTCATCAGAGTAACCCCTTGATTTCTCCTCCTTTATCCCAGACCTGGCTTCATGAAAGCTGCATTTAGGTACTTCCTCTTCACCACCTGTCTGATTTAACAGGTGCCTATAGAATCCACTGAGATCCTTCTGCTTGGTCACATCCAAACGTGCTTCCAGTGCAGCAGCCTCTGTTCTCTTTCTTCCTCTTCAGCTCTCTACTGCAGTTTTTTTCTTATAAGCAGATATCACACATACCTCTGCGTCATCAAATTTTCCGTTTTCCGTTTCTCATTCTCTCTGTATTTTGTTTTCCATTTGTTTTTCCGGTTCCTTTTTTTCTAGTCTCAATTGTTTTTAGTACAGTAAGTTGTGAATATCCTTGGACTTTCGATCTTTTTCCAAAAGCAATTTTGGATCATTTTCCTCCTTTATTCCCCCTGCATTTTATCATAAATACTATCATATTCATACACAGTGGAATTTTCTGCAAGGGTCTTCTGGATTTCCAGTTTTGTCTGTTTGATGGCCTGTTTCTTAGCTGTTTTCTGCTGAAGGCTTTCATTCATGGAAGTCTCATCATCATCATTAGAATCATCCCCAAATATTAATGGTTTTTACAAAACATGGTTGAACAGCTGTGTTTCCTTTGGCAAAATAAGCCCCTACTGCCTGCCTGGAACTGCCATCTTGCTCTGTTCTCACTGAACATGGCCCAGGACTTCACTCCTTTTTATGGATAACTCATTCTATTGCATGGGTTTAACACATTTTGTTTGTCTAGTCATCCTTGATAGGCATTTGAGTTGTTTCTGCTTTAGAGCTATTGTAAATAATACCGCTATGAACATTCATATACAAGTTTTTCTGTGGACATATGCTTTCATTTTTCTTGGGAGTAGAATTGCTAGATCTATGATAACTTTTTTTTGCTCAGAACATTTTTAATAATACACATTAAAAAAAGTATTCCTCTTACAAATTGTTCTGCACTCCAAATATACAAGAGCTTGGAAAACAACGTTTAGAAAATAAAAGCCAATGTAAAAAGACAGATTAAAACAACTAGAACAGTACAGGTTTTATATGGCTTGGATGTTACAGTTTTCTTACTGCATCATCAATGTCAGAAATCTGTTCCTTCAGCTGACTCCATTGCTCCGGATTTAAAGAAATACCTTTTCTTCCTGGTTTCATTTCACCTTTTGGATCCATCCAACATTTCCTAATATCAATGAGAACTTTCCCTTTAAAATTCCGGACGCTGACATAGCTCATTTTCCCTATTTGAAACATCCTATCATCTCTGCTGCTGCTGCTCTGTTCGGAAGAGGACAGAGCTCTAGACGTTTCACCAGCCTTTTGCTTCTTCACAGGTTTTTCTGGAGCAACTTGCTTTTTCCTCTTCAACTTCTTGTCAACTTCACTGTCGGAATCACTGCCAGAAGAGCTTGATGAAACAAGTTCCTTTCATTTAGGCATTGCTCCGCTCCTGCTATCCAACAACCTCCTGCTTGTTCTTTCCCAACTGAGCATATGATAACTTCTGATTTAATTTTTTGAAGATTGCCAAACTGTTTTCCAAAGTGACTGCATCATTTTACACTCATCAACAATGAGTGAAGGTTTCAATTTGTTGACATCCTTGTCAATACTAGTTATAACCCAGGATTTCTATTATAACCATATCAGTGATAGGAACTGATAGCTCACTGTGGTTTTGCTTTGCATTTCTCTAATGATTAATGGTATTGAGCATCTCTTCATGTGCTTGTTGATCATAATATATTTTCTTTGGAGAAATGTCTGTTTGAGCCCTTTGCCCATTAGTGTGTGAGTGTGTGTGTGTATGTGTGTGTGTATATATATATAAAACTGTCAGATTTTAGAGTTCTTTATATATTCTGGATGCTTATCAGATATATGGTTTGTAAATATTTCTCCCATTCTGTAGGTCATTTTTCTCCTTCTCAATGGTTATTTATTGCAAATAAATAAATAAATTTTGAGCAAATCCATTTTTTTTTTTGGAGAGGTTTTCGCTATAGGGCGCGTGCACTCGCCAGACAGACAGAGAGAGACAGAGAAACAGAAAGCGAGAAATCACCCCCCAGGGGGGATGGTCACGCCGCAATCCCTTCTCCTCCATTCTCCTCTCGGGATCTTGGGCACGCACGCACACGTGCTCGGCGTGAGTTTTAAGTCACCGGGTCCAGGATGCGAACCGCAGTCGACTATGTGGGAGTCCAGCGACATAGCCATTACGCTAATTGCTGGTTCCCAATGGAATCCATTTTTACTTTTATTTTTCCTTTGGTTTCTTGTGCTTTATGTGTAGTATCTAAGAATGTAATATATTTGGCCAGCAGTAACACATCACTATGTGATTCTGAAGTCATATGGAAAAGTCTTGGATTCATGTTCCGAGATCTCCCTGTACATGCCAGGTGACCCTGGCTGGCTGAGGTCGGGGTGGGTTACATCATAAAGAACCTGTTGGGATGCCTCTCTTTCTCTCTCTTCTTTTCCTCTCTCTCTCATGGAATAAATCAACTTAAAAAAAAAGAATGTAGGGACCAGCAAGTAGCGTGGTGGTTAAAGGCACTGGACTCCCACATGGCCAAACACGATTTGAGTCCCAGACCTGGTAGTTTGCTTTCTCTCTCTCTCATGAGCACACATGCCCTATAGCAAATTAAATAATTATGAAGGGGGAACCAGCAGTTAGTGTAATGGCTATATCGCTGGACTCCCACTTAGTCGACTGCGGTTCGTGTCCTGGACCCGGTGGCTTAGAACCCACGCCGTGCGCGTGTGCGTGCGTGCCCAAGATCCCGAGAGGAGAATGGAGGAGAAGGGATTGCAGCATGACCATCCCCCCTGGGGGGTGATTTCTCACTTTCTGTCTCTATGTCTCTCTCTGTCTGTCTGGCAAGCGCAGGTACCCTATAGCGAAAACCTCTCCAAAAAAAAAAAAATTATGAAAACAATAAAAATAATAAACAAATAAAATTAAATAATTATTTTTAAAAAGAATGTAATACTTTACTTTTAAAATTTTATTTCATGGGACCAGCAGATGGCACAATGGTTATGTTGCTGCATTCCCACATAGTGGACAATAGTTTAAGTCCTGGACCTGGAGGCTTGAATCCCATGCTAGGCACGAGTGTGTATGTACCCAAGATCCTAGTGGAGAATGAAGGAGAAGGGATTGTGGTGTGGCTATCCCCCTGGGAGCTATTTCTCGCTCTCTATCTCTCTGGTGAGCATACACACCCTATAGCAAAAATCTCTCTTAAAAAATTTTTTTTGAGAGGATTTTTTTTTTTTTTTTTTTGCTATAGGGCACATGTGCTTGCCAGAAAGACAGAGAGATAGAGAGATAGAGAAAGCAAGAAATCACCCACCAGGGGTGATGGCCATGCCGCAATCCCTTCTCCTCCATTCTCCTCTCGGAATCTTAGGCATGCACGCACACAAACCTGGCATGAGTTTAAGCCACTGGGTCTGGGACTTGAACCGCAGTTGACTGCATGGGAGTCCAGCAACATAGCCATTATGTCAACTGCTGGTCCTCTCTCTTAAAAAAATTATTTAATTTAGCATGTGCACAGGAAAGAGAAAGACAAAGAGAAGCATCTTTGACCGGGTTTTATCACACTGCAATCCCCTTTTCCCAGACTTCCAGTTCATCAGGATTTTAGGCATGTGTATGCAGTATTGACTAGGCCAGGGATCCAAACCTAGACAGCTTGTGGCTTCCAGCATAGCAGTTCAGCATACAACTGACTGCACCATTAGGCTGGGCCTACATTTAAAATTGTTCATACAGATAGAGTCTTACAAAAATACTTACTTAGGGCCTACACATCTTAAATGTGACCTTGTTTATATTAAGGAGTTTAGTTTATTTTCAAGGGAAGGGAAGTTAGATCACACATTTTGAAGGATGGAATATCAACGAATTTGAGGATGTGTTTACAATCACCACTTGAGCACCTAATTGAATGAAGTCCCAACTGAAATGGGAAAGCTGCAGGAGAAGGAAGTTTGTGCTTTAGGAAATGTTGAGGTTTTGCTTTGGTTTTGTATAAATACGGTTCAGTTAAAAAGAACATAAAGGGGACCAGCAGTTAGCATAATGGCTATGTCGCTGGACTCCCATGTAGTTGACTGCAGTTTGAGTCCCAGACCTGGTGGCTTGAACTCATGCCGGCTGTGTGTGCGTGTGTGCCCAAGATCCCGAGAGGAGAATGGAGGAGAAGGGATTGCTGTGTGACCATCCCCCCTGGGGGGTGATTTCTTGCTTTCTGTCTCTCTGTCTCTCTCTTTATCTTTTTGGTGAGTGCACATGCCCTATAGCAAAAACCACTCCAAAAGAAAAAAAGAAAAAAGAACATAAAGTATTTCTTATACCAATTCCTTTATCAAAATGGAAAAATAAAAGACACGGAGGGGTGAATGTTTTCAAAAATGAGAAAAATATACCTCTGGCAGTTAAAACTGTGTGCAGTAGGATTTTTTTTGTTATTGTCTGAGTTTTATTTACCTTGATAAATGTGTTTATTGGTCATTTATCACAAACTAAATAGAGCAAATTTCTAAACAATATTCTCAGATAAAAAACATCTTTTTAATTATTTCTTTCTTTTTGCTAAAGTGTATGTGGGCTCCCCAGAGAGACAGAGAAAAAGATGAGAAAGTGCCCCTCATAGGAACAGTCACTCCATATTCCTGTCTTCTATTTCTCTCCTTTCAGGACTCGGGGCACACATACCATGTATCTGGCATGTTTCTCAAGCATCAAGTCTGGGCCTAGAGCCATATAGTTGGTCATGTGGGATCCAGCTGCCTTAACTACCAGGCCACATAGCCAGCCCCATCGTTTGTGCTGGACGGTGCTTCAACAGTAAAAATAATAATAACATGATGCTCTGCAAAGGTGACTCACGTGGGAAGTTCCAGGTTCATGGCCAGAGACTTCCCTGAGTATGCCAGGTGTACAAGTGTCCATGACTCAAGGCTGGCTGAAGGTGTGGTGGGTCACAACATCAAAATCCTGTCGGAGGTGCTATTTCTCTGTCTCTATTTCTCTGGTTTATGGGGAAAAAAAAAGACTAAACATCTTCTGAAAATGCATACAAAATGCTATAACTCAACTGTTTACTCTCTCAACAATCGAATTAGAAGCCATGTATGAGGTGTTTTTTTTTTTCAAAGAATTATTTAATTTTAATATTATTTTATTATTATTATTTAAAATTTTCTATAGAGCACATGTGCTCAACAGAGAGAGACAGAGAGAGAGAGAGAGAGAGAGAGAAAGAAAGTGAGAAAGCAAATCACCAGGTCTGGAACTCAAACCATGGTCAGCTACATGGGAGTCCAATACCTCAACCACCACACCACCCACTGGCCCTAAGAGATGGATTTTTAAACATTTTAAACAGTTTGACCCCATGGCCTGGTGGTTAGGGGAGCTAAATCCCACATGGCCAATTGTGCAGTTTGAATCCTGGCCCCGGCAGGCTTGTGTGCATGTCCCAGATCCCAACAGAATCGACAAATAGAGGAGAGGGGATTGCAGTGTGACTAGGCCCCCTTGGGAAGGTGTTCTCTCTCTCCCACTTTCTCTCTTTCAGTCTCTCTGGTGAGCACACACACCCACTGGCAAATTGGGAAAAAAATTAAAAAGTCCTCAAAACTTTGACACTGATTTTTAAAAAAAAAAATTGGTATGATTTCTTATTTACATTGAGTCATTATACAGCTCTATAGCTGGTGTGGGTGTGGAGGTTGAGACTCTGGAGCCCACATGGAAGACTGCATGGTTCGAGTCCTGGACTCAGCTGCTTGAAAATCATGCTGGGCATGTGTGCATGCATGCTTAAAATCTCTAGCTGTGTCTGGGAGATGGGACTACAGGGTAGTCATTCCTTTGGGGAGCGATTTTTCACTTTCTTTCTCTCTCTCTTTCTGGTGAACACCCGTACTCTAAGACAACAAGCAAAATGACAACTCTAGTATTAGCGAGGAAGTGGAAAAATTAGACATCATATACTTCTGGTGTAATGGAAAATTAGTATATCCACTCTGGAGAGTGACTTTTTTAAAGAAAGAATTAATTTTATTTATTCATTCATTTATTTTAATTTGACTAGAGAGAGAGAGAGAGAGAGAAGGAAAGTAAGAAAGAAAGCCACCAGGGGCAGGACTCGAACCGTGATCGGCCATGTGGGAGTGTCCAGTGCCTTAACACCACACCACCTGCTGGTCCCTTGGAGCGCAATTTAACAAAATCTAGTAAAGCTGAAAAAGACCATACTTCATAACTTCTAGGTACGTATTTTAGCGCATATGTATAAAGATACATATCTAAACCTGTTCACTGTGGTGAACAAAAACAAAAACAGAAACAGAAACAAAAACACAGAATATTTATAACAAACAATAGGAGCAATAGTGCCCAAAACAGGGTGAACATTGGTTTTTCAGAGTGCCAAAAATCTTTGATGTGGTTTGTGGTTGTGAACCTCCAATACTCAACCGTATGCAAGAATTCTTACTCCTTAGTGTTTCACTTTTCTTGTTAGGGAGAAATTAAACTAAATTTAAATCAAATTTGGAGACCAGCAGTTAGAGTAATGGCTGTGTCGCTGGACTCCCGTGTAGTCTACCGGGGTTCAAGGACCGGACTCGGTGGCTTAAACTCACGCTGGCCATGTGTGCATGTGTGCCCAAGATCCCAAGAGGAGAATGGAGGAGAAGGGATTGCGGTGTGGCCATCCCCCTTAGGGGGTGATTTCTCGCTTTCTGTCTCTCTGTTTCTCTCTGTCTTTCTGGCGAGTGCACACGCCCTATAGGAAAAATCTCTAAAAAAAAACAAAGAAGAAAAAATTAAATTTTGATCAACTTAATTGCAATTAATTTTCTCTTGGGGGGAGATAATAAAAAGAAACATTGATAAACAAATGTATGCGATGAAAAACCAGGCAGCTTTTACAGTAAATGTATTTCTGTGTGTCAACATTAATAGTCTTGAACATAATGTTGAGTGAAAACAAATTTTACACTGTCTCTGTGACCCACATGGCTGTCTGTGTAGTTTAAGTCCCAGACCCAGCAGCTTGAAAAACATTCTGGGTGCGTGTACATGCATGTCTAAAATCCTGAGAGGAGAATGGAAGAGAAGGGATTGAGGTGTGACCATCTCCCATTGAGGGAGCTTTCTCTCTCTCGCTCACTCTCTCTCTCTCTCTTGCTGGGGAGCTCATACACCCTATGGCAAAATTAAAAAAAAAAAAAAAGCCATCAGGGCCAGGTGATGACATGGTAGCATTACCTACATGGGAAAGGTTCTAGGTCTATCTCAGGACTTCCCTAAGCACATCGGGCACACTTACAATCCAGGCTATATAACCACGAAACCTCATGGAGAAACCTTCATTTCTCCATTCCATCAGGAAACCCCAGTGTTTCAAATAGACACAAAATAAAAATTTAAATTTAAAAAGAAATTCGGGCCCAGCTGCAGTGGTATAGGCAGGGGCTGGAGGTGCGGGGTGCCACTGCACAAGTCTGGGTTCACATGGAAGTTCCAGACTGGGATCCCAGACTAACCTGAGCAGGCAGGGTGTGGAAGCATATGCCTGGGGTCCTGGCTGACTGGGAGGCTAGGGCAGAAAATTCCAGAGCAAAACCTTGCCTTTTTCTCTCCTCCTCCCACACTCACAGCCTCTCTCTCTCCCCATTTTTTAAACAAATTCTATTTATTTTAGGTATGTGTTAGGTTTTGAGTGGGTTGATGAAATCTGATTTAGTGGGTTTTGAGTGGGTTGATGAAATCTGATTTAGGAAGATAGGATAGGAATGAGTGAACTCAGCATGGTTTGTTTATAAAACAAATATAAACAAACACTGCCACTTCACCCATTTATGTTATCCTCTTGGCTCTCAAGGTATTTGAGTTTACCTGACCCAGAAACCATTCGCTCTCAGAACCCTATACATCTTTCCCTTCTCTCTTGTCCCCAGAGGAGAAAAACATAGTTTAGTGAAAGTTCCCCTCCCTTATTTCTGTACAAGTCACCGTACCCTTGTCCTTGAATGTATCTTGCTAAAGAAACAACAAAAAAAATTTTTTGAGAGGTTTTTGCTATAGGGTGTGTGCGCTCACCAGGAAAACAGAGAGACAGAAAGGGAGAAATCACCCCCCAGGTGGGATGGCCACGACACAATCCATTCTCCTCCATTCTCCTCTTGGGATCTTGGGCACGCATGCACATGCGCCCAGCATGAGTTTAAGCCACGGGGTCCGGGACTCGAACTGCAGTCGGCTACATGGGAGTTCAGCGACATAGCCATTATGCTAACTGCTGGTCCCATCTATCCTTGAGTTCCTCCTCTACCTAATATAGTGTAATAATATAAGTTATAATATATAATATGTAAGTCATCTCCCAGGGGAACACAAAACTTGGTTTTCAAAAAGCTAAGAAATGCACTTAGGAAAAGACTCAAGAAAATTGTTTCTGTGTAGGACTGGGGCCCAAGGAAATTGCTTTCACCTATCCACCCTGTAAGTCCTTAGTGTGTAAAGGTCCAGCCTTAAGTTAGGGGATGACATGCAGGGTGACCAACCACCCATTTTCCTGGATCTGAGGGGTTTCCCAGGATGTGGGAAGTGAAGGACTAAACCGCATCACTAGACCTCGATAGGCAAAAGGAGTGGAAAAAGCTATGTGAACTCCTCCCACAGAAATGAACTTGGAGGGCAATTCTGCTGGATTTCCAATGATTTCAAAGACCATAGATGCACAACTATAGAAATCTTTGTGAGTTCTCTTAAGTTTCGTACCTTCCTCATATTTGTCATTTGTTACTCCTTATCTATTTCTTTTCGGTGAACAGAACAAAAACCCTTGTGATTATGGATTGCTTTAATTTTCTCCTTTTTACTTTACTTTCTATACTAATACTAGTTAACATGTACTGTGTACTGCTTATTGTATGCTAGACAGCGTTCAAGATGTTTTGTTAACTCATTTAATACCTGCAGTCACCCTGGGAGGTAGGAAAATGTTTACATCACAGATGAGGCTTGGTTTGCCCAAGGTCACAGAGCTTGAATTTGGATTCGGGGTATCTCTGGGAGCCCATGCTCTTTGTCACATGTTTTTTTTAAATTGACTGCTTTATTTATTAGTATTATCTTGCTCAAACTCACAATCCTGCTGCCTCAGGCTCCTGAGTAGCCAGGCCTACAGGGGCCGAGGAAGAGACCTCGTTGCAGATGATATGACAGTAGCTGGATTTCTAGACAAGCAGCGTGATGGGTATGTGGTTAGCAATCAGCATCCATGTCCATCTCCTTCTGTTGTGTTTCATTACTGCAGAGGCTGAAAAACTAAGGGTTCGACTTCTTGAGGATATACTTGGGTGAGACTTAGAATGTAGAAGTGAGACAAAGGCCATCATTGTGCAACTTTCGCTACTTCTCCCGGCAAGCAAGGTTGTGGGGATGTGGCATATTCCTGGCATATATCCTGTGATGTCTCTAGCTTTGCAAATATTGAGAGGTGGTTGCATCAGATGTAGCTGTGGCAATGCTCTGATATAGCTGTCAGATCCCTGGATCACAGGAAAGCCACTCATTCCGAAACCCAGTCAGCAGGCCTTCAAGTGCATCGCCCTTCCTATCTGCGGCAGAGAGGCAGCAGCTTCCCAGCAGAACTTTCCTACCGTGGCCTGGCATTTATTTCTGGAGTTTCACCCAGAGCCAGCTCCTCTAGACTTTACAAAGGATTTTGTAAGCATTTATTTCCTTGGATCCTTAAGATACAATACTTGGAGGGGTTTCTGTTTCCTGCTGTGAACCCTGAGTGATAACAAGCGGTCAGGATATATCTGGGAGGAATGATTAAAAAGTAAAAGGTCAATAAAAGTGCTATGGCCTTGGCCATATTATTTAACCTCAGGAGTCTGCTTACTCATTGATAAAAGGAAGATAAAGATCTCTCTCTCCTTCAGTGTTGTAAAGATGAAGTCAGAAAACGGTGGTTACAAAAATACTGAAAATTACAAAACACTGTAAAAACATTATTCACTATAATTCTCTAATAGGAAGTTTAGTCTGGTTGATTCTTTCTCAGGTATATGTTTTTCTTCAACTTTATTCATCTCCCTGTCCTGAGTTGGTTTGGCCTCTTGTCTGCTCTGTATCATTTCTGTAGCCCTCTCTGTATTTTCATATGCTCCTAAGGGGATCTTTCCAAAGAGCACTGACAAGCAGTCTGGGCCAAAGCGAAGGCTGCAGAACAAAGGAGAGACTCAGCTAGGCACAGGGGCCTCTTGGACTTGATTGGCTTTCTCGCTTTATCTACTGCCCTCTCACTACACGCCCCCCACTTCGGCCTCACTGAATTCCGTGCCATTGCTCAGACGCTCCACACTTTCTTTGTTCTTCATTTTCACCCCTTCCTCGAATGCCTTTTCCCTTTGCTCATCACCCTGTCTTCCATCACCTTCTCATGACACTCTTCTCGCTTTTCTCTCGGACGCATCTCCTCACCCTTCTATTACAACACTCACGTCGCTGTTTTGCAAACATTAGTTTGCGAGTCTACTGTGTTCCTCCCAGGCTGCGAGCCCTGGGAATAGGGTGAGACACCTGTTCATTACTGGATCTTTCTTAGTGTGTGAAACAAGGCACTAGATACATACTGATAGGTCTGAACAACAAACAAGTAAGTCTCACAGTCCAGACAAGACACGGACAGAAGTAAACAGCGTGAGCCAGGAAAGGAACCGGGAGTTAAGTATCTCCACAGCATAGTGACTTGTATGTAGTAAGTCCCCAGTAAATGTTGCTGAATTAAGTTTCAAAGGAACAGTAGAGAAAAGAAGAGTTATAATCATTTGAAATTTGGGAGAACTCTAGAGTGGGTTTTTGTTTGTTTGTTTGTTTTTGCCTTAGGGCATGTGCACTTACTGGAGAGAGAGAGACATGAGAGAGAAAGTGAGAAATCTCCCCCACAGGGGGATGGCCAAGCTGCAATCCCTTTTCCTCCCAGGATCTTGAGCTCACATGCATACATGCCCAGGATGATTTTTAAACCATCAGGTCCAGGACTAGAACCACAGCCGGCCATGTGAGAGTCCACCAATGTAAACACTATGCCATCTGTTATCTTCCAGAGTGGGGATAAAAGCTGGTAGCCACCAGTATAACCCCGATGTTATACTGCTCATAACATTTTATATCTTTTATTTTTTTTCCATAGGGAACATGCACTCCCTGGAGAGAGACAGAAAGAGACAGAGAGAGGGAAAGTGAGAAATCACCCCACTCCCCAGGGGAGATGCCCAGGGGAAATGGCCATGCTGCAATCCCTTCTCCTTTATTCTCCTTCATTCTGGGATTTTGGGCACGCACACACATATGCCCAGCATGATTTTCAAGCCGCCAGGTCCAGGACTTGAACTGTGGTCAGTCATGTGGGAGTCCAGTGCATTAACTACTATGTCACCCGCTGGCCCCACATTTTATATCTTTATCCTCATTTTATAGATGAGTAAGCAGACTTAAAGAAGTTAAATAATATGGTCAAGGCAGTAGCTCTTTTATTGACCTTTTATTTATCATAACTACCATGTTATACCGGTGGCTACCAGCTTTTAAACCCTACTGATCTCATCTTGCGTTTTCAGACTTAGTCTGTAACTCCTCCTCTCTATCATGCCTCCTTGACTGGGACTTGGAGCTCTTTTGAAGTCAGGGGAATCTCTTGTTTCTCTTTGTATCTTGCATTTTTATCTATGGGTATCTAGCCAGATCCTTCGTACATGGTAAGAACTCAGTGTTTGTTTCATTTGGTAAACACTGAACTGAGCCTGGGTAGGATTTGGATAGGCTGAGTAGAGAAAGGCGAAATCCAGATCAGGGACACAGCAGCATTGTGATAGCTTCCCAGTGTTGCTCTAACAAATTAGCACAATTTAGTGGTTTACAGCGGCAGGACACAACGCAATGTTACTATTTTACTGTCTTAGAGGTCAGAAGTCTGAAACCTGATCTGACAGGGCTGAGATTAAAGTGTTGGCAGGGCTCTGTTCCTTCTAGAGCTCACAGGAAGAATCTATTTCCTTGCCTTTTCCAGTTTCTCAAAGCTGTTGCATTCCTTGGCTCATGGCCCTGCATCACTCTGACCTCTGCTTCTGTCACCACTTGTCCCTTTCTCATTCTGACCCTTATGATGACACTGAGCTCACTTGGATAATCCAGAATAATTTTCCCATCTCTAGATCCTCAATTATGGCGACTCCTAGCCAGAGACAAGCTGAAGCAAATAAGCAACATGTAAGATGTCAGAAATGCTTGGAATTTGGACATTACACTTAAGAATGCACGGGGAAAAGAAAGTACCTATGTAGGCCTTCAAGAACAGCAGGACTAGGACCAGCAGTTAGCATAATGGCTATGTTGCTGAGCTCCCACGTAGTTGACCGCGGTTCAAGTCCTGGACCCAGTGGCTTAAACTCATGCCAGGTGCGTGTGCGTGCATGCCCAAGATCCCAAGAGGAGAATGGAGGAGAAGAGATTGCGGCGTGGCCATCCTCCCTGGGGGGTGTTTTCTTGCTTTCTGTCTCTGTTTCTCTCTGTCTTTCTGGCAAGTGTACCTGCCCTATAGCAAAAACCTCTCCAAAAAAATAAAACAGCAGGACTAAAGAAAGCTTTAAAGAAAATACATTATTACTACAAGAAAGCATTGGAAAAACTAATGTAGAAAGACCAAGGATAAAAGGTCTAAGAGTGTAACCAGTTTCAGCAGCAATAGCAGTGACAGTTGAGCTAGTGATTCTCCAAAGAGTGAAGAATCGTCTACCTCATCTTCCTCAGAGGACAGCGTCATGATGAAAGCTTCTGTAGTTGATCATCTTCAGCCTCCTCCACCAGCTCTTCCTCCTCCTCTGATCCAGGCTCAGATTCCAGCTCTTCCAGTAGCAGTGGCACCAGCAGAGAGAGCAGCTCTGAGGATGAACCACCAAAGAAGAAAAAGAAAGAGAACGGCTCCATCAGAATTGGACTACTATACTGAAAATATGAAAGCGATGCTCTAAAGGAAATTTGGAATATGTTCACCAAATAGGTAAACTGATATACACACACACACAATATAAAGATGTTTATTTTAAGGTAAATCTTGTTTTTCCTTTTTAATCTTCAAATATCTCTCTAGAATTTATTCAGAGCTGAAATACAATACATCTGTTTTTGTGATATCTTCTCTCCCTGTGAAATAAGTGCCGTGCTTTGTCACATGTTAGGGTATGTATCAGACATGTTTTCAGGATAATACCTCAGAATATCTGGTAATTATTTTCTAATGTTTTTGGCTGTGTTACTGTGTAAGATTTAATACATTGTTACTATAAGCTAAGGAGTTTTCCTATTTTTTAAAGGACTATTTTATTTATTTCTTTCATTTATTTTGATCAGAGAGGGACAGAGTGAGAGAGAAAGAGGGAAAGTGAGAAAGCAAGCCACCAGGTCTGGAACTCAAACTGAGATTGGCCACATGGGAGTCCAGCACCCTTGAACACCACGCCACCTGCCGGCCCCAGTTTTCTTAAGTGTGCTCTATTTTTAGGTTTATGTTCAGAAAGTTATTCTTTTTGTCCTAAGTAATAAGTTCAAGAAATCTATTAATGTGGGAATCAGCAGTTAGCGTAATGGCTATATCACTGGACTCCCACGTAGTTGACCGTGGTTCATGTCCCGGACCCAGTGGCTTAAAACGCACGCCGGGCGCGTGTGCGTGCGTGCCCAAGATCCCGAGAGGAGAATGGAGGAGAAGGGATTGCGGCGTGACCATCCCCCCTGAGGGGTGATTTCTCGCTTTCTGTCCCTATGTCTCTCTCTGTCTGTCTGGCGAGCGCACGCGCCTTATAGCGAAAAATCTCTCAAAAAAAAAACAAAAACAAAAAGAAATCTATTAATGTATTTGTACCTTTTGAATTCTATAAGTTTGAAGTTGCTGTGTTGTATCATTCATTTTCTACTGGTTCCTTCAGTTCTTAAAGTTACCCTTTTCTGACGAAAATCATTCTAGAGGAACCTAAAAAGGCACAAAAAAATCTGAAACTACTCTGGAGTTTAATCTTGGTGCCTTGTGATAAATCCAGTATATTAGAAAACAACCTTCTAAAGGACTACCTTACGCAAAATGCGATAAATATCTTTTGTATTAACATGCTCTAAAAAGTACTGTTCAAAGGGAAGAAAGAGGTGGGGGAAGACATAATTTTTATATGGAATTAGTACAATGTTGGTTGTCGTTTATTAAACTATTTTAAAGCTTTCATAAAGATTGCCTTTTGTCATTTTTCAACAATAGTATGAGTTTATATGGTGTGTGGTTAGATATGACAGTCTACTGCATAAAGAGAGTGGATAGGGTTAATTCGGATGCGTTCACATTAGCATTATGCGCAGTCGAACTCTAGCATAAAAGGGTAAGGAAATATTGCACAGTATTTCTTAAAAGTAAAATTACTTTAGAAGAAAATGGGCTTCTATTTAAATGTTTAAATGTATGTTTATTGTGAGTTTAAGGAGTTTGCAATTACCTGTAAGTTTTACAGAACCACGTGTTTTCACTGACTATAAATAAACTCTCAGAGCATTAAAAAATAATCCTCAATTTAATTATATCTGCAAAGCCCCTTCTGCCATGTAGGATGACATATTCGCAGTTTCTAGGAATTAGGACACGAACACTTCGAGGAGCCGTTATTCTATTTACCACGAGCAGCAAAGCTAAAGGCGTAAGAATGGGAGCCAGCACGTGGTGTGGTGGGTAAGGTGCTGGCTTCCTACAAAAAGTTCCGGTCCTGGTCCTGGTGGCTTGAAAATCAGGCAGGGCACATGAGCATACTTGTCCTCTCCTCCAAAAATCCCAAAAGAATGGAGGATAAAAGATTGTGATGTGGCCGTCCCCCTGGGGGGTGATTTCTCATTCCCTCTCTCTGTCTCTCTTCAGTGAGCACACGCACCCTAGGTAAAAACTTAAAAAAGAAAGTTTGAAAAATGTAAAAATGAACTAATGTTTGGATATGAACCATTCCAGCAAAAGAAAAGGGCTCATCTGGAGGATTAGAGCAAGATGAGGTAGGAAAAATAGACGGAAAAGCCTGAGAGTTTGAAGATGCTATAGAACCTTGAATACCAGATTTAAACGTTGCAGTTTGGGCCAGCAGGTGATGTGGTGGTTGAGACACTGGATCCCACATGGCTGACTCCACAGTTCTAGTCCTCTGACCCAGAGGACTGAAAATCACACCAAGTCTATGTATGTGTGTGTGTATCCCCAAAATTTCAAGAGAAAAACGGAGGAGAAGGAATTGCAGTGTGATCGTCCCCCTTGAGGGGGGGGGAATCACCCTTGAGGGGTGATTTCTCACTTTTCCTGTCTCTGTCTCTCTCTGGTGAGCACAGGCGTCCTATGGCAAAAAAAAAAAATCTAAAAAAATGTTCTAGTTTTATCTTGCAGAAAGAGAGAAAATATTGGGGGCTGGCAAGTGGTGTGGTGGTTAAGGGCGCTGGACTCCCATATGGCCGACCACGGTTTGAGTCTTGGACCTGGTAGCTTCCTTTCTCTCTTTCTCCCTCTCTCTCTGCATCTCTCTGGTGAAATGAAAATAAATAAATACATAAAGTAAAAAATATATATATTTCATGCTTTAAAAAATATCTAAATTTTTGCCTGCTAAGTGGACCCCCCTGCCCATACTTCATCAGTTTGTTCTCAACACAAGAGCCAGAATCATCCTGGTATAAAATATAGGTTAGATAATGTCTCTCCTCTGCTTCAAGTCCTCCAGTGGCGACCTGTGCTACTTAAAGAAAAACTGAAGTCCTTGCAATAGCCTACAATACTCTGGACAACATGACTTTGGTTACTTTGCTCATTCTATTACAGCCACGCTGACCTCTTTGCTGTTTCTCTAACACATCAGGCATAGTCTGCACCTGCCCCCCTCCCCAGATAGCCATGTGACTGCTTTCCTTCCAGCCTTCAGATCTTTAAGCAGATGCTCTTATTAGGAAGGACTTCCTTGATCACCCTATTTAAAATATTTAATTAACTTATTTTCCTTTATTCATCATAGAGCATGTGCACCTATGTGAGAGTGAGACTGAGAGAGAGACAGACAGATGGGGAAGCACTCTCCACAGGGCTTGGTCCTAACATCACCCCCTTCCTCCAGTCCTCCAGCCCATTAGACCCTTGGCTCTCACAGATGTGCTTGGAGTGTTTCAGGCTGACTGGGCCGGGGATTCAAACTGTGGCCACTATGTGGGATCTGGCTTTTCTTCAGCAGCCCATCACTGCCTTCCATGGAGCTGGCCCTCTTTATTTCTATTTTATTTTTTCAGGCTCTCACTATGTTGCAATACTCCTGCCTCAGCCTCTTAAGTACTTGGGACAATGGGCACATGCCAGTACACCCAACTTCCTATGTCAAATCTCAGCTCCTCGAACATCTCAATCTTCTTTCAGTTTACTTTTTATTGAGTGATCGCTAACATCTATACATTATTATTTAATTGATTGTCCATCTCTCTTCCTACTCAGAATGTAAATTCTGAGAGATAAAAATGAATGCCAATTTTGTTCACAAATATATCTTCAATGCCCAGAACAGTATCTGACATATCATGAGATTTTCGATCAATATTTGTTGAACAAATGAAGAGTCTAGGTGACAACTTCAGGGACAGTTAGATCCAGGTTCTCGGTATGTCATTAGGATTCTGTCTCTAGCTTTTCTTTTCCTCTGCATTGGCCTTTTTCTCAGGCAGGCTTGAGGTGTAAAGGGTGACAACCAGCAGCTGGAAGTTTACATTCTAAGCATTCAGCAGCTCAAATGGAGAGTGCCTCTTTCCTGGGACTAGCAGTTAATGTAATGGCTATGTCGCTGGATTCCCATGCCCATGTAGTCGACTGCAGTTTGAGTCCCGGACCTGGTAGCTTAAACTCACGCTAGGCGCGTGCAGGCATACCCACGATCCTGAGAGGAGGATGGAGAAGGGATTGCGGTCCCCCTTGGGGGGTGATTTCTCGCTTTCTGTCTCTTTGTCTCTCTCTGACTTTCTGGCGAGCGCACGCACCCTATAGCAAAAAAGTTCTCAAAAAAAAAAAAAAAAAAGAGAGAGAGAAAAAAAAAAAAAAAAAAAAGAGAGAGAGAGAAAGAGTGCTTCTTTCCTGATTGTTCTAGTGAAATCCTTGGGAATTAGTCATATGGCCTGAACTTGGTTAAAGTAACAATCCCTAAATCAGTCTCTGAGAGAGAGGGAGAAAATGCTGTGACTGGCCAGGCCTGGGTCATGGGGCCCATTGGGATGGGGGTGAAGTTCAGCTCCACTTGGACTGAGAGCAGAGGAAGGGTGGTTCCTCAAAAGAAAACAAGGCATTATATTTGAAGAAGAGGAGTGGAGACAGGCTGGCAGAAGAAACAGATGTCCACTACATCATCTTTGAGGACCCCACCAGAAGACAGAGCCCAGACGGCGTTCTTCTCCCGCCTCTCCATTTCACACCCAGCTAGATGGACTCTGAACGTTGTTAAGGGCCTCTGCCCCCAAATGCCTTTCACCTGCCTTTCACCTTTCATGTCTGCAGCAATTAGGGTCTTCCTCATCCTCCAAAGCCCAATGCAAACATGATCTCCCCAATGATTATTCACAGATGCAGTCTTCCTCCCTCTTCTGCGCATCCTAGTTGTTTCTATCTCTTTTGTAATTAGCATTGCACACCTTACCCTATGTTTTATATATCTGTACATTTTCTGAGCGCCTTCTGAAAAAGGGCTGCGTCCATTCGCTGGTGGTCCAGACCGACAACTCAACGCGCTCCAGCAGTTTGATACCCACTAGGACCACCAGGGTGCGCTCTGCGCCAGGCGCGAGACTGCCGAGGGCCGGAGGCACTGTGATTGGCAGGCGCGGCCGTCAATTAGGTGCGTGGGGCGGGGCGGGCCGCCCGGCCGGCCAGCAGGCGGGAGGAGGGGCCTGCATGAATGGATGCGCGCGGCGCGCGGGCTGCAGTCGGCGCTGGCGGGGGAAGCCGGAGTGCCGGCCGGGAGTGGGTGGGAGGAAGCGAGGTGGGGGAAAGGGAAGAG
>NW_006205509.1:2148493-2150501 GCF_000334495.1 Tupaia belangeri chinensis
GCCCCGCGGCGATGGGCAACCTGGAGAGCACTGAGGGGGGCCCGGCCCAGCCGCCCTCTCTGCCGCTGCTGCTGCCGCCGGGCAAGATGCCGATGCCCGAGCCCTGCGAGCTGGAGGAGAGGTTCGCGCTGGTGCTGGTAAGAGTGGAGTCCAGCCCCTTCCGCTCCTGACGCCCCCCAGGTCCTGGCGCCCCTGGGGGGACTTGATGCTGAGCAGCCGCTGGCCAGCCGGACGGCCCCGTCGGGGACCTCGGGACCGACGCCCCAACCGCCGGACACTAGAGGAGGAGGGGTCCCCAGCCAGCGACCCAACCGCCTCGCGATCCCGACTCTCCCTCCGCCCTTTGCTGCCTCATAACTTCTCCCCTCTGCCGGGTCCCCGGAATTCTCATTCCCGAGCCGCTCCCGGTGGGGGAACTGGGACGCTCGGCTGGGCACCTTCTCAGCGGGTCAGGCTCCTCGGGCTGGGGAGACCGCCTCTCACGTTAACATGGCTCCGCAGGCAGCGGGTCCCTCTCCCTGCCCAGACCAGATGTTTGGGGAGAGAGGGGGGACGCGGAGGGGCCTGGCAGCTCCTGAAGGGGGTGGAAGGAAGAGTGATGCCATTCTACTTATTCTGAGAACGGCCTGCAGGCATCCTGCTAAGTTACAGTGGATTTGCCTGAAAGGCTGAACATGTGGGTAAACCATTTCACTAGGGTATTTTTCCAATTGAAACAATACACAAACCACCCCGCCTCCTCCCCCTACCCCCTTTTCATGTTAAGCCCGAGCGACTGGTTTGTGCTGTACTTCTTTTTAGTCTTTCTGTAGGTTCCAAAATGGACCCTGTAGATGAGGTTTTTAGAGCTGACTGTGAGATTCTCCTTTGGTGTGGGGATTGGACGTTGATGTCCGTGGCTCTGTGAATAGGGATTCAGAGCTGGTTGGTTCTAGCTGGCAGGGAGCCAGAGAATATATGTTGGAGCTGAAAATGAAGTTTTGGAGAAAGAAAGTGAACGTTTGCTAACAGAGGTAAATCTCTGAGAACTTGGGGAAATAGTCTCAATTCCCCTAAAGTCTTCTCTAAGAAGCACGAATCACTCTGATCTTGTTGGTATGGCCTGAGGAGCCAACTTTGCCTTTGCTGGTGAGGAGGGATAGGTTGTGGACTTAGCAGTCTTATTGGATTTCATCTGTCTTGGAATAGGGAGATTAGATCTGCTGGCAGCAGTGGAGCTGTCTAGAATCCTGGCCTCTCCTGAGGTGGAGAGCCTGACATCAGCAGGCTGGCACCAGAGCTGGTGCAGAGAGGGTCCGTGGAGTTCCAAGGGGAAGCTGTGTTACTGGTCCTTCTCTGCCTGCCAGCTCTGGGTAGGGCCAAGGAGATCTGGGCCACACATCCTGTGTCCCTCTGACTCTCCACCAGCCTTCTTAGGGGGCTGGACTGAGTCAGTGATTACTAATGTGCTGTGACCATCTCCCAGGCTGAGGAGGAGAGACTGGGACTTAGTGCCCTTGAGAACAAGAGCTCAACTGTTGGGAAAAAGAGTGGGAGGGGATCCACACTGCAGTAGGGGCAGGCACGAAAACTCCCAGCAAACAGGCACGAGTTAGCCGTAGAAACTGGAGAGAAACTGGTCTGAGGTGGATGGGATGGGAGGCTGCCTTAGGTAGAGGCTGCTAGGCCATTTGCTGCAAGAGCACAGAACCAGGGTCCATCATGTCCTCATTGGAGCTTGACTGGCCAGTTTGTTTAGCTATAGCAAATTGATGGCTTAATATTCATATAATGCGTGTGGTGTCCTGGCTGATAACCAGAGCACCCAGAGAGCCTAGGTCAGGCATGGGACTAGACCACCTACTTGCAAACCTTCCATTCTGTATAAAGTTTTCTTTCATTTTCGCTTGGATTTTGTTTTGGTCTTGTTTTTGTGTCTCTGACCTACTGTTGATAGAGGGTTGGCACAGGGCAGGCCAGGGCTAGTTAGCTGTCTCAGGAGAAAAGGGGATTTTACCTCAATTTCCCT
>NW_006205509.1:2150532-2155148 GCF_000334495.1 Tupaia belangeri chinensis
AGGGAATTTATGCTTTCTTGGGAGATGAATTCTCTGGGGGCTCTTAAAGATCCCGTGTTCCCACTGGTCCTGAAAGATGGGCTTTCTGCTATCCTTTGGGATCAGTACCAACTGTGAGTTAGATGTTCGACACAGTTACAGGCTCAGATGCACTTTCTGAACACTGGGGAGAAGCATATTGTAGTAGAAAAAGCAAGACTGTTTCAGCAAATGTCTTAACCTCCTTGAGTGCAGGTGTTCTGGTCTGTAAAATAGGCTAATAATTCCTGATGGGTCTGTAGGTATGGGGTGAATGTCCCGTCCGACTGTGTGGCATGGTGGTAAGGCGGCTGGATCTCACGTGACTGATTGTGCAGTTCGAATTCTGGACCTGACAGCTTGAAAAGCATACTGGATCCACTTGTGTGCATGTGCATACTTGTGCCCAAAATCTCGCAAGAAGGGGGACCAGCAGTTAGTTGTAATGCTATGTTGCTGGACTCCCATGTAGTCGACTGCGATTCGAATCTCGGACCTGGTGGCTTAAACTCATGCTGGGTGCGTGTGCATGCGTGCCCAAGATCCCAAGAGAATGGAGGAGAAGGGATTGCGGCGTGACCATCCCCCCTGGGGGGTGATTTCTCACTTTCTGTCTCTCTCTCTCTCTGTCTTTCTGGTGAGTGCACGTGCCCTATAGCAAAAACCTCTCAAAAAAGAAAAGAAAAAAGAAGGGATTGCATTGTGACCATCCCTCACGAAGGGTATTTTCTCACGTTCTCTCTCTGATGAGTACATGGGCCCTCTAACCACAAAAAAAAAAAAAAAAAAAAAGGGAAGAAAGTGAGCCCATGCATGTAAGGCATTTGGCACTTAGTAAGTACTCAATATAGATTAGTTTCTTTTTTTGATGATCTGAAACAGACTGCTCCCTTTTCACCTTTTGTTACTTGGATTGTCAGCTTCACTGTAATTGGTTTGAATTATGAAAAAGCTATTTGGAGAATTTCTTCATGTGGGATACTGGTGCTCCAGTTCAACATGCGGACTTCCAAGTCAGAATGGACCAAATAAGAGACCAGCAGTTAGCATAATGGCTATGTCGCTGGACTCCCACGGAGTCAACCGTGGTTCGAGTCCCAGACCCGGTGGCTTAAAACTCACGCCGGGCACGTGTACGGGCGGGCCCAAGATCCCGAGAGGAGAATGAAGGAGAAGGGATTGCAACGTGGCCCTCTTCCCCCCCCCCCAGGGGGGGGTGATTTCTCGCTTTCTGTCTCTCTGTCTCTCTCTCTCTCTGTCTGGCGAGCACATGCGCCCTATAGCAAAAACCTCTCCAAAAAAAAAAAAGAATGGGCCAAATAGTGTCTCCTTCATAGTCACTAGTTAGAAAAGTGACCTCAAACCAGTCACTCTGAGTCCCAGTTTCCTCTCCTAAGTGGGTATAATAATAGCATTTGCCACATGAGATCGTAGTGTGGATTTAATGAAATTGGAAGTCACAGCCTTAGCAGAGTCTGGCATCTACTATATGTTTAGTAAATGTTACATGCTTAGCTTTAAGTTTACTTCTTAGCAGTACTCAGATCTGAAATCACTTGTATTCTCAAAAAGGGGTTTTAAGTTTAGAAATCAAATGAAGCCAGTTACCCCATTCTGTATACCCAGTCTCAGGATATGCCTGCTGCTGTTGGGTGGAGGGCTTCCCCCGTCTGTAGTGTATATATTGGAAACCCCCCTGAAAAGCACCCTGGCTGGGGAAGTTGTGTCAGGGCTGAGTCAAGACCACAGGCTCTGCAGCTTTCTGGTGCAGACACCTGATCTGACCCGCAGTCTGTGAGCAAGATTTGAGAGCCCCGCGGTCTGAGGCATGAGTGATTTCTTTTGGACATTGATCTCAAGAGCCCTAACTAGCCCAATGTCTTGTCTTGGGCTTCCCTATTGGTAGGCTACAGGTGGTCACAGATGTGCTGGGGTACTGAGCTCTGTATTCCTAAGGGCAGCTGAAGTCCCCAGTCAGTCCCCTCTGGCTAGGATCAGCTTCTACTCCATGTGTTGCACAAGAAATAGTAATTCCTAGGTGTGCCCTGATGTGGAAGAAGCCGTGAAGCTGCTGTGTTACACTGTTTTTGGTACCCCCCTCCCCCCCAGTCTGAGCACCAACTCCCATTCTGTTAAGTATTGAGAAGTTTAGGGCAATTATCAGAGCTTCTCTTTATTTATTATTATTTTTTTATTTAGAGAGATTTTGCTATAGGGTGTGTGTACTTGCTGGAGAGACAGAGAGAAACAGAGACAGAAAGAGAGAAATCACTCTCTAAGGGGAATGGCCACACCGCAATTCTTTCTCCTCTAATCTCCTCTTGGGATTTTGGGCACATACACACATGCACCCGTTGTGAGTTTGAAAGCTGCTGGGCCTGGGACTTGAACCACAATCGACTATGTGGGAGTCCAGTGATATAACCACCTGCTGGTCCCACTTCTCTTTATTAATACCACAATGAGAGCCAATCTCTGATCTGATGAGCCCCAACCTGTGCTTTGTCCCAACTATAATAGATTACTATCTGTGTTCAGTTGCCCAGAAGCTGGAATTCTGGCCAGTACTGGAATCTCAGTTGGAAAGAAGAGGCAAAGGACTCTTAGGGCTTTAAAAAGGTAGCTCTGCATTTGGTGTGTTTTAACCCTGAATTTTCTCTTCGTCAACTTGTACGGTCTTGACATTAGTCTGAAAGTAATGACTTCAGAAAAGTCCCTGGATATCCCTCAAGAGGAGGCTCCCAGGGCTTACGGGTGGGGTCGGGTGACAGGGGCTGTCCCCAGTGTCGCTGCCCTGCTCACATTTCCCTGGTGATGACTGATGACTTGGGGCTTTGCTGTAAGTGTAGCATTGATGTGGCAGCCAAGCTGGCCTGGGTGCTAGTTTTCTAACAGGACTGGAGGGCCTCTTTTGACACAGAAAGGGGCTGGGAAAAACTTGGACTAAATATCAGGTTCCAAATCACCATGGTGGAAATTGTTTTCCCAGCCCTGTGGATTGTGGTCAATTAGTTCAGGATGGAATAGGACTTGGGGGAGGGAAAAGGACCTTGATACCAGCTGGTCATAGGGACCTCTTTCTTGTTCAGAGACCCCTTCATAGAGACCCTAGACCGTAGAGGGGAGATTCATTGAGGTTCATTCCCTTGACCTTCCTGTATGACCTAGCTTTAGCCTGGGGGAGGTGTGTGGGTGTTGTGGGGGGGGGGATGTGCAAAGGGACTGATGGAGTGGACTCTGTCATTGGGGAATGTTTTCACTGCCCAGAGGGAGAGTCAACTTTTTTTCCCTCTTAAAGTAATACTCATTCTCTAAAGTACAGGACAGCTCAGAAGAAAAGACTGAAGATTAAATCGAGGAAAAACATCCATATTTTCTCTAGTTCCTTTACTAAATATAACCAGTTTTTTAAAACCTTTCGTATATTAACATTTTTTCTACACAGTTTTCTGCAATGTTGTAGTATATAATACCTGGGGTTTTTTGCTTGTTATTTTGTTTTCCCAGGCTAGTAATGGGAAACATTTAAAAATGCTTATTGATGGTCCATTGAGTGAATGTGCCATTGTTCGTGTATTTAACCATACCCTATTGTTGGACATTAGGTCATTTGCTTCTGTTTGCCATTATAACAAGGCTGTGATGAACATTGTGGTGTACAAAGTCCCTTCAATATTTGTAGTTTTCCTTAAGATAAAAATCCAAAATTGAACTTGTTAGGTTGTAGGATATAAATATTTTTAAGGTTCTTAAAGCATATTTCCAAATGGCTTTTCAAAAATGGAGTAATGAGGGAACCAGCAGTTAGCATAATGGCTATGTCGCTGGACTCCCACGTAGTCGACCGCAGTTCGTGTCCCGGACCCGGTGGCTTAAAACTCACGCCGGGCGCATGTGCGTGCGTGCCCAAGATCCCGAGAGGAGAATGGAGGAGAAGGGATTGCGGCATGACCATCCCCCCTGGGGGGTGATTTCTCACTTTCTGTCTCTATGTCTCTCTCTGTCTGTCTGGCGAGCGCACGCGCCCTACAGTGAAAATCTCTCAAAAAAAAAAAAAAAGGAGTAATGAGAGGGCCAGCAGGTAACATAGTGGTTAAGGTGGCTGGATCCCACATGGCCGAAGGTGAGTCGAGTCCTGGACATGGCAACTTGAAAATCACACTGGATGTGTGTGCTTGCATGCCCAAGATCCCAAGAGGAGAATGGAGAAGGGATTGTGACATGGCCATTCCTCCTGGGCTATGGTTTCTCACTTTCCCTCTCTCTGTCTCTCTCTCTGGAGAGCTCATGTGCCATATAGCAAAAACCTAAAAAAAAAAAAAAAAAAAGAAAAAACCAAAAAAAAAAAAAAAAAAAAAAAGGAGTAATGCCTGTGAATGTCCTCAAAGGGAGAGAAGAGAATTGAGAATAGCCTTATTTTTTGAATTTTGAAAATAATGTATGTTTATTAAGCAAATTTGGAAATTACTGAAAGTATAAAGGAAAGAGTAGAAATCACCTGTAATCTCATCATCTACAATTAATATTTTGATTCTTACATATAGTTTAACAGTTAGGATTATATTGTGTTTTTTTTTTTTTTTTTTTTTTTTTTTTTT
>NW_006205509.1:2155249-2168828 GCF_000334495.1 Tupaia belangeri chinensis
AATCCCTTCTCCGTTCTCCTCTTGGGATCTTGGGCACGCACACATATGTGCCTGGTGTGAGTTTAAGCCACCAGGTCTGGGACTTGAACCACAGTCAACCACATGGGAGTCCAACGACATAGCCATTATGCCAACTGCTAGTCCCTCCTCCCCCCTTTTTTGGAGTGTATGTAGTTTTGTAGGCTGATTTTTTAAAAAGAATTATTTATTTAATTTTATTTATTATTATTTTTAATTTGACCAGAGAGAGAGGGGGGAAATGAGAAAGCAAGCAAGCCACCAGGTCTGGGGCTTGAACTGTGGTTGGCCATGTGGGAGTCCAATGCCCTAACCACCACGCCACCCGCTGTTTCCTGTAGACTGATTTTTTATTTACTGTTTTAAGCATTTTCTCATTTGCTTAATTATTCTTCAATATTGTGATAGCATGTCTGCATTGGACTCCATAATATAGCATTTATTATTGCCTTATCTTGCATTTTTCCCCTGCCCACGTGTTTTTGCTATTATAAATAACACTGAGGAATGTCCTATGCAAAAATATTTGTGTCATTTGTGTTATTTCCTTAGGATAAACTGCTAGATGAGAGGTTATCAGGTCAAAGGATATATGCCTTTTAAAGACCTTTGAGACATAATACCTTCTAAAGAAGTTGTATCAGTTACTTTTTCCACCAATAGTATATGAGTGTTTCCTTTTTTTTTTTTTTTTTGTAGAGAGGTTTTTGCTATAGGGTGCATGTGCTTACCAGAGAGACAGAGAGACAGAAAGCGGGAATCACCCCCCAGGGGGGATGACCATGCCGCAATCCCTTCTCCTCTTGGGATCTTGGGCACGCATGCACACGCGCTGTTGTGAGTTTAAGCCACTGGGTCTGGGACTCGAACTGTGGTCGACCACATGGGAGTCCAGCGACATAGCTATTACGCTAACTGCTGGTCCTGAGTTTCCTTTTTTCTATAAACTAACCATTACTGGGTGGTTTATCTTTTTAAAAAACTTTTCCACTTTGATTATGAAAAATGGTATCTTGCCCTTTCATTTCTTTGACTGTTTCATCATAAATATTTTGAGCATTGTTATATCCTTTGTTCTTTCTTGGGGATTTAGTATGTATGTCTGTGTAATAAATGTATACATTTCCCTTGCTTTTTCATTATAAAATATTGGTCACATAGGAAAGAGCATCTGTCACTATTCTGTAAGGTTAAAGTAATAACAAAATGAACCCCAGTGTAGCCACTGTGGAGTTGTTGGAATTGCTTCCCGTTCCTTATTTTCTTCTTTCTGCTCCCTTATCTGGAATGGAAAAGCCCTTTAGCTCAGTACTTGTCCGGTCTGTGTTCTGCAGCTGGGACAGCCCAGGTGGCAGCCACACCAGTGCTTTGGAACTCTGTGGGGAAACCGCTGCACAGCTGGTAAGAACAGGAACTGGTCTTGGTGGAAATAACTAATCTTCAGTGAAGTGAGAAAAGAAGCCAAGGTGGAGAGGAAATGAGACCACAGCTCCTCCTCTGCCCCTGAGGTAGCCTGGGAAAGCTGGGCAGAGCCAGGGTCTGTGGTCAAGACCAAAGTATCCACTCCAGTGATGGTAGTGAGTGCTGGCTGAAGTCAGCGTGTCATCTGGACTGCCAGGCGGGTCACCTCCATCCTGGGGAAACATTTCTTCTGAGCCTGAGCTGAACTGCAGCAATGCCTTGGAAATGACTTTAGAGACGAGGAAGGACCTTTTTCTCTGAAAATGAAAGCAGGTGCTGTCACCACACAGCCTCCCCTTCTGCCCACTGAGGACCTTAGGGATCCGTCTTTGAATAGCAGCAGACAGGAACTTAAAGGTTGTTAAGGTTGTCATCCATGGAGAAGAGAAGCAGGTTCCAGAACTGAGCTGAGCTGGACAGTTAGAACTCCCGAGTTCACATTGGCAGTCTCATGCCTCCTTCGGCAAAGCCACATCTTCATGTCTTGTTTTCCTTCAATATAGGAGAGTGGGTCCCCTAAGAAAGGCATGGAGGGTGTCAAGCTGCCTCTGTGTCCTACAGATATTCTTGTCTTTGCCTCCTACACTTACTGCTTCTTTTTTCCTCTTTCAGAATCCTCTTTTGGGTTCTCTTATCCTTTCTGTCTTCTGTCACCTCACAACAAAGTATTTGGTTGGGAGTTAGTGTGATTGGCCGGGAAGGACCTAGGTAAGACTTTTTCAGGAGCAGTGTCTTTTGTACCCCCAGCTTTAATAACGTGCATGCTTTTCTGAATTTATAAAGTCTTTGAAAGGTGTTCTAAATAGTATTCAGAACCACAAGGGGCTTACATAGTTATTCCCGTGGCAGATTTTGCTGGCAGTGGAAAGGTTTAGCTGTTGTATATTAGTAATGGTTCCATTCTTGTCCTCATTTCCCACTCTATCCCCATGCCTTTAAGCACCTTCCCATCCTTACCTAGGGTTTTGGCTAAATTTGGAGTTGGGGCTGGGAGGCTTTCTTCCGAGTCCCTGGTTACATGATAACAGAGGGGATGTACTTTCTTTCTCTCCTACTTACATACTTCTACTCAGATCCAGAATGGAGAAAATAACTCTCTTCTAATTGCCGAGTTCTCTAAGTAAGAGCCTGGTATCTGGGTACTTTAGGAGTTGGCTAGCCTGTTTTAAGAACTACTATAGCTTAGAGCAGTTTCTGTTCTGTTTTTATCAGCTTCCTTGCAAGGAGCTAGAAAGCCAGTCACTAGATCCTCCCAGTGTTTCCAATGGAACCTTTAAAAAAAAATCTGTTCTGGAAGGAAGTATCTGGTTTTGAGACCCACTGACTGAGGGTGATTTTATTTTATTTAATTTTATTTATTTATTTTTGGAGAGGTTTTTGCTATAGGGTGTGTGTGCTCGCCAGATAGAGAGAGACAGAGAGATAGAAAGTGAGAAATCACCCCCGAGGGGGGATGGCCATGCTGCAATCCCTTCTCCATTCTCCTCTCGGGATCTTGGGCACTCACTCGCGCCCGGCATGAGTTTAAGCCACCAGGTCCAGGACTTGAACCACAGTCGACTACGTGGGAGTCCAGCGACATAGCCATTACGCTAACTGCTGGTCCCTACTGAGGGTGATTTTAAAGGTTTTGGAATGGAAAGACTTAGGTTCTGATTTTGTTTCTTAGTGTTTTTTTTTTTTTTTTTTTTTCAGTTGGATGACCCTGGACATTCAACTGAAAGAATCCTATCATTTTTCCAAGCCAACATCATTCTTTTTTTCTTTTTTTGCTAGAAGGTGCATGTGCTCTCTGAAGACAGAAAGAAAGAAAGAAAGAAAGAAAGAAAGAAAGAAAGAAAGAAAGAAAGAAAGAAAGAAAGAAAGAAAGAGAAAGAAAGAAAGAAAGAAAGAAAGAAAGAAAGAAAGAAAGAAAGAAAGAAAGAAAGAAAGAGAGAGAAAGTACAAAAGCACTCCCCTGGGTGGATGGCCACACCACAATCCTTTCTTCATTCTCCTCCTGGGATTTTGGGCAGATGTGCACACATGCATGACGTGTTTCTTAAGCTGCTAGGTCTAGGTCTCTGAATTGCACTGTTGGCCATGTGGGATCCAGCCACCTTAATGACCATGCCATCAGCTGGCCTGCCACACCAGTCATTATGATGGGGGGGGGGATAATACCTATAGGGTTTTGAGGATGCTGAAAGGAGACAGCATGGTTAAAACACTTTGTTAGCTGCAAAGGTTCTACAAATGTTTATTGTGTGTACATCACCTGGTACACTATCTCTGTTCCCTTAAGTGAAAGCAGTTTTCAGTTGAAGGAGGTATTGTTTCAGGAGGGGTTTTTTTAAACAAGTAAGGGTGTTTCTGGTCATCACTGTGGGGGGCAGGGGATGTGAAACTTACTGCAGTGTTTTAGTCAGTCCCATACAAAGAATGATCTTGCCTGGCATGCCGATAGCACCCCTGTTGAGAATCGTCTTCTGTGTATCAGTACCTCCATTGTCCTGAGTGGAGATCAAGCTTCAAGAGCAGTAAAAGTGAAGGCAGGGGGACTGGCAGGTTCCGTGGTAGTTAAGATGCTGAACTCCCACGTGGCCAAGTTTGAGTCCTGGACCTGGTGGCTTGTTTTCTCAATTTCCCCTTCTCTCTCTGGTCAAGTTTAAGAAAAATAATGTTACTAAAATTAAAAAAAAAAAGTCAAGGCAGATCTTAGTTTGTGGAGTTTGGAGTGTTTTCCGGTATTCTTTTAAGCCTTCAGGGAAAAGGTGGCTCTCTTTTTATTACCATTATTACCCCTACCTATAGCTTTAGTGTCTGACTCCTTCAGTACTGTGGGCTCTACCCTAAACTCATCAAGAAGCAGTTTGGGTTATATATACTACATCCACCCCCTGGTTAGTTCCTCAAGCCAGGGTAAAAGTTTTCTAATTTAGGAATATGTTTGAGAGATCTTTTGACAGGGCTTCTGAATCTTTGGGGTAATAGATCCTTCTGGAAATCTGATGAAACTTGTGGCCCCTATTTCTCCCTTACCTACTATGCATATGTGTACACATGCAATATTTTGGAGGATTTAAAGCCATTCTTGGATCTTCTAGGGAAGCCTGGAAGAGTGGGATACCCAGAGACATAACTGGGTGAGGAGACTACTTACTACAAGAGATCCTTGATACAAATAGTACTCTTGATATTTTGTAAGAACTTCTGCTGATTCCATCTTGGAAAAATCCACCCATTCCCCTTCTCTCTAGCACACTGCTTCCATCTAAACCAATAATCAGCCAACCTGTTGGCTTCCCATTTCTGTCTATTGTCCTCTTTATCCTCCCATTCATTTTTCACAAAACAGCCATATTTAAAACATAAATCAAATAGCATCATTATCCTGCCTAAAAACCTATAATGACTTACTTTTGTACTTTAAAAAAGGGAACAACAACAACAAAAATAAAGCAAATTTCTGACACTGACCCCGAAAACTACATCATTTGGCTCCTGCTGACCTCTTTTTACTTCCTTTCTTTTTTAAAAAACAGTTATTTATTTCATTTTATTATTATTATTATTATACTTAATTTGCTGCAGGAGACATGTACTCACCTGAGAGAGAGAGAGGGAAAGTAAGAAAGCAAGCCGCCAGGTACTGGATTCGAACAATGGTGGCCATGTGGGACTCCTGTGTCTTAACTATCACACCGTCTGCTGGCTCGTCTTTCTTTCCTTCATGAGAGAGAGAGGCTCACACACTGAACGCACAGACAGCCAAGTACGCTCGATGTGTCCATGGGCTCAGTACATACCGGTCACACAGTGTACAGGTCGACCTGGGAACCAAACTCCATCTTCTGTGTAGCTTCCAGCATTGCAGAATCTTGTACTGCGGCTGCACCACTGCAGCCGGGCCTGTGCTGACCTTTTTAACCTGACTTGCCCTCCTGTGACCAAGCCCCACTGTTAGCCTGTCATTCAAGACAAACTCCTTTGTAATCGCAGGGCCTGTGCCCGAGCTGTTTCCTCTCCTGAAATGCCTTTTGCTTGGATCTTCAAAGGACTCATTCTGTTTTATACTTTATGCCTCAGTTTTTAAAAATGCCACCTCTCAGAAGAGGACTTCTCCACTCGTTATCCTCTATCCTAGCATTCCAGTCATTCTTTTATAGTATTTTCCATTTTGAAATTGTTAGATTACTTGTTTATTATCCATTCCTCCAAACTATTGGCTTCATGAGGGTGGGGACCTTATGTTTGCTTTTCACTGTACAGCCAAATACCCAGTTTAGGGTAAGCACTCAATAAATAGCTGTGGCTGATGGGAATCTCCAAGGTGTGTGTGTGTGTTATTATAGTAATCTAAAAGGGCAGTTGAAGGAATACTATACAAAATAAAGAAATACTTTATGGGAACCAGCAGTTAGCGTAATGGCTATGTCGCTGGACTCCCACATAGCCGACCGTGGTTCGTGTCCCAGACCCGGTGGCTTAAAACTCACGCCGGGCGCGTGTGCGTGCGTGCCCAAGATCCCGAGAGGAGAATGGAGGAGAAGGGATTGCGGCGTGACCATCCCCCCTGGGGGGTGATTTCTCGCTTTCTGTCTCTATGTCTCTCTCTGTCTGTCTGGCGAGCGCACACGCCCTACAGTGGAAATCTCTCCCCCCCCAAAAAAAGAAATACTTTATAAAACCACATATGTTCATATATAAATCTATAGAAAAAGGCCTGGAAGAATCAACACCAAGCTGTTAACCATGATGGCTTAGAGACCACGTGGCATGGTGTTAAGGCCCTAAACTCTCACAAGGCTGACCACAGTTTGTGTCCTGACCCAACTGGGCATGTATGTGTCCGTGCCTAAAATTCCTGGAGAAGAAAGAATTGCAGCGTGGCCCTCCCCCTGGGGGTGATTTCTCACTTTTCTTCTCACTGTCTGTCTCTTTCTGACAAGCACATGTACCATATAGCAAATACCTAAAAAAAAAAAAAAAAAAAAAAAATCTAAAAACCATGATGGTGGGACCAGCAGTTTGCTTTGTCGCTGGACTCCCATGTAATCGAGCATGGTTTGAGTCCTGGATCCGGTGGCTTAAACTCATGCTGGGCATGTGAGCGTGCGTGCCCAAGATCCCGGGAGGAGAATGGAGGAGAAGGGATTGCGGCGTGACCATCCCCCCTGGGGGGTGATTTCTCGCTTTCTGTCTCTATGTCTTTCTGGTGAGCGCACACGCCCTATAGCAAAAACCTCTCCCCCCCCCAAAAAAAACCATGATGGCTTATGGAGGCAATGAAGAGGGGTAGGGTCTGAATAGTTACTCATTTTTTAATTCTGTAAACTTTTGAATTGATTGAATATATTTTATTTTATTTTATTTATTTATTTATTTTTGGAGAGGTTTTCGCTATAGGGCGCGTGCGCTCGCCAGACAGACAGAGAGAGACATAGAGACAGAAAGCGAGAAATCACCCCCCAGGGGGGATGGTCACGCCGCAATCCCTTCTCCTCCATTCTCCTCCCGGGATCTTGGGCACGCACGCACACGCGCCCGGCGTGAGATTTAAGCCACCGGGTCCGAGACGCGAACCGCGGTCGACTACGTGGGAGTCCAGCGACATAGCCATTACGCTAACTGCTGGTTCCCTTGATTGAATATTTTTACAATAGATATATATGTGTGTGTGTGTGTGTGTGTGTGTGTTTATTTCTCCTTTAAAGGAAAAGATGGATAAAAATGGGGTGGAGAAGCCTCAGTTTCTTTTTAATTTGCCAGAGGGCATATATGCTGGCCGGAAAGAGAAAGAGAGGGAGGGAGATAGAGAGACATGAGGCATGATCGCGCTGAAGTCCCTCTCTCCCATTTCTCCCTCCTCTCTGAAATGTGGGCATGTGTGCATGCATACCTGCCCAGAGTGTTTCTTAAGCTGCCAGGTCCAAGACTTGAACCACACACAGCCAGCATTCATTGAGTGCTTGTGGTATGCTAAGCACCATACAAAGCCAATTACATATTTTATCTCACTTAGTCATCACAACTCTTTGAAGTTAGTTATTTTTGTCTCCATTTTATAGAGGAGGACACTGAAGTCCAGGGAGGCTCAACAGCTCACCTGGGATCACACAGCAGTAGGTGGTGAATGTGAATCCAAGAAGTCTGACTCTTGCAGGTTCTCAGGACTGCTTTGGAGAGGAGAGGAGATTACGGTAGAATACCCGGGGAGTTTACCAGAATAAGCCCTCATTGCTAACAGATGTGATAGAAAGATTTAGGCTTTGGAGTCAGCCAGACTTAGATTTGAATCTGTTACTGTGCTAGGACGCTCCTATTCCTCAAGGTTTTTTGTTTTGTTTTTAGTTACTACATGCCAGCGATACCACTGGATATATAGTGGTACAAAACAAAACAAAACAAAACAAATAAGGCCTTTGCCTTCAGGGAGTTTGGAGGAAAAGGCAGATAAAATAGTTACCTAATTACAAATTATGATATGTCTTTGGGAGGCAAAAAACCCAGGTTGTTAAAAGAGAGCATAACAAAGAAGACCTCATTTAGGTTGGGAAGTCTCAGGTTCACTTTAAATGTTAATTTCTCTTTCTTTCTTTCTTCCTTTCTTTTCTTTTCTTTTTTAGGTTTTTGCTATTCTTTTTTAGGTTTTTAGGTTTTTGCTATAGGGCACATGCACTTGCTGGAGAGAGACATTAAATGTTCATTTTATATTCTTCCTTTCTTGATGTATTAAGGAAATGTCTTAGGTGTTTTTTCTATACACAGCACTTACCTGACTGCTTTGGAGTATACCAGAGAAATAGAAGGTAATGCTGTCTCGGGACCAGCAGATGGTGTGTTGGTTAAAGTGTTGGACACTCCCACATGGCTGACCATGGTTCGAGTCCTGGACTGGTGGCTTGCTTTCTCAATTTCCCTCTCTCTCTCTCTCTGGTCAAGTTAAAAAATAAATGAATGAATCAATAAATAAAAAAATTTAAAAAAAACTTAATTTCCCTTTTAAAAAAAAAAAAAAGAAGGTAATTCTGTCTAAGTTGGAGAGACCAAGTATAGACTTAGAACTATATCCTGAATTAGATAATTAAAACAAGCACATGTCCTTAGGTTGTCTGGGAGACTGTCCATGTGCCGTAGTTACTATTTTATTTGTCTAGCCTAAACATGTTTCTTCTTTCTTTCTTATTTATTATATGTTATACTTTACTATCTGATTTCAGTTTTTTTCTTTTTTTAAAAATTTTTCCAGAAAACGTGCTTGCTTACTGGGAAGGAGGGAGGGAGAGAGAAAGTGAGAAAGCGCCCCCCCCCATGGGGAATGGCCACATCGCAATCCCTTCTCTTATATTACACTCTTCTTTCAGGATTTTGGGCATGCACACATCTGTGCCCAGCATGTTTTTGAAGCCGCAGGGTCCAGGACTTGAACCATGCCGTGGACTGGCCCAGCCCTTTTTCTTTCTTCATGATAGAATGCGGGTGTACACACATGAGAGAGAAGAGGACGACCTTCCACAGGAGCTGGTCATGCTGTGATCCGGCTCCTCTAGTCCTCCAGCACGTTGGATCCTGGGTGCTTGCACAGCACCTGGTATGTTTCAGGACGACTAGCTGGGGATTCAAACTTCAGTCACCAGACGGGATCTGGCTTCTCTGAGTAGCACATTGCTGCTGCACCAGGGTGCTAGCCCCCAGTCACATGCTTTTTGGAAGACCAGATGAGATGACGTGGTGATGGGCTGCCACACAGCAATAGCACAGCGGCTTGGAGAGTTAAGGAAGGACCAGCAGGGTATAGCATTGCTAATCAGGTAGTGCTTTAAGAAGGACGTGGGCTTTAAGTCAGGTCCTAAAGGTGACAGGTGTAGATTGGGAGAGAGGAGGTTGCTCCAGGCCAGAGAAGTATGGGAGGGCATTGAAGAGGAGGAATGAACCAGCTAATGAGGGACAGTCAAGAGCCCTGCCTGCTGGAGTAGAGAGGCCTAGTTACAGGCCTAGTTACCTTTCCTTGGATAAAGAAAGACAAGGAGGGAACCAGCAGTCAGCGTAATGGCTATGTCGCTGGACTCCCATGTAGCCGACCACAGTTCGAGTCCCAGACCCAGAGGCTTAAACTCACGCTGGGCGCGTGTGCGTGCGTGCCCAAGATCCTGAGAGGAGAATGGAGGAGAAGGGACTGTGGTGTGGCCATCCCCTCTGGGGGGTGATTTCTTGCTTTCTCTCTCTCTGTCTCTCTCTGTCTTTATGGTGGGGGCACTCACCCTATAGCAAAAACCTCTTCAAAAAAAAAAAAAGTTGAATGATTGGAATATATGGGAAATAAATGCTTGATTATAATAGATGAGAGAATCAGAATAACCCAACTGAAACTGTATAGAAAAATGACCCCAGATGTTAGCCTTGAACTGCAGAAGTTCCCAAATGTAGGAATTTCCTTAGTAGTCACCAGCTTTTGAATTAATTCTAATTAAAATAGGAAAGCTGGGTAACTAATCTGTGGTATGCAGTTCAGTGATTTTCACAACTTGGAGATAAGTGTTTCTAATTCTTTCCTTTGCCAAATCTGTCTTGCCTTCTTTTAGGGTGAAATGTTATTTTGTATTAAATATTAGGTCATCGGAAAAGTCATGACACATTTTTGCATAAAAAGTACATCATGACTTTTCTGACTACCCAGTAATTTGTAGTATTAACAATGCTTTATTAATAGTTGCTTAATAAATATATCCCCTTGCATAGTAATGGTGTCCTGTGTTTTCAAGCCTCTTTCTACCTGCTGCTGTCTTCCTGCACACTATTTTGGGGGAAATGGCACCCTCTCCTAGCTAATCATCTAGGCCAGGGCCCGGGAACCACTTTAGGTTACTGCTTCTCCATCCCTCCCCTGTAATGCCACTGCTGTAGTTGGCCCTCATTCTTGGCCCGGTCTGTTAAAATGGACTCCTTGTGCAGACCCCCTGCCAGCAGCATAGCCATATATAAAGATCTGGGGGGAAGGACTTTCTAGGAAGAAAGAGCAACCTGTACAATGCGTTGGGTGGGCAAGCTTTGCACATTTTGAGGGACTGAAGGAGAGCCAGATTGGTCGACAAGGATGCTGAAGCAAGGTCTGCAAAGGCATAAGGGAGGTGAGCGGGGCTCAGAGCATGTGGGGCCTTGTCCTTGGGGAGTTCAGAAATTAGTCATAGGGGGAGTTTTAGGCATTCTGGTGACTGATCCTGCTTTCTAGTGTTAAGAGTTCACTGTAGGGGGACAGCAGATGGTGTAATGGTTACATCTCTCAATTCCCATGTAGTTGACCAATGTTCAAGTCCTGGACCCAGCAACTTAAGACTCACGCTAGGCATGTATGTGTGTGTGTGTGTGTGTGTGTGTGTGTGTGTGTGTGTGTGCCCAAGATCCTGAGAGGAGAATGGAGAAGGGATTGTGGCATGGCCATTGTCCTGGGGGGTGATTTCTTGCTTTTTGTCTCTCTGTCTCTCCAGTGAGCACACACGCTCTATAGCAAAAATCTCTTAACAACAACAAAAAAATGTTCATTGTGGAGGCCAGCAGGTGGCGTGATGGTTGAGGGCACTGGACACCTATGTGGCCAACCAGTTTGAGTCCTGGACTTGGCGGCTTGCTTTCTCACTCCCACCCCCTGCCCTCTTTTTCTCTGTCTGTCTCTGGTCAGACTTTAATAATAATAATAATTAATAAAGTTAAATAATTCTTAGAAAAAAAAAAAAGAGTTCATTGTTTTGGGACCAGTAGGTGGTATGGTGGTTAAGGTGCTGGACTCCCACATGGCTGACTGTGGTTTGAATCCTGGACCCAGGGGCTTTGTAAACAAACTTGGAGGGTGTACATACATGCCTAAAATTCCTAGCACTGGGAGGGTGTACATACATGCCTAAAATTCCTAGAGGAGAATGGAGGAGAAGGGATTATGGCATGGCCATCCCCCCAGGGGTGATTTCTCACTTTACCTCTCTCTTATCTCTCTTTCTCCTCTCCAGCAAGTGCACATGCCCTATGACACACACACACACAAAACAAAAAAACCTAAGAAAAAGTTGACTGTGTCTGCTGTGGGGAGAGCCCTGGAATCTGTCTCCTCTCTGGAGTGACTCAGCCTGAGTGAGATTAGGCTCCTCATTGCACACTATTTTGGGGGAAAGGCACCTTCTCCTAGCTAATCATCTAGGCCAGGGACCAGGAACCACTTTAGTTACTGCTTCTCCATCCCTCCCCTGTACTGCCACTGTCCAGCAAGGTGATGTTGCCCTCTGCCTTTTCAGGTTTGACTGGTGCTCAGCCCTTACTCCTGTACCTACCCTCAGGCCAGAAAGGGCAGTGCCTCTGCTAGGCTGGCCCTAGTGTTTGGCGTGCTTGCTGGTGGCCTGAGCCTATAATTTGGTGGGTTGGCTGGTTACAAAAATAAAAAGTGTGACCTATAACTAAAGTTGAGTGGATTCGGTGAAGAGGGAGCTTTTAATTTGCAGAGGTCCTGGGCTGTACTTAACTGGGAGAGAAATGTGTCTCCTCCCTGGGCGCCATCCATTTTCTTCCTTTAGTGCCTGCTCTGGGGCGGGTGAGGCTTTGTGGGCTGGGGTGTGAGATGTGAGGCACTTTAGGGAGTTATGTAGAGAGGGTGTTGGGGTCCAACAACAGATCTGATAGACTTCTTGGAAAGTAGAAATTTTCAGTCTCACTTCTCATGTAGCCCACTGGGATGGAAGTAAAGTTTTAGATGTTTGATTGTGTGATCACTCATTTATTCATTCAGCAACTATTTAGTGAGTGTTTTCTCTGTATTTTAGACATTATCAATACCACAATGAACAAAAGAGACAGAGACCAGCCTCTAGGATTCACCTGGTTGTTGCAGAGAACATTGACCAAATACACAGGTATATAACACAATGTTAAATAGCAATGAAAAATGAGAAGATAAAAATAAGGAGAGCAATGGGGTTGGTACTTTAGATAAGATGGTCAGGCAGTGTTGAGGGTTTAGGTATAAAAGAAAAGCAAAATAGTGTGAAGGTAAACTTTCTGTGGACTCTAGATCCCAGCACCTAAGTGCGTCTCCAAGGAAGGGGCTTGCTGTAGCAACACAGCCAGTCTGGGCAGGTCCCAGAGTCAGTACTCCTCTGGGGCCTAGCTGGTGCCCCCCGCCCCAACCATGGGCCCCAGCCAGAGCCTGTGGTTGCTTCTTCCCGGCTCCAGTTGTCAGAACTTTCTGTAGGGTACTGATTAACTGTAAATAGATACTTGTCTTTCCAGGGCTTGGCAAGCCTAATTCTCACTCAGAATTTCTTGAAGTTACCCTGTGTGTTCTGGGCTAGAGGAGGAAAGTGGAGTCTGCTCTAGGAGACAGCTGCAAGGAGTGAAGGATTCGTCTGCCTGTGTCCAGGTGCTCAGTGAGGCCTTTTGCAAGAATTTTTGACTCAGTGGCTTTGGATTTGAATTTTGACTCTGCTATTTATTAGCTCTGTGGTCTATGGCCAGTTCCTTAACTTTCTTGGGCCTCTGTTTTTTGTTTGTTTTTGTTTTATTTTTATCTGTATAATCAGGGCAAGGGCTCCTAGGGATTTTGTGAGGGTTAAATAACATATGTAAAGAATCCAGAGCAGTGTCTGGTGTAGTGGGTACTCAATAAATTTTCAATAGAAATAATAGTTATTCCAAGGCCACTAACCTCTTGAATAAGGGAGCTGTTATTGAGGAACCATATGGGAATATCCAAGAAATAAGAATTATTTAGTGACAGGTTCTTTTTATGTCCAGATTATAAAAATCACTGGAAGGATTTGAATGTAAGAACCTTGTGGGACCCAGCAGGTGACGTAGTGGTTAAGGCACTGGACTCCTTCATGGTTGACTACTGTCAAGTCCCGGCAGTTGCTTTCTCACTTTATCTTCTTTTCTGTCTCTCTCTGGTCAAATTAAAACAACATCACCATCAGGGACCAGCAGTTGGTGTAATGGCTATGTCTCTGGACTCCCATGTAGTCAACTGTGGTTTGATTCCTGGACCCAGTGGCTTAAATTCACGCCAGGCACGTGTGCGTGCATGCCCAAGATCCGAGAGGAGAATGGAGAAGGGACTGCGGCGTGGCCATCCCCCCCC
>NW_006205509.1:2168867-2184754 GCF_000334495.1 Tupaia belangeri chinensis
GATGGCACATGCCCTATAGCAAAAATCTCCCCAAAAAAAAAAAAAAAATCACCATAATCATCGTCATCTTTTAAAAATTAAAAAAATAACTCTTTTTTAAAAGTTAAAAAAAGAGAAAGAGCCTCCTAAACTGGGGGGCTTTTATCAAAGCCAGAACAGCCATCATAGGTCTGCTGGAGTGCTCCTGGGACTCTGTTGAACTTTGGGGTGGTGGAGTGCTGCTATGTGGGCTCATTTTGCAGATTGGAGATCACACGCTCCCTTCTCCTTGATGCCAGCCTTGGAGTGAGGCCAAGATCGTGTTCTAGAATGGATGGAACTGAGACAGCTACCTAGGAGCAAGCATCTTTGAACTTTCCATTTCCAGTAGGCTTAGGCCCCTTATTTTGGACAGACTTCTTGTTTGTGGTTGTGGTTATTTTGTTTTTACTTGCTGCTCAGCAGAATCAGCATCACACAAGCACTCATTATCCTCAGGCCCTTGGCAGCCAGGGCACTTGGTGAATCTGCTCCCTTGTGAAGTGCTCACGTCTGCAGATTATTTTCTAATGCATCTGGCAGGAGTTCCAGATTGATGGTCCAATAGCAGCTACTAATTGTTCCCTTTGGGCTTGTTTAATTATTGCTGGCATGGTGGATGACTAAGGCATTAGGAATCTCTTTGCATTTATGGGGCAGCAGGTCGTGGTGAGCTCCCAAAGCATTTATCTGTCATATCCCCGGAATACCTTGTTAAAAGTTGTGAGCATAACCTCAGGAATTGAGGAGTTGCATTGAGCTAGACAGTGCTGGGTGGCATCTGGCCTCTCAGTTGACTCCTTTCAAGAGTTGTAACTCTCAAGTGCTTGTTGCTTCCAGATGCCCAGGGAAATGTCAAGATGGTGTCCTAACATATCAAAGCACTCCCAGCTGCTTCTGATTGTCTTGGAGGCAAGAGGGCAGCGTTCTTGTTCCAGCCTATTCTGTGGTCAGGCAGATGAAGATTCACATCAGTACTCTGGAGGGCCTCTGAGGTGGTGAACTGAGAACTGTTAGGGTGTCATCTTCCTTGCCTGGAGACAGGGAGAGGGACAAGATACCAGGCCACAAGGACTCACCAAGTACAGCCTAGTATTCATTCACTCAAGAAGCATTTATTGAATGCTTAGAATTATGTTAAGTGCTGGAGAAATAAAGATGACTAAGACAGTGTCTGCCCCCAGGAGTTCAGTCTAGAGGGGGAGACAAACACATTAAACATATAATTATAATATACAGCTCGATGAGGGCTATGGTATAGATACACAGGAAGCATCAGGGTGCACAGAGAGGTGGGGCTTGGGGAAAACAGCCTGTAGGAAGAAGTCTGCTGGCTGAAAGGATAACTGGGAGTTGGGCAGAAATGGGGAGTAAGCGTTCTAAGTATGGGGACAGCATGAGCAGAGGCATTGAGGTAAGATAGAGCATGTGTTCATAGAGTCCTCATGGATCTGCTCGGAGCTGTCAAAGCGTAAAGTGTAAGGCAGAGAATAGAGAGCTTTGGATGCACTGTGGAAGAGTCTGCTTCAGGCTTTTCGTAGGGAAGCACTTCGTAGGAGAGCACAGTGGTTAGATTTTGAGTTGTGGGTAGGTCAGTCTGCAGCCTTGGGAGGGAATCAGAATTGGAGGTGGACAGGCCTTAGTAATGTGGTCCTGATGCCTGGGGCTGAACTGGGGCTGGTTTGCATGGTGGAGATAATGGGGCAGAGTCAATAAATATTGAAGAATTTAAAATAAAAGATTGAATTTTCAAAACTTGATGACTGAGAGCCAGTGACATGGTGGTTAAGGTGCTGGACTCCCAGGTGGCCGACTGTAGTTTGAGTCCCAGATCTGGTGACTTGAAACTCAGTTTGGGCATGTGTATGTGCATGCCCAAAATCCCAAGAGTACAATAGAGGAGAAGGATTGTGGTGTGGCATTCCCCCTGGGGGGTGATTTCTTGCTTTCTGTCTCTGTCTCTCCTGCAAGCACACACACCCTATAGCAAAAATCTCTCAAAAACAAATATTCAAGACTTGATGACTGATTAGATTTGACATTGGAAAGGTAGAGATGAGGAAGAAAGGAGGAATTCAGGATGACACTCAGATTTCTAGCTTGCTAAATTAGTTACATGGCAGTGCCATCAGTTAAGGGAACACAAGAGGAGAAATACCTTAGAAGCAAGAATGATGAGGCCAGTTGGAGACACGAGGTTGCAGAGCCTTTGCAAGTTTGGGTAGACTGTTTAATGGGTGGTTAGATATTCACAGCTGAAGCTCAAGGAAGTCTGGGATAAGAGTACACAGCTGAGAGTCGCCAGTGTCCATGGTGGTTAAGGTGCTGGACTCCCAGGTGGCCGACTGTAGTTTGAGTCCCAGATCTGGTGACTTGAAACTCAGTTTGGGCATGTGTATGTGCATGCCCAAAATCCCAAGAGTACAATAGAGGAGAAGGATTGTGGTGTGGCATTCCCCCTGGGGGGTGATTTCTTGCTTTCTGTCTCTGTCTCTCCTGCAAGCACACACACCCTATAGCAAAAATCTCTCAAAAACAAATATTCAAGACTTGATGACTGATTAGATTTGACATTGGAAAGGTAGAGATGAGGAAGAAAGGAGGAATTCAGGATGACACTCAGATTTCTAGCTTGCTAAATTAGTTACATGGCAGTGCCATCAGTTAAGGGAACACAAGAGGAGAAATACCTTAGAAGCAAGAATGATGAGGCCAGTTGGAGACACGAGGTTGCAGAGCCTTTGCAAGTTTGGGTAGACTGTTTAATGGGTGGTTAGATATTCACAGCTGAAGCTCAAGGAAGTCTGGGATAAGAGTACACAGCTGAGAGTCGCCAGTGTCTACTGCTCAGTAAGATTTGAGATCCTTCTCTGTATTCTCACAGACTGCACAGCCCTTCAGTGCCTGAGGACAACTGCTAGGACTTACGTAATGTCACAAGGAGAGAAGCAGAGTTACTGAGAAGAGTAGTTAGTTGAGGGGGTCAAAAATAGAGATTGGTGGCAAAATCAGACCTCTGGTTTGCAGACCGCAGGTGGAATTTGAGGAAGTCAGGAGGCAATTGGGGAAGTGAGGGATTTGCGATAAGGTGGGGACACGAGATAACCAGGCAAGTCTCTTCTACATCTCTTCACATATGACCAAACTGTGGCCCTAAAAGGTTATAGGAATTGTTCCAGGTCCCCCAGCTGCCCAAATGGCAGAGCAGCTTAGTCACTGACTGGACTCTGTCTCCCTAAATTCTCATTACAGCTTTACTGTGAATCCTCTGGGTGGCTTTTGGTGTCTCCATCTTCTCTTTTACATACATGCAATTGCCCTAACCTAGAGACTTACTAGATCACGTGAGATAATGGAATTATGTCCTACCTGTGTTTAGCTACACCATTCAGCTCTATGTATAAAATCTCTCTTTTATGTATAAAGTACTATGACTTTATATTTTGCATATGTCCTTAGAAGCTAACTTGAATTAATGTGAATCCTGGAGTAGGTTGTTTGGTTACCATTTATACTACTGTTCTTCTGTGCCAGGCTCCAGACACAATCCTTTTAATTCATTCACCCCTTCACTTAATAGTATAAATAAGAGGTAGATATAATCCACATTTTATAGATAATGAAACTAAAGTTCAGAGAAGTTTAGTAACTTTACCATTCTCTCGTGAGCAGTACTAGAATTCTAATCCAGGTCATCCCTGATTCCAAAGCCCATGTTACCTATAACACTCTGGAAGGTTTAAAATCCCATTCAGATGTAAGGGATTTGTCACCTCATAGTGCCCATGAGGCAGTTTCCTCGTCTCTCTGTGTCCCCTCCTACTCTGGTATGGGAGTTTGGACTTCAGGTGTCAGGCAGGCACACATACCTCATTTGGCTTGTTTCACCCAGTGGCACTGGACTGGGACGTGTTGTTTAGTGATCAGCCGAAGTTGGCCAGGGAAATCCAGTTGAACCTTCCCAAGTTAGGAATGAAGTTTTTTTTTCTTTTCTTTAAAAATTATTTAACTTTATTTTATTTATTTATTTATTTTTATTTGACCAGAGAAGGGGGGGTGGGGGGAGAAAGAGAGAGAGAGAGAAAGGAAGCAAGCTGCCAGGTGTGGGACTCGAACTGCTGTCAGCCATATGGGAGTCCAGCACTCTTAATCACCAAGCTGCCTGCCGGCCCCAAGATTTATTTTCTCTGTAAGGAGATGGCTGAACATAGTATAAAAGCCTGTATGTTGGAGGACCTATAGCTAGGTTCAAGTCTGGGTTCTGCTACTTTATTTATTTATTTATGTTTTTGGAAGAGGTTTTTGCTATAGGGCACATGCAGCTACTTTCTATGTGACCTTGAGCCAGTTGGGCTCAGATTTTTTTTTTTTTAGTTATTAATTAATTAACTAATTTACATTACATTACATCACTGTACATCAATACCATATACTAAATGGGATTTTTCATACAGTGTACACTGTATATTGGCTCAATCAAGGATGTAACCACACATGTTATCACCAGCAAATAATTTTCTATTTCTTGTTTCTTATATATTTTGCTTTCTCCCCCTTGATTCCCTACCTCTCACCCTCTGCCAATTCCCCCCTCCTTCTCCCACACTGTCTCTGGTATGTACAGTTGTTTTCTATGCCTTTTTTCACATTTTATTCATTCATTAAAAATCTTAATTAATTTAAAGACTTTCAATAACAAGCACAGCTGATATATACATATTTATGAATGTATATCTGATTTTAGGCATAAACCTCAGTAAGTAAAGTGAACATACTATAAAGTAGCACCTCCCTGGGGCTATATAACTTATTGCAGCCATTACGTAGTTTTTTTTTAGAATCATTTATTTAATTTTATTTACTCATTTATTAAAATTTAATCAGAGAGAGAGTTACAGAGAGAGAGAGAGAGAGAAGGGGTAAGTGAGAAAGCAAGCCACCAGGTCCAGGACTTGAACCATAGTTGGCCATGTGGGAGTGTCCAGTGCCTTAACCACCATACCACCTGCTGGTCCCAAATAGGTATTTTTTTAATTAAAAAAAATTCAGTTTTAATAGATCAAAATCAAAAAATGTTAAGAGAAATTTGCTTAAAACTTAAAGCCATGGGGGACCAGGAGATGGTGTGGTGGTTAAGGTGCTAGACACTCCTGCATGGCTGAACATGGTTCGAGTCCGCTTGCTTTCTCACTTCCTCTCTCTCTCTCTCTGGCCAAATTAAAATAAATGAATTAATAAATAAAAAAAAATAATTCTTTAACAAAAGAAAAACTTAAAGCCAGGAAAAAGGTTAGATTCAGTTCAAATAGTAGGTAGGTCAACTTATCAGTAGTTCAAGAGAAGACAAAAAATCCTTAAATAAGGAAATCAAAGCATCGAAGAAAATCAGTAATATTTTAGTATAAAGTAAAAGATTCGATTTCATTAGTTCAGACTCACATAATTAATCCCTCTCCTACTGAATTTGCAGTGTTACTGTGGTCTGATCTTTCCATTTAAACTCTGGAAATTAACATTCAACTCCAGACTTGTCCCTACCAGTAGGCTGGCCATTCTCTTGGCTGTTTCTTGTACTCTTATTTCTGTGTGTCTGGCTTTAGTTTTCCTGGTATAGCACTCCCTTCAGCACTTCTTGGAGAGCTGGTCTAGTGTTGATAAATTCTTTCAGGTTTTGTTTATCTGAGAGTGTTTTTGTCTTTTTTTCCACATATGAAAGATATTCTTGCTGGGTACAGTATTCTTGGTCGAAACTGTTTTTCACTTAACATTTTGAATATATGTTCCCATTCTTTCCTTGCTTGCATTGTTTCTGATGAGAGGGCCAATGTTAGCCTATGGGATATCCTTTGAAATTAACTTGACATTTCTCTCTTGCCAATTCAATACCTTGTCTCTGTCTGTGGTTTTAGTCAATCTGGCTATGATGTGCCTTGGGGAACATCTCCTTGGGTTGATTCTATTTGGGGTCCTTTGTACTTTTTAGGTCTGGATATTTGAGTGCCTCTCTAGGTTGGAAAGTTTTCTTCCAGGATTTCATGGAATAGATTATCAATGCCCTTATTAGTTTCTGCACCTTCTGGGATACCAAGGATCTGGAAGTTTGGGCATTTAGTGGTATCTAGTATTACTTGGATGTTATTCTCATTTTGGGGGGTTATTTTCTCAGTCTTTTTGGTGAACTTTTCTGCCTCAGAAGTTCTATCTTCTACATCTGAGATTTGATCTTCTGCATGATCTAATCTGCTTTTGATATTTTTTGAAGGAAGTTTTGATTTTGTGTATTACAGACTTCATTCCATTTTATTCTTTTTTATGACATGTGTCTCCTCTTTCAGATCGCGCAAGAACTTCCTCACTCCTGGAACTTGGTGTCTCTTTTCTCCTGCATCTTCTGGAGTTCGTTGTCTCTATTCTCTTGCATCTCTGTTAGCTTTGTCACTGTGAATATTTTAAATTCTTTATCTGACATTTCCATGAATTCCCTTATATTCTTCGTGGAGGAAGAGGAGTTATTCTTTTCCATTAGAGGAGAGATATTTTCTTGGTTTCTCGTATTTCTTGTGCCTCTGCAGTGATTTCTGGTCATCTGATGTATTATATGTTTTTTTCCTATTTTTTTGAGTTAACTCTGAGCATTCAGAGAAATGTAGAAGGAGGTGACCTGCAGTCTGTAAACAGTACCATTTTTCTCCCTTTGCACAGCTGATTCAATGAAAATTGAGGATTAATCTGACCCCAACAATATTCAGATGTTTGTCTACTGACCACCTAGATCTGCCTAGAAAATCAGTGTGTGGAGGCTGAGCAGAAAAGTGAGAAAGGTAAAAACAAAAGGAAAAGGAATAGAACAATAAGAACAAGAGAAAAACAAGACAAGAACATTTTTTTTTCTGTCAAAAATTGAAAACCATGTGGCGCACTCAGAAGACAGAATAAGTAGGGCTCTCTAATGTGGCTCCTGGCTAGACCTGTGGAGCAGGAGAGTGAAGTCTGGGCAGAGGGTCTTCGGTGGTCAAAATTCTTGAACGGGGCTGCTCAGAACTCAAATATATATATAATTTTTTTTTTAAGAGAGATTTTTGCTATAGGGCGTGTGTGCTTGTCAGAGAGACAGAAAGTGGGAAATCACCCCCAGGGGGGATGGCCACACCACAATCCCTTTTCCTCCATTCTCCTCTCAGGATTTTGGGCATACACACACACACACACACACACACACACACACTCCCAGTGTGAGTTTTAAGTCACTAGATTTGGGACTCGTACCATGGTCAACTACCTGGGAGTCCAGCAACGCAACTGTTATTCCACCTGCTGGTTCCTGGGCTCAAATTCTTATTCCCCTCACTGGTTAAATAGGCAGAACAGTTACCTGCAGTGATAACTGAGAGGTAGCTATGGTTGCTGTGTCAAATTCTGCCTTTAAAGGTAGGAAAAAGGGGAGCAGCAGATGGCATAATGGTTATGTCTCTGGACTCCCATGTAGTCAACCACAGTTCAAGTCCTGGACCCCACCGGGCATGTTTGCGTGTGTGCCCAAAATCCCAAGAGGAGAATGAAGGTAAAGGGATTGTGGCATGGTCATTCCCCCGGGGAGTGACTTCTCACTTTCTGCTCTCTCTGTCTCTCCAGTGAATGAACATACCCTATAGCAAAACCCTCTCTCTGGGAAAAAAAAAAAAAGTTAGGAAAAGAGACACATGGGAAGACGGCTTGTGGACCAGGAACAGATTCCTCTCAGAGTGGGCAGGAGCACTGGGCACTGAGGACGGTGCTTTCTCAGTTGTTCCCAGACAGGACTCGTTGCTGTCCCCAGCTGATGACGTGCGACAGACGCGCTCTGTGCCGGGCCTCAGTTTACCCTTCCATGAGCAGGAGTTGTGCCCCTCCCACATGTGTCTGGAAGTAGGAGGGGATTTGTTAAGTTTAATGATTTGATAAGCTCTTGGGTTTGTAATGAGACTTCTGGAAGGCCCTGGCTGGGCCCCGGGCCAGGACACTGGGTGAGATGGAGCATTGCTCCCCCGGATGGTCTCTGCCGTCCACTTGGCGGCCTGCAGTATTTATTAAGCTTCTTCTGTGTGCTAGGCATCTTTGTCTAGGCACAGCCCATATTCTCACAGAGCTTACAGTCTAGGTAGGAGCTAATACAAAACGGGAAAAGTAAATGAAAGGATGAGAGAGAAGTGCTTTTTCCGGGAAATCTTGTCATTAAAGGGCTGGCAGGCCCAGCTGTGGTAGTGCATGCTGTTGACGCTGCCCCTCTGCAGGCTGAGGCCACCTGGGTCAGACTCCATCGCTCAGTGTGGTAGGGTGTGCCTGCAGGCCCAGCTACCTGGGAGGCTGCGTCCAGACAGAACAAGACTCTGTCTTAAAAAGGGGGATGGAGGGGAGAGGAGTAGCGTGGTGCCTGGCCCAGGGTGGATGTTTACAAACTTTAGTTTCCTCTTTCTTTGCAAAGATATTAGAGTTATCACAAAGCAAAACCGGTCCCTCAGCTGGCACAGTGCATGGCATGTGGAAGACACTGCTGAATGAATGGCTGGCTGTGATTGCTGGTAGAAGGAAGGGCAGTAAACCTAGCAGAAGTTCAAAGGAAGGAGTGTAGTCTGGTTTGTTTGGGGGAGATTTCATGAGTAAAGTTGAGATTGTATTGGTTGGTTCTGAATGGTGCACAATTTAGAAAGTCACAAAGAAAGGCCAATACAACTTATTGTCCCAGAGGAGGCATTGAATGGCGTTAAAAACCCAGACTTTAGGGTCAGACCTGGGTTCAAATCCCAGCTCCACCATGTACTTGCTGTGTGCCCCTGGGCAGATTCATAAACTTTCTAAGCCTTTGTTTTTTGTTGTTGTTGTTGTTGTTTTTTTTTATCTGTAAAATATGAAAATAATAGTCACTACTTTATAGGGTTGTTGTGAGAATTAAATGAGATAATCCATATAGAGTGCTTATCACAGTTCCGTAATAAACTCTAGCTTTTGCCATCATTACTATTTTCATTTTAATGGTGTTATGATTATTATTATCCTACTTTTGCCAGCCTCCTTGTCATAGTTCATAAGAGCCTTTGTCCTGTTTTCTGCCTGCTGTAGTTTCCTTATACACACTTTTGTTTTATTACAGCAGATCACTTACAGACTCCTGGATTTGTTATGGTGTTTCATGGTTTCACCTATTTCCAGATACTACTCGCGTGCCTGGAATATCACAGCTTCCTCTCCTCTATTGCTTTGGCCTGACTTCCTCCTGCTCATTTTTTTTTTTTTTTTTTTTTTTAGAGAGAGAGATTTTTGCCATAGGGCACTTGCACTCGCCAGAAAGACAGAGAGGCAGAGAGACAAAAAGTGAGAGATCACCTCCCCAGGGGGGGATGGCCATGTTGCAACCACTTCTCCATTCTTCTCTCGGGATCTTGGGCATGCTGCACACACAACCTAGCATGAGTTTAAGCCGCCTGGTCCAGGACTTGAACTGTGGGAGTCTAGCAATGTAACCATTACGCCATCTGCTGGTCCCCCTGCTTGATGTTTAAAAGACTAAATCCATGAACATTTCTTCTATGAACCCACACTTGACTCCTTGGTCTAGTCAGATGTTTCCTGCCTGGGACCCCTCAGTAACATACGTGCCTTTTTCTCAGTAGAGCTGCCTAGACCCCTAGTGCCTGTCTACCTTGCTTCAGGATATACATTTCTTTTTCATTGCCAGAGGTTGTGTGTGCTTACCAGAGAGAGACAGGTAGGGAGGAGAGAGGAGAAAGCAGCCCCCCATGGTGTGTGGTCATGTTGCAACCCCTTCTCCTCCATCTCTTCCATCTCCATAATGTCACCATTTGGGACATGCACATACATGTGCTTGGTGTGGTTTTCAACTGGGATTAGAACCACAGTTGGCCATGTGGGATTTGGCTTCCTTAACCACTAGGCTATGGAGCCAGCCCAAGATATAAACTTCTTGGAACCAGCAGTTAGCATAATGGCTATGTCACTGGACTCCCATGTAGCCAACCGCGGTTCAAGTCCTAAACCCAGTGGCTTAAACTCAACGCCGGGCGCGTGTGTGTGCGTGCCCAAGATCCCGAGAGGAGAATGGAGGAGAAGAGATTGAGGCATGGCCATCCCCCCTGGGGGGGGATTTCTCACTTTCTGTCTCTGTGTCTCTGTCTTTCTGGCGAGTGCACACGCTCTATAACAAAAACCTCTCCAAAAAAAAAAAGATAGAAACTTCTTGAATGTAGGGATCATGCCTTGTTACTTTGATATCCCCAGATTCTAGCCTAGTGCTTGACATATAGTTGTCTCCCTGCTAAATGTTGAATTAAAAACCAAACACAATAAACAGCTAACTTTCTATGTAAGATTTGCTACATAGCTTCTGATTTAAGTGCTTTACATGTATTACTTAGTCATCACAGTACGGTAGGTACTCTTCCTACATCCATTATTTTTTAAAGGTTTTTGCCATAAGGCACACGTGCTTACCAGAGAGAGATAGAGAATGACGGTGAGAGGGAAAGTGAGACATCACCTCCTGGGCGTAATTTCAGTTCCTTGTCTTCCATCCTTCTCTTGGGATTTTGGGCACAGATGCACACATGCCTGGTGTGGTTTTCAAGCTGTCAGGTGTGGGACTCGAAACTCAGCCAGCCATGTGGGAGTTCAATGCCTTAACCACCACATTGCCTGCTGGTTCCTCTGTCTCCATTTTATAGGAAAGGAAACTGAGGCTCATAGAGATTAAATATCTCTCCCAAGGCCACACAACCATAAGTGATAGAGCCAGGGTTCAAACCCAGACAGTGTGACTCTGCAGTCAGAGCTTTAGTCACTATGCTACATACGTGCCTCTGGGAGTGTCACCGAGGGCTGAGATGAGGATACTTCTTGAGTGTTCAAGTCAAAACTGCATGAACACATTTAAAAAGAACTAGTCAGGGCCAGTCCCATAGTGCAGTGGCTAAATACTATGCATGGGGAGCTGAATCCTGTGTACCAACCATGGTTCAAGTCCTGGCCCCAGCAGCTTATGAAGCACACCAAAGTGTGTGTGTGTGTGTGTTCTCAGAATCCTGATGGCATAGAGAAATAGAAAAAAAAAGGATAGTGGTGTGGCCATGCCCCATTAGGGATGCTTTCTCTCTCTCAATTTCTCTCTCTCTGGTTGAGTGCACATGCCATCTGGCAATGAAAAATATAGAAATACAATAATTAGTAAATGTGTGGAGACACAGTTGGGCAAGGGGGATCTACCATCTCACAACAGATTTGCTGGAGAAGGTGGGCTTTCCGCTGTTACGCATTGCAGGAGGAGCCCTGCTGGCGGTTGGGAAGGAGGACAGGAGGAAGCATATGTGTGGGAAAATTCTATTTGCCCAAGGTTGTTTGTTTGTTTGTTTTAAGTTTGCTCTGGGGCACCTATACTTAACAGAGAGAGAAAGTGAGAAGGAACTTCCCCCATCCCCCACCTTGGGCTGCCGTCTCTTCTCTTGGGATTTTGGGCACAGAAGGACCCACACCCTGCGTGTTTGTCACGCCACTTGGTCTGGGACTCACCGCACAGTTGGCCATGTGGGATCCAGCTGCCTTAACCGCCACGCCCCCGCTGGCCCCAAGTGCCTCATCTTTATTGTGCACCTACTACAGAGGTCAAGAAGATGATGGGGATCCCTTTGCTCAGGAGCCTTTGGTCTAGCAGGCTCTGAAAAGAGTCGTGAACGAGAAGGGCAAGGAAGTACTTAAATTATGGCATGAACTGAGTTTAGAGTTGAAATTAAGAATGAGAAGTAGGTGTTTGTGGAGGGAAAAGCAACACGTAAAGACTTGTGTTTGGGCACTAGCACATAAAGCAGATTATAGATGAGAAAGCCCAGAAATAAGGACAGGGGTCAGAAGTTAGAGAATCCTCTTATCTTCTCCCCAGTAATCGGGGGGCTGAATAAGAGAGGTGGTGGGAGATGTAGTCACAGTCAGTTGTTTATTAAATACTGCACATGATTCAAAGAAGGATAAGCATTTTCTTACATAAACTCTTGGGGAAGAGTTTATGTTCTAGTTGTGAATAAAGGAAACATATGAAAAGACACTATATGGAGCACATTCAATTTGTGCTAAAGGTCCATGGTATTAGTGACCAGGTATTTTCTCTGTTATTTCACCTATGTGGACATCATGTCCAAGATTACCTCATTGTCCAAAATAGCTGCTAAAGTTCCACCCATTGCCTCTGTATTCCAACCAGTTGGGAGCAGAAAGAAGAAAAGGAAGATATATTCCGTCCCTAATTCTCAGAGATTGTTTACAGTACTGTTTACATCCCACATGGTCACACAGCTGAGAAACGTATTAATTCTGTTATAGAGTATTAGCTGAACACTAGAGGTTCGTTATTACAGAAGATGAGAAGAGGTTGGGGGATGACAGGCATGTCTCTGCCATATCACTCTTCACATTTGCTTATGTTCGAAGCTTAGAAGAAGGCCCGATTTTTTTTAAAAGAATTATTTAATTTAATTTATTCATATACTTATTTTAATTAGACCAGAGAGAGAGAGAGAGAGAAAGTGAGAAAGCAAGCCACCAGGTCCAGGACTTGAACCATGGTCATTCTTGCGGGAGTGTCCAGTGCCTTAGCCACCATGCCACCTGCTGGTCCCCAGACCTGATTATTTTAAGTTGGGTAGTCACAGTTGTTGGATTTTAGGTCGGGATTCAGAATGTGGAAACATCAGTTACAAGCCAATCCTAGGTTAGGGAATGGCAAGATTGGCTGTCTCGGGAGGGGAGGAGTCCGTAGTAAAAGAGCAGGATGCTGGTCAGAGATGCCAAAGCCACCCCGGAGAGAATCTTACCTTGGAAGCCCACTCGCTCGCTTCCACCCACCCTCCCTCTCTCCCCCCCTTCCTTCCTTCCTTCCTTCCTTCCTTCTTTCTCTCTTCTTTTAAAGCCTACACATGTAGAAGGAAGAGGAAGAGAGAGACAAACAGGTATTCTAACAGCGTTTTGCCCTTGTGACCCTCTGTCCAGGCCTCCCAGTTCGCCAGGATTACAAGCAGGTGCTACTGCACCTGGCAGGAACGTAAGGTGGTCCCATGGAGCCCTAGCCTTGACCCTCGGTGCCCTTCCACTTGGGCCACAGCATCTGGGCCAGGAAGTGGTTTCTTCTTTTAAGATGCTAAGAGCGACAGACCCAGGAGTTCAGGTTTTCTAAAGTAAATGAGAGATTTCTGAACCAAGAAGAACCAGAATTTGGGGCACACACACACTTTATCTTAGGTGCTTGAAAGTTTGGAAGCTTTATCCATGTGCAGTGTGGAGGGGAGGGAAGGCCTGAAAGTAGGGCTGCTGGCTAGTTATTCCAGAAGGGCCGGAGCTGAACAATGAGGGCCCGTACAGGTGGTGGGGGGCGTGGAAGGGAGTGCACAGAGGAGATACCCAGGGAGGGAGAGTCACTGGGCCTCGGTGAGGATGGGCTTGGTGGGACCCCAGAAATCCTGTGTCCTCAGAGAGAGAGCACTGCCTACTGGCTCCCCAGGCAGGCGGGCAGAACCTTGTGAAGAAAGGGAGGACTGGGAACCAGCAGTTAGCGTAATGGCTATGTGGCTGGACTCCCACGTAGTCGACCGCGGTTTGCGTCCCGGACCCGGTGGCTTAAAACTCACGCCGGGCGTGTGTGCGTGCGTGCCTAAGATCCCAAGAGGAGAATGGAGGAGAAGGGATTGCGGCGTGACCATCCCCCCCTGGCGGGTGATTTCTCACTTTCTGTCTCTATGTCTCTCTCTGTCTGGCTGGCAAGCGCACGCACCCTATAGTGAAAACTTCTCAAAAAAAATTAATTAAAAAAAAAAAAAGAAAGAAAGGAAGGACCTTGGTGGCTGCAGGAAGAGTATGAGGCTCTGCCCCGAGACTCCTTGGCTTTGGAAAACCAGCTGCCCCCAGCAGAATAGTTTCCATTCTGCGTAACTGGGGAGCGTGTGGGTCTGGCTAACCACAAGGAGGGCTGAGGAGCCAGCAGACAGATCAAGTTGCTGTGGCAGTGGCTTTGCAGCGAGGGCCTGGGGCTCCACTGGAAAGCACTAACAGAACTGTCTGAGTGCGTACCTCTTGACTGGGCAGGCCTGAGGAGGTGACTGTAGCCAGGGTCTCAGGGACCAGGTACCTGCAGAGACCACCTGATACCAGACATGAGGTCCACAGTGTGGCTGTGGGTAGAGCTGGGGGCTTTATTGGCACTGAGGACAGGACCGATTGTCTTCTCGGGATCCAATGGAGGAGTTTCTGGGGCAGAAGAGGCCTCAGAGATACTTTGAAGCCATCTCTGAGTGACACTGGCCTTCGCTGGTGTGATTGCAGACCTTAGCCCGGACATCTGGCGAATTCATTTCTTTTTCTTCCAGTCTGCTCAGAGACTTGGCCCAGAACTGCTCAGAAAGTCATTTCTGGTTATAGAGTCGTCAGTGACCACAGAAGCTTGCTCTCCAGACAGTTCTGGGCCTGTGAAAGCTGGCTTTTCTCTGGCAGGCCATCCCCAAAGTGATAGCTTCAATTATACAAAAACAGAAAACCAGAGCTGAGCTACTACTGATGTGTAAGTCAAGGAGCACTCACTGTTCTTTTGGTTTGCTATAGGTTACATTTGCTTGCTAGAGAAAGAGAGAGGCAGAGGGAGAAATCACCCCCGCCCGGGGAGACGGCCGACTGCAGTCCCTTCTCTTCCATGCTCCTCTCAGGATTTTGGGCACACACGCACATGTGCTCCACATTTTTTTCAAGCTGCCAAGCCCAGGACTTGAACCACACAGTCAAACCATGTGGGATCCAGCTGCCTTACCCAGCATGCCCCTGGCTGGCCCAGCACCCACTTTTCTGATGTCTGTTGTCATGAGTTACCCCAGCAACGTTTCCATATGGCTCACAGGGCAGCTCAGGCCCGGAAGACTCTGTGTGTGGCCGCAGTTGTATTGTATGCACGGGCTCCTGTGCACAGGGTCACATGTGGAGGGATTCGAGGTGCTGTGGGGAAACTCCACTGCCGCAGCTGTGGGGATTGGCAGAGCCAGGGCTAGAGGCCTGGAGTCCAGGGAGGTAACTGCTGCCTTCCAGCCCTTCCTGTCTAGAGTGCTTGGTGCCCAGGGGGCTGGCCGAAGCATTTACCCCAGCTCCATCACGGCAGGGGAGGGGGCTGCCTTTCCCTCCAGCCAAGACTCCTGTGCTCCTGTGATCCTGTGATCTTCCTCTGCGGGATGTTTATGTGTGTGTCTCGAGTAATCTTCTCCAAAGCTGAGCTCTAGAGCAGGTAGGAAGGAGGCAGGTGAGGGGAGCAAGCTTGAGCTTCATCTGCTCAGGCTGGCAGGGAAGCCTGGTTGGCCTTGGTCCACTGGGTCGGCAATGAGGTCCGGCCATCCACCCATTCCGTTTCCTCCTTGTACTACTCCAGCCAGTCACAGGACTGGGGAAAAGTGTGGGTGTTTTGAGGGGCTGCTGCGCTTCCCATGTATGGATCTTTTTAATTTTAGCCCTTGGACCTTTGAGCAAACTCTGATTTTCTGGTTTCCTTTGTCAGGATTGCACTTTGGGGAGGGGGAGTTAGGAGGAGCTGCACTGAAACAACGAAATAAACAAACAGTGACGCGGAGGCTGCAGTGGCTGCAGCGGCGGCGCGCAGGGCGCGGAGCGCGGGCGTAGGCGATGGGCTGGGCAGGCCAGCCTGCCGCCTGGGCGGGCTGGGTGGAGGAGGACTCCCGCCCTGCACGCTGGCCAGCTGGCTTGTGTTAAAGTGCTGGCTGAAAATAACTCATTGTCTGGGAGCTGCTACTGCGGCAGGGCCGGCCACGGCTGGCAAGGGCCCAGGCAGCGGGGGGCGGGACCAC
>NW_006205509.1:2185025-2188702 GCF_000334495.1 Tupaia belangeri chinensis
GTTCTGGGTGAAAATAACTCCTTGTCTGGGACCTGCTACTGCGGCAGGGCCGGCCACGGCTGCCAAGGGCCAAGGCAGCGGGAGCTGGTACCTCCCACCTCCTTGGGCTCTGGCCATTGGGGAGCGATGCCCAGCTGGCCACAGCCGTTCCTCCTGCCCACCAGTAGGACACGTGGAGGGCAAGCCGGGCCAGTCCTCACGCTCCGTCCGTTTGGCGGCTAGTGATGGGCCATTGTGCCTTGTGTGGCTGGCTTCACCACGGGCAGAGCTGGTTTGTGGGGGGATTCTGGCAGGAACGCAGCGTTCCAGCTCTTCCTACGGCAGTCTCCTGGGCTCCTGGAGTTCGTGCTCTCACCACTTTCCAGCTCTCCGCCTGTCCAGTGGGCTGATGTGTGGGTGACAGAGAGGACTCGGAGCAGCTGTGGCCAGGAGCTCGCGGCCTGCCGAGAAGCATGTGCCCGGGGTAGTGCCTCCTTTCATCTGTGGGCAGCCGTAGGGCAGCTCCCCAGGGCTCCCTGTCCCCATGGGCTGAGCTTGGGAGTGGAGGCTCCCACACTTGGGAGAAGTGTCCAGTCATGAAAACCTGACGGGAGGTAGTTCTGAGCAGGAAAACATGAATAAAATCGTCAACTCACTTTCAGCCTGCTTAAAATAACCCCTTTAGCTTTCCTTCAGCCTCCACTGTTCATTTCCCAGGAACGCTTCAGATGTTTCTCTGCCTGTTTCTCAGAGAACCTATGCCATTTTTATCTCTGTTCCCAAGCTTTTTCATGATCGACTGAGACCAACAGAAACGGTGGGGAATTTCTGGTGATTCCTATTTCTTTTTCTTGGGTTTTCCCCAGGCCTGGCCCAAGAAGGCTGGCAAAGTGGGGGCAAGTCCCAGCGCAAGGCCCAGCTTTGAAGGAAACTCTAGACCTCACCAGCATTTCCCTTCTCCTGAAGTGGAAGGAAATGAGGAGGGGCTCACTAGGCTGGGGGTGCAGAGCAGGAAAGGGAAGGGAACTCTTCAGCCAGAGCTGCCTCTCTCCTTGGCTTCACTGGGGCTGCCGGGGGTCAAGTGGGGAGTGAGGAAACCTTGCCATGGGGGATGAGCCCTGGCCGATGTGAGACCCAGGCAGGCGATTGCCCAGGCCCCAAACTGGCAGTAAAGCAGAACAGCCTTGCTGGAGAAGGCCGAGGCCCGCCTTCAGGCTTTTCCCATTATAGGTTTTTATTATTAGACTCCTTTCTTGCTGGTCCCCTGGTTTAGGAATCTGTCCCAGAGTTGCTTTCAGTTTGAGTTCATCTTTCCCTTCCCCCAGCTCCTGTTGTGACAGTATGACTGTGACTTGTCTTCCTCGTGCTCTCCCTGAGGTCTCCCAGTGTTCACATCCCCTAAGGATGATGGTATTAAATTGCCTTAGTCTTGGGGCTGGCAGGTGGCGTGGTGGTTAAAGGTGCTAGATTTCCACATGGCCAACTGCGGTTCCAGTCCCAGACCTGGCGGTTTGCTTTCTCACTTTCCCTTTTTCTCTCTCTCTGTCTTTCTCTGGTCAAATTTTAAAAATAACAATAATAATAATAACAAATGGAAATGGATAAATGATAATAATATAAAATAAACCGCCTTAGTCTTAAAGAACCAGAGAGGGATTGAAGAAGGTATAAAGGATTGTTCTGTAGTCAGAGTATTGAGGAGCAATTGACAAAAGAGAGATGGAGACAGAGAGACAACCGAGAAAGCAGAGGGCAGGCCTCGGGGTGTCAGATCAAATTATTTTCAGGAAGGAGAGAAGAACTGGAATACCTGTTATAGATACATATAGTATAAAATATTTGTCATTTAATCCTCATAACGGCCTGTGCAGAGGGTGAGATTATCTCCAAATTACAGATGAGTTCACCAAGGTTCACTGGCACTGAGAAGCCCAGGGTTGATCTCGGGCGCTCCGACTCTGAAGAACTTCCTCCCCTGTTTGGCGAGGGTCTCAGTGAGGAGCTCACGAGAACTGAGCTCAGCCTCTGCCATCCCAGAGCCCACAGCCCCGGGGGAACACTGAAGAGAAATGTCAAGGGAACAAACCTTTGACTAAGACCGGAACCATGTCAGGTTTGCTCCCTGGCTGTCCCCGGAACTCAGGAAGCAGCCCTTCCTCAGGGCAGAGTGGCTTCCTCAGGACATTGAAGCCCTGCCGGGCTCACGCCTCTTATCAGGTGGAGGCAGAAGCCCTGACGCCCTTGTCTGGCAGGAAGAGAACCACCCGGGCCAGGCCCTGGTCCTGCCCCCTTGGCAGGTGGCTCCCCCGGCAGTCAGTGACCTATTTCTTGTAACAGTGCTAGGTGGGGCCTTCCATTCTTCATCTCTGTCCCCACCACACTTCACCCTGAAGAAGCAGAGAAGGCTGGGATCACCCTCCAGGAAGTGCCGCCCAAAGCTCCAGGCGGAGGACACGGGCCCGCCGTCAGAGCTATTTCATGCTTTGTCCTCCCATTTCCATGTTCAGGTTCATCTTTCTGGAGGATCGAAGGTTTGATGGGCCTCTTTCACACTCTTAGGCTCCCAGGGGGGTGACTGCTCAGTCGCTGAAGCCCAGAGGGACCAACCATTTCCTCCTCAGTTCACCTGGCGGGGACATGTGAGGCCACAGCAGCTGACAGTGGGTGGCTGGGGAGGAAGCTGGCGTAGACAGGATGCGGTGTCTGTTCCAGCAGTGACGGGCTGCCCACTGCCATCCCCACCCCCAGCCCTAGCAATGCCTTCCAGAGGAGATAGCAGAAAACCAACATCACAGCACACACCTGGGAGGAACAGCCAGCAGACAGGGGTACGCTCGGGGTGTGCAGAGAGAGGACTGTTTCTGCTCCGTTCTGTCTTGGGTTCCACTGGCAGCATCCTGGCCCTGTTAGGCTGCAGACCTCCCTGGGCCTGCCTTTGCCCTTTGAGGCTGTTTCATTTAGGCCTCCTGCTCCAGTCCTGGCATCTGCACAAGACTGGGCAGGTGACCCTTAGCCAAGTAGTGCCAGTGAGAACACCCAGGGCTTGCCTTTGCCTGTCCTGCCATCTGCACTCTGGGCTGTTGGGAAGACTCCGTCAGGCAGATTGTGGGGTAGGGGGAGCCCGGGGAGAATGGGAGACGGGGTCTCTTCCTCCTCCTCTTCTCTCACCTGCCCCGCTTGTGTAGTTCTCAGTTCTACTCGCGAACTCCAACCAGAGACCCTGACCCTGCTACCTCTGTTGTGCCGTAGTGATCCTATTTTAGCCGGTAACAGGACCCAAAGCGCTGAACTGGGACCTCTTCACCATAGGCTTGCCCTCAACTTGCTCTCCACCAGGCACACGCCAGGAGTTGGAGACCGGAAGAACACATATGGCCTTTAGGAGCCAGATGAGCACAAACCTGGTCTAATAGCCTCTGTGAAATAAGGGCATGATACGTAGGTAAACACAGGATTTTTTTTTTTTTTTGGAGAGGTTTTTGCTATAGGGCGCATGCGCTCGCCAGACAGACAGAGAGAGACATAGAGACAGAAAGCAAGAAATAACCCCCCAGGGGGGATGGCCACACTGCAATCCCTTCTCCTCCATTCTCCTCTCGGGATCTTGGGCACGCATTCACACGTGCCCGGCGTGAGTTTTAAGCCACCGGGTCCGGGACACGAACCGTGGTCGACTACATGGGAGTCCAGCAACATAG
>NW_006205509.1:2189444-2204531 GCF_000334495.1 Tupaia belangeri chinensis
ATGGCCCCACTGCAATCCCTTCTCCTCCATTCTCCTCTCGGGATCTTGGGCACGCATTCACACGCGCCCGGCGTGAGTTTAAGCCACCGGGGTCGGGGACTCAAACCGTGGTCGACCACATGGGAGTCCAGCAACATGGCCATTACGCCAACTGCTGGTCCCAGTTTTCAGATTTTTTAACCAGTCTTATGTTAAGTACATTTTACAACATGACCTATTCATATATATTCACGTGTGTGCATATATATTATAAACGAAAAGCTTCATGAAACATTATTTTACTTCCTACTTGTAGTAGATTCTGATATTTTCTATCTTGTTCTATTTTAGTGTGTTCATTTTATTTTCAAGTAAAATTAATCCTGACTTCCTAATATTGATTTCATAACCTATGGTTTGGAAGGCATTGCTCAACCAAACTAGAGTAAATTGGAGGGGAGCCGAGGACCGCCCCACCTTTCCAAGCCTCCCTTATCAGCAGTAATGTCCAGTGAAGTCTGACGTGGTGGTGGGGGCAGTCATGGGCAGCCCAGGCTTTCTCTCCTCCAAGTCAGGGAAGGGGTCAACCCTGTTGACTCAGGTTTTCTCTTCAGAGCTCCATGAACCTGCCTCCTGACAAGGCCCGGCTCCTGCGGCAGTATGACAATGAGAAGAAGTGGGATCTCATCTGTGACCAGGTATGGGGTGTGGGGAAGGGCAGGGGGCGGGGCTGTGCCTTGGGCTGGAGAAAGTGTCAGGGCCACGGCAGTGACTGCGGCCTGGCACCCTTGTGTTGGGCCCAGCCTCAGTCTGTGCTCACTTTCTGTGCCAGGGACTCTCCTAACACCGATGGAGCTAGTAGGCCAAGCTCCTGTCTAGCTACTGCAAAGAGCTGTTTGGATTTTTTTCCAACGGGTGTGGCATGAAGGTGGTCTGGGGAGTAGGGCCAGCAGTGAAGGAGTTTGGTAGTTTTCTCACCTGAGCCTGTTTCTGCCCTCCTTCAGGGATAGGACTATGCGTGGCAGTATCCACCAGAGCCACCACTTGCAGTCTGCCCCAGACCTGGCAAATGGCAAGGTGTTTCTCATCATCCACTTATAGATGAGAAGCCCCAGCCCTTAGTCCCCTGCTCCTAAATGTCCACACAGCCAAGGACGGGAAGCTCTCCCTAATGAACGGTGTTGAGAGCTAGAAGGGACTAGAGATCATTACGTCACTCAGAATCGAGCTCTGACACCTGTGACTTGGCTCCCCTGCACGTGCAAGAAGGTTGTGTGAATCCGAGTCTGTCTGCAGGGCTGGGAGAGTCTGTGTACTTCCTCGTTTCTCTCTCTTTATTCATGATAGAGCGTGTGCATGTGAGGGAGAGAGAGAGATAAGCCCCTTCCACAGGGTCTGGTCACACCACGATCCCTTTCCTCCAGTTCTCCAGCCCATCAGATCTTAGGCAGTCATACGTGTGCCTGGCATGTTTTGGGCCAGTGTTCTAAACTGGTTTGCTGTGTGGGATCTGGTTTCTCCTGGGCATCACATTATCTCTGCACCTTGGGGTTGGCTCTTTCTTATCTTTCTCTCTTTTTAAAGCTTATTTCTTCCATGAGAAGGAGAGACACCCCAACAGGGTCATCCCACCATGGTTCACCTCAGCCTCAGCTAGCCAGTATGACAGGCACACAGGCCCGCCTGCTGTGTACAGGGAGGCTTCAGGACGCAAACCTGGGACCTTCCCATGTGGCTTTGGCCTGTGGAGCATTATGTTACTGCTAGGCTGGATGGCTGGCTTCCTGATCTCTCGTAGGTATGGAAGTCTCTGGCATAGACGGGCATTGTGCCATGGAGCTTCGTGCCTAGCACCTCGCCATGGAGCTTCGTCAGGATCAGACTTATTATTCTTTTCAAGCTCGGAACAAAGTCTTCACACTAATGTTTATCAGTGCGCATTATGGACCAGTGCTCTGCACATACTGAAGCATCTCAGTTCATCCTCACAGAAACCCTCTGAAGAAGGCACTGTTGCTTTTTTTATAGATAAAGAACCTAAAACTTTAACAAGGATCTTGCCTAATGCAGCTAATGATGGAGCTGAGGGTGGGCTCAGGCAAGCAGGTGCCCCGTTTGTGCTCGCCATTCTCTCCACTGGCACCAAGTCAGCCTGACCTCTGCCAGGACTGTGCTTCAGAGAGCCTCGTCCAAGGCCCTTCTCCAGCGAAGGCCCATTTCCTGTGTTCTGCGTTAAGAGGAGTCAGTTAGCAGCAGCTTCTTGGGGGTTGGAGGATAGTAGCCTTTAGATACTGAGGTTCTTTCATTGATAATCTCTCAGTTTTTTCTGAGTCTCATAATTTCAGCTTTACCAAACATTTGTTTTCTTTTTTAAAATTTCCTCCATGAGCCAGAGAAACAGACAGAGCCAGCACCCCCCCAAAGGGTCCTGATGTTATGATCCAACCCTAGCCTTAACCAGCACTGGATCATGGATACATACGTGTCGGCATACTCAGGGAGGTCCCTGGATGGGAATCTAGAACAGTCCTGGACACGTCAGCCTCACAGCCTCACAGTGCCACCATCTGGCCCCTCTTTTTCTTTCATGTGTTTTCAGGTCCTATTTCCTAACATTTTATCATTCTTCATGGCTCTTTTTTTAATTTTAAAAAATATTTATTCATTCATTTATTTTAATTTGACCAGAGAGAGAGGGAAAGTGAGAAAGCAAGACAGCAGGTCCAGGACTCAAACCCTGCTCGGCCATGTGGGAGTGTCCAGCGCTTTAACCATCACGCCACCTGCTGGTTCCCTTCATGACTTTTTTTTCCCCCTTAATTTGGTTCTTCTTTTTTAAAGAATTATGTGAATTTATTTATTAATTATTATTATTATTTTTTTAATTTGATATAGGGCGCATGTGCTCACGAGAGAGAAAGAGAGAAAGGGAAAGCAAGAAAGCAAGCCACCAGGTCTAGGACTCAAACTGCAGTCACCCATGTGGGAGTCCAGCACCTCAACCACCACGCTACCTGCTGGCCCCCTCTCCAGGACTCTTGAGTGCGTCCATCTCCCAGCTCTTCAGATACCTTGATTGTGGAGGCCCTTAGAGAACCAAAATGCTAAGGGTTTCCCCCGAGTTTCTTCTTGGGTCAGATGAGGGGGCTGAGCCAAAATAAAGACAGTGTGGTCCAGCATCCCCTGTAGCAGACCAGGGGTGACCTTGTTCAAAGCAGGCTTCAGCATTTGAGGTTGCTTTGGATTGTTAGGGCTCAGGCAAGGAGCTGAAAGTGAGCTGTGCTAACGCCACACAGCTAGCCAAGTCCTCACTGCAGGGTCCAGGTCTGAGGAAGCTGACTTTCATAAAGCCAAGCTCTCTCCCCTCGGCCTTCCTGACCCTGTCCATCAGTTGGAGTTAGTTGGCCAAGGCAGTGAACAGCATTTCCCAATTGTATCTTTTGGGTACTGTTCATAACTCTGTAGTCCCTATATCGTGTAGGCAGGCAGCATACTCTTTTCTTTCTTTTTTTAAGGATTATTGGGTCAGCAGGTGGTATGGTGGTTAAGGTGCTAGACTCCCACATGGCCGACTGCAGTTCGAGTCCTGAACCTGGTGGCTTGCTTTCTCATGCTCTCTTTCTCTCTGTGTCTCCCTCTGGTCAAACTGAATAATAATAATAATAATTAAATAATTTTTTTTCTTTTTTTTGGAGAGGTTTTTGCTATAGGGCACATACGCTTGCCAGACAGACGGAGAGAGACAGAGAGACAGAAAGTGAGAAGTCATCCCCAGGGGGGATGGCCACTCCGCAATCCCTTCTCTTCCTTTCTCCTCTCGGGATCTTGAGCACACACACATGCGCGCCCAGCATGAGTTTAAGCTGCTGGGTCCGGGACTCGAACTGTGGTCAACTACATGGGAGTCCAGCAACATAGCCATTATGCTAACTGCTGGTCCCAATAATTATTTTTTCAAAAATAATTTTTAATTTTTTTATTATTATTAAATTTTTGCTGTAGGGCACATACACTCACCAGAGAGACACACACACAGAGAGAGAGAGAGAGAGAAAGAAAGCAAACCACTGGGTCTGAGACTTGAACCACAGTAGGCCATATGGGAGTCCAGTGTCTCAACCACATGCCACTTGCTGGCCCCAAGCAAGCAGCAGACTTGTAAAATAATTTTTTAAAGAGAGATTTCTGCTATAGGGCTCATGTGCTTGCCAGAGAGACAGAGACAGAAAGCAAGAAATCACCCCCTGACCCCTGGGGAGATGACCATACCACAATCCCTTCTCCTTCATTCTCCTCCCAGGATTTTGGGCACACTTAGACATGTGCCCAATGTGAGTTTAAGCCACTGGGTCTGGGACTCTACTGCGGTCAACCACATGGGAGTCCAATAACGTTATAATTACGCCATCTGCTGGCCCCCAAATAATTTCTTTTCAATTGCCAGAGGGTGCATGAGTTTGCCGGATGAGAGGAAGAGGGAGAGTGCACCATCACCCAATGTCGCAATCCCTTCTTCATTTCTCCATCCTGTCAAGATTTTGAGCATGCACACATGTGCCCAGTGTATTTTTCAAGCCTCTGTGGCCAGGTTTCAAACCGTGGTCAACCACGTGGGATCCAGCTCCCTTAACCACTAGGCTATGGAACTGGCTCTTAAAATACCTTGACATAGAAAAACTTTTTAGGCTTAGGGAGCATTGATCGGAGGAGGAGAAGATGACGACAGATGGGAAATTCCTGAGGCTAAATGAAGGAAGGGAACCTAGGGTGTGGGCGATGTTGAGAGCCAGGTGACAACTTTGGGAGTTTAGTCCCCTCACACTGACTGCTGTGGGTGCTCTCCTTTCTCTGCCCTCCTCAGGACTCTGGGTGTTTCGTGTGTTTCTTTCACAGGAACGATTCCAGGTGAAGAACCCTCCCCACACTTACATCCAGAAACTCCAGAGCTTCTTGGATCCCAGTGTAACTCGGAAGGTGAAGTCTGACGCCGGGAGGCCTCGTTCCACTGTGCTGTGGGGGCGAGCCCTTTGACTTGGGGGTGTGAACAGTGGGAATTGGATTTCTGGGCCCTTGAGGCCAGGGGCCTGGAGTGGCAGCCCATGATGGAGGGAAGGTCTATAACTGCCCTCGTATTCCCTCCTTCTCCTTTTCTGCCCTCTTGGATGGTACTAGAAAATCAGACTGGGGCCTCCATCACTGACAGACAATTCCATGTTTACAGAAGTTCAGGAGGAGAGTGCAGGAGTCAACCAAAGTACTAAGGGAGCTGGAGATCTCACTTCGCACCAACCACATTGGGTGAGTTGGATTTGGCCAGCGCAGCCTCTTCACCCCAAGTAGTTGCCTGACCACACAGGATCTCATGTCTTCTGAGGATGGTTTGCTGTTTATCCTCCCTGCCATGGGGCAGATTTGCCCCTTGAAAGGCTTCTGGCTTCCTAGAGCTTCAGACTGTTCCTTTGCTGGCATTTCTCTCCCTCAGTTCTGCCAGCTGCTGACTGGATGCTTCTTGCAAGCTTGGGCCTCTCCTGGGGTCCTTGGTCTGTGGTTCTGAGTGGATGACATTCCCACAGCAGCTGAGACTGGAGTCTGCCTGTGGCCTGGTGCCGGGCCAACCAAGGCCCAGAGGGCTGAGGGTTGGGAAAACACATTAAGTAGCTGAGATCTAGATCGTGTTCAGTGACTCTTTGGACTTCCTGGTGCCCAGAAGACTAGTTGCTTGCTTGGGAGAAGATAATCTTAATTCATGAGCACAAGATGCTTCCCATAACACCAGTAAAGAAGATGCAAGGCAGCGGAGGCCGAGAATTGAATGTCTCCCGTTCTCACAGCCCCTGGTGCTGCCAAGCCATTGACAGGGCCTGTAGGAACCCCAGCATCTTTTTTCCCCACTCCAGGAAGCAGGAATTGCTGAACCAGCAGAGGGCTGATGTGTAAGGTACAGTGAAGGGTGGCAGTGGCCGTAGTTTTGTGAAAGTGGCCGGCAGTGGTACAGAGTGAAGGTGAGAGAGTGTGAGCACGCACGCAGAAAGCACAGTGAGGGACATCTGACGTGGAACCGCAGGCAAGGTGCAGAGGCGACGGGACTGGCGTGAATGATGGGTGCGTGAATGAGAGAGTGGAGCTGGGCTGAGGGCGGGGCTGCTGGGCAGGTGCCAGCCGCAGGTTCCTGGGCTTCCTGAGAGCAGGCTAGGAAGAGCCAAATGACATCATCAGCCTTTCCCCTGCCGTCCCTGCAGCAGCCCGCTCATCCTCCCCTAGGCCAAGCCTGCCTGGGGCTTGTTAGAGGGTGGGGACACCCGTACGGAGCCAGCTGCAGCAGCAGTCACAAGGGAAATGGCAGGAGAGGACAGGAAAGGGGTGGTTCCTGGCCTCAGTCGCAGGGCTCTTGTGGCCCTAGTGTGGCTTCTTTACCTCTCCTGTGAACCAGACATCGAAAGCTGAGTCCCTGGGAAGGCGCAGCCAAGCCTCCACCTGCGTCTGGTGAATGCTTCATCAAAGAGAAAGCTGGCAGGGGCTTCTCAGTTTCCCTGTGTGTGAGGGCGAGTGCCGCAGTGGCAGCTCTGGCGCCTCTTCCCACCTGCACTACTGCAGAGGGTCTTCCCTGCCTTCTCAGGCCCCTCTGTCCTCTGTCCTTGGTCTTGCCGTTCAGGGGTGGATGGTGGTCTGTTCTTCCAGGTATGGGCCACACGGCAGTGTGCGGCAGTCGCTCTGCCCTCCCCTCTACCTGGTGCCTGCCCATTTGGCTGCTGGCCAGGAGCTAGGGCTGGAGCAGCATGGTTCCTGGGCCTGGGGTCTCTTGGCAGTTGGCACACAGGTTGAGGTCTGAACTTGTGCTTGGCTCCCAGGGAATAGTTTAGTGCCTAGCAGTTTAGGAGCCTTGCCCTCTGAACCTGGGCTTCTCTGAGTAGAAAGACGTGGGAGAGCCAGAGCCAGGATTCTTCTTGCATTTCTGGACAGGCAGTTTGTCAGGCGTCAGGGTGGCTTGTGGTGCTTCAGGGTGGCAGGAGCCCAGAGTAAGGAGGGAAGAGGAGGCCCTCGCTTCGGTCACAGCCTGATCAGCCCCGGAGCCTACAGAGGCTGGGAGTGCAGGGCAGCAGACTAACGCAGGCTCCAGAGCCAGGCTGGTGGGCGGGAAGTGGGATTCCAGAGCCTCTCCAGCTCCTCCTCCCTCCCTGGCTTGTATTGGTTTCTCTAACTGCCCTTTAACCTCTCCTCAAAGTGTCAAGATCCCGAAAATAGCAGTGTAGACTCAGACAGGAAATGAGAAGGGGGTGGGGAGCTGGAGAGCAGACAGACAGGAAACGGGAGGCCTGTCGGCCCCCGGAGAGGAAGCTAACTTCAGGCAGCTCCGGTGTCAGTCAGCTTCAGCCAGAGCCTGCTGCCAAACCTGGGCTGGGCCTAGGGATCCAGCCTCAGCCTCTGTCCACAGCTTGGGGTGTGGCTGGCCAGCCTGGTGATGGCGTTCCAGCTGTGGGGAGTAGCAGCTCTGCTGGGGCAGTGTGGGCAGAGCCGGCCCACGTAGACCCCAGCGCTCCGAGAGAGGCAGGGTCTCATCTAGAGGCTGTTTATGTCTCTGTGCTGCTGAGGGAACCTGCCATGTAACAGGCCCTCCTGGGACTGCCCGTCGACTTTCGTTCCAGGGATGTATCAGCCCATGGGGACGGAAAGCAGAAGGGCAGAAATGCCGTCGGCCATCGTTCTTAGGGTGCTGCTTGTCTGCCTTCTCGCCTTCCTTGCTGAGGGGAGGGTCCTTCTGACTCTGAGTGGTTTTAGCCACTCTGGAATTCCCTGAGTTCCTGATCATTACCCCCCGCCTTATTTAGTTCTGCCAAATTCCCGACTCAGTGCATAACTCCCGCACATTCCCTTTGTTCACTACTTCTCCAAACTGTCCTTGAACCTGGGGGAGAAGCCCTTTGGCCCAGTATGCCTGTTTCAGAGCTCTCATAGACCCTTCCTCCCTGAATCCCCTCTGGCCTCAGTCCTCCAGCGAACACTGCCTAGTCCTAGGTGTGCCTGGCCTCAGGCTAGGCACCAGGGATACCGAGCACGAAGGAGCCGGGCCCTGGCCCTTTAGGAGGGAGTACCTGGAAGCTTGTCTGGTCCTTTCATGATAAAGCGAGAGGGTATTAGAAGGGCCTGTACTTTTCCCATCCCTGCCTCCCCTGCCAAGGGAAAGTCCAGGCCAGTGACATGACCATGGATGAGTCTGTCTTAGGTTTCTCAGAAAAGTGTTGGCCTTTATTCATGATAGAGTGCATGCTCCTGGGAGAGGGCGTGGGGAGAGCACCGTCCACAGGGGCAAGTCATACATACTCCTTCCTCCAGTCTGTTGGCCTTGGGCACTTGTACACGTTCCCTGCCTGTCTGAAGACCTGAAACGTGGTCGCTATGTGGGATCCAGCTCTCCTTGGGCCAAGTGTGTTACTGTGTGCCACGCACCCGGCCCGTTGTGAACTTGATTTTAGAATTTTCTTAGCCTGGTGCAATGTTCCAGAAGGAGTCAGAAGGGGTTGCTTTGGGTCAGAAGCCCAGCTGCCTCCTTACTTTGACCCATTTTAGCAGACCCCCGTCCACTGAGTTTTCCTTATTTGCAGGTGGGTACGGGAGTTTCTGAACGATGAAAACAAAGGCCTGGATGTGCTGGTGGATTACCTGTCCTTTGCCCAGTGTTCTGTCATGTGAGTACAACTCTGAGACTAGGGCTGGGGACCAGGGTGGGAGGACACAGTCCCACTCTCCTTGGTGAGGAGGATAAGGCTTCAACAGTGACCACGTGAACAGGGGTCACAAGTTGGAGAGAGTAGGCCAGGCGGTGGTGGAAGTGGACAGGCAAGCCGAGGGGATGCCTGAGGGCTGGCGGAGAATGCCATTGGCTGGAGTAGAAGGCACATTTGGGGGAGCAGGAGGAGAGAGCTAAGGACAGGGAGCTTGGAACGAGGACCCACACAGGATCTGGACACCAGGCTGTGAACAAGCCAAGGAAACGTCCTGGCTCCTGAGAGGGGTGCCGTGGTAAGAGTCACTCATCTTTGTAGAGTTGCGTTTTCAGGAAGCATCTTTGAGTCTCCAGCTATGACAGGGTTCCTCCAGGTCGTTGTTGAAGAACTTAGGAGCAGCACTTGTGACTTTTGATCTGGGCAGAAAAAAGGAAGCGTTCAGGGGCCTTTTGGAAGCAGGCAGGGGGACTTGGAAGCAGCGAGAAACAGGTTAGCACAGGAGAGACAGCAGGGTGTAGCAGAAGGAACAACAGTTATTTATTTTTTAACGTCTATTTATTTCTTCCATGTGAGAGAAAGAAACAGAGAGATGGCACCTCCAACAGGGTCTCCACACCAATCCACCCCCAGCCTGGACTGTGGGTGTGCACGTGTGTGTTCAGATGCCCAGCAAGGCCCTTCCCCATAGGGGTCCGGTTGCATTATCAGTGTACCACCACCTGGCCCCGTGAGGGCTTTTGAGTTAGACAAAGCAGGGTTCAGGTCTCGGTTCCGTCATTTATTGTCTGTGTGACCTCAAGCAAGTTTGCGTCCTCTTCTGTGAAAGGGCATCCAGGTTCCAGGATTGCTGTAGGGATTAGATGGTAGTGTGTTGAAGCATTTGGGAGTGTTCGGAACACACTAGGTCTATACCGTGGTAACAGCTCTGTTAATTTTAGTATTCGGTTTACTCTCATGCCATGACGGCCTGAAATATGGACAGAAGGGCAGACTGTAGTGATGATAAACATGGTGAGCAATACATTCAGACTCAGGCCCAAGACGAGTCATCCCTAGGGAGATCCCTGGTTTGCCTGTGACTTTCCCTGGCGCTGAAAGCCCAGGCCCCCACGTCCTGGGAAACCCTATAGTCCTGGCACTTGACGCTCGCCTTAGGGGTTCAAGCTGACGCCTTCCCGGGTTTAGTCCCTCTCTCACCTCCGCGGGTCAATCTCGACTAACACTGCAAGTGGCCCACTCCCTGATCCCATCCCTGCAGAAGTCATACCCTGTGAGCCGTCTGTCCCTTTAAAAACCACTCTTTTTATAGAAAGAAATGAAAAACATTTGCTGAAGTGATTTTTTTAAAAGTTAGAGCTTTTATAGTAAAAAGATGTAGATCATTTTCCCAAATAAGCCTATCTGTCTCATTTGAAAAGCAAACAAATCCCAGCTGCTCTAGACTCAGAACACACTGGAACCTCAGTGTGCAGCGTCCGTGGCAGTACTTTGACTCTGAAAAAGAAAGACTCGGGGAGGAGGGGGGAGAGAGAGAGTGTGTCTTGGGTTGAGAGAAAAAGGGTAAGGCCAAATGGAGTTTGCATGGAGGCATTTATTTGTCGAGTGCACGTCCCAGTGCTTGGGAATACTGTTACTGGTGGAGGGACGCCACCAGCAACTGGTTCCCGGTCAGGGAGATTCCTCTGAGGTCTATTTAAGAGCCCCATTAAACACCCCCTGGTCCCCAGGGCTCAAGGCCTGCCCTGGCTTTCTCTGGACATCCGGGCACTTGCAGCCCTCTCTTCCTGTTCTAAGGAGCCCTGGCTTCTGTGTCTTTGACCCCAAGGCTGTGCATAGTTGAGCAGAGTGGGGAGCAGAGGCTGTAGGAGATGCTCCCCCAGTTCTCAGTGAGCTACTAGGGAGAAGAGGGCAGGAGAGAGCAGGGCTGTTTCTGAGAGCAGGTGTACCCCAATGTGGGTTTGTGATCTTGGTTGTCCTTGTCCTGGCCACATTCACAAACCGCCAATGGTAGGAGACATCTGGTTCCAGAAACAGGAACTGACGGAGCAACCAGCCCTACTCCTGCAGCGACTATAGACTTCAGAACCTGTCTGTACCCTCAGTCTGCAGTTCCTTCCCTCGGGAAAGCCAAAGGAAACTCAGAAACCTCAAGTACCCAGAACCATGGAAGACCTGACATTAAAACTCAGTGCTGGGATGGGGTGATCGTGGCCTCCTAAACACAAAGGATGTTCCCCCTCGGGCTTGTCGAGACCCCCATTTACTTCCGTTCTGAACTGTCCAACCCAGAGCCAGCTGGGCCGCCCAGGGCACCAAGAGGCAGTTGGCTGCTGCCGTTTGCCAACTAGCAAGACATGCAGTTGGCCCGTTGTCCAGCGCTCCCTCCACAGGGCAGAGTCTCTGGGGAGCCGCAGCGTCTCTGAGATGTCGTGCCCAAGGCTGGGAGTGCAGAAACACTGCTAGCTCCCTTTGGGTCGGGGTGGGGCACTCCTGGGGTTGCCTGGCTGGTGGGGAGCGGAGGAATTGGCCTCCATCAGCACCCCTTCTCCTCAGATCCCTCTGGTAGCTTCCTGCCTGCTCTAGCCCTGTCCTGCGTGGTGGCTCTCCCCGCCAAGAGGAGGTGTCCCCGTCCAATTCTGCTTCTCCTCTGCCCTTGCTTCTTGTCCGAGAGACCTGGGGGGGCTCACCAGAGGGGCTTGACACTGAACGTCCCCGTGTATGTCTGTGCCTGTGTGTGCGCACGTGTGTCCTTTCGTGCTCCAGGTTTGACTTTGAGGGTCTGGAAAGTGGTGACGATGGTGCATTTGACAAGCTCCGGTCCTGGAGCAGGTCAATCGAGGACCTGCAGCCGCCCAGCGCCCTGTCGGCCCCCTTCACCAACAGCCTCGCTCGCTCTGCGCGCCAGTCTGTGCTCCGGTATGTGTGCTCTCGCTCTGCCTGCCTGCCCCCAGCCCCGTCCAGGTCTCGGGTACCAGCGGTGAGTGCTCACGCTCCTCCCTCCACTCTTGCTTCCAGGCTCAGCTCTCTTGCCCTCTGCCTGCCCGTCTGTCTCTGGTCTGTCCTCTCTGTCTCCCTGACTCTGCCCTGCGGTCTGTCCTGGGTAAGTACACGGTCCTTGGCTGTGCCCACCCCACCTGGGGTTCCAGCCTCCCCCTCTCCGTTTCTCATTCTCACTCTGCCACTCTTCCCAGGCCTCTCGGGCAGGGGGAGTCTCACACAGGTACTGGGCCTTCACTGGGTGTCCAGCTCCTGCCCTCATGCTCTCCAGCTCTTCACTCTGCCCCATTGGCTGCTCTTAGAACAGCTCCTACCCAGCCCGCCCCTTGCCTTCCCTGCCCTTCCTCCTTCAGGCCTTCTCTCTCTAAGGCTGCAGTGTGCTCATTTGCGGTGTCTGAGAGGACCATCCTGCCCGACGGCTGGTGGATGGACCAGATGACTTCTCAGAGCCCCTCTGTACCCCAGGAGTCTTTCCTTGGGTCCTGTGGCCCTGTCCTTCCTCACTCGTTCCTGGCATGCTTCTCTCCAGGTCTCCTCTGGGATTTGTCCCTCGGACATGGCTCACCATTCTGGTCATACATGAGCAGATGCCATCTATGCTGCTGCTTTTTCTCCTGAAACACGATTGAGGTGGTGGAGGGGTGGAGTAAGGCCGGGTGTACCCCCGGCCCTCATAAAGCTTTTGGGGACCTGGAAGTGGAATAGAGCCAAGACGCTGCTTCCCCAGGAGCACGGAAGGGAGGAGGGTGGCAGGTGCAGATGAGTGTCTCTGGACCCACCTTGAGGACCTGGAAGGCCTACGCAGCTCCTGTTTGTATTTGTTGAACTTCTGGGTTACAGAGCTGCGATCTTGTGTAGTTGCTGACAGAGGTCTGTTTCAGGGAGGTGACAACTGGTGGACTGCCTTGCCTCCTGCACCCTGTCTCTTGGCTGTTGGCACAGGCCCTCTCCCCACCAGTTCTGCTGCTGCCAGGGGCAGCCTGCCATCTGGGTGATGGTGAGCGCTCCTGGACACTTCAGCAGCAGCCTCAGCCCCGCCTGACTGCCTGGCCCCTCTCCCCCAGGTATAGCACTCTCCCTGGGCGCAGGGCCCTGAAGAACTCCCGCCTGGTGAGCCAGAAGGATGACGTCCACGTCTGTATCCTTTGCCTCAGAGCCATCATGAACTATCAGGTAAGGGGGCAGCACTGGCCCAGGGTGCACTACCTCTGCTGCTCGTCTGCCAAACCGGGAGAGCTGGGAGGGCAGCAGCTATAAAAGACAGGTGTGCTGAAGGGCCCACAGCCCAGGAGATCCAGCTTGTCTGCCTTCTCCTCCATCAAGGTCCCCTCCTGTCCTTTCCCTTACAGTATGGATTCAACCTGGTCATGTCTCACCCCCACGCTGTCAATGAGATCGCACTCAGCCTCAACAACAAGAATCCCAGGTGAGTTTCGTCCCTCCCCTCCCCTCCGTCTGCAGTGTTCTAAAGAGCCACACTCTGCCCAGGGCTCTGGAGACCTGTGTTCTCTGAAAAGAAGCCTGTGTGGCCTTGGGGTCTCGTGGCCAGGGCCAAACCTATGATTTGCAACCGCCCCCTGTTCATCTGCAAGAGGAGAAGTGTCCCTGGCTTCCTTCTGGTCCACACAGCTTAGGGAGCAAGCCTTCTTTCCTAAACAGTGCCCCTCACCTGTCTACTCTCAGAGGTCTCACGCAGTCACAGAAATGAGCTAGTGTGATGGCTCAGGTGGGGAGCTGGGATGTTCACCTTCTCTCCTCACCCCTTAGGACCAAAGCCCTCGTCTTAGAACTCCTAGCAGCTGTGTGTTTGGTGCGGGGAGGTCACGAAATCATCCTTGCTGCATTTGACAATTTCAAAGAGGTCAGTTGCCTGCCTTCATATGCTTGTGTATTTTCAAGGGAGCCAATTTGTAAAACACCATTTCCTGGGATCTTAAGCGACTTTAACATCCCAGTGCTTGGCTGAGCAGGTTGCATTGCCCTCCGCCCCCCTCTTTACCAAAAAAAAAAAGCAAACCAGAACTTCGGTCTCTCACTAGATCTTGTGCCAGGATACCTCTGGACTGGCCAGCTAAGGATACTGTCAGATAGCTGAGCGCTCTAGTCCATGGTCCTAATGTGGCTATATGTGAGAATCACCTGAGGAGCTTGTTAAAAGTCCAGGTCCCCATGCCCCACTCCAGACCCACCTGAGACCTGAGTATCTATACCTGTAAGAGTCCCCCCCAGGTGGTTCTGATGCAGCAAACCCATCAGTAGAACCCACGAAGACGCGTCTGCCTTGGGGGAGTAGAAGCTGAGCAGAATGTCTCCTGGGTCCTTGGCTATTTTCGTGAGGGAAGACCTAGGTGGAATTTCCCCAGCTCTGGGCTGGCTCCGAAACACCTATCAGCTTGACATAGGATTCCTCGACATCCAGTCACAGCTGCTGGTCCCACCTCCTTCCTCCTCTTTGGACCTCTTCCCTAGCATCCATTGTTCAAGCCAGGAAATGGCTCTTCCTCCTTGAAGCCCAAAGGCTCAGAGGAGCCCCCGCACCCCTCTCAGCAGAGGGTTTTCCTGCACACTGGCCCCTCCCCTTCATTGCTACTAGGACCTCAGCCTCCTGCCCTAGCTATGGCCTGACTCCCTCCCTCCTGTCTGCCTGCCTTCGATAACTCAGCATCGGGCCCTCATGTTTCTTCTTGCCCCACCTCCAGAGGCATTTAAAGCCCACCCCAAGAGCACAGGCTTTACTGAGTTCTCTCAGCAAGTTAGTGGGGGACCAGAGGCCCTGGATCACAGGTCCCTGGTTTCCTTCTGTAGCATCCAGAATGGCTCATTTGCTGGATCAAGTTGCGGTCAAGTTTGGTCTGAACCAGTCCCTTTGCCATGATGTCCCAGGGAGCCAGGGCCCAGGAGCTCGGGCTCTGCGTGGGACAGACTCTCCTATTGAGAAAATTTGCTTGTTCAGGTGTGCAAGGAGCTGCACCGCTTTGAGAAGCTGATGGAGTATTTCCGGAATGAGGACAGCAACATCGACTTCATGGTGAGGAACTGGCACTGGGTAAGGCTGTGGCCCGCAGGACTGTGCTCCTTGAAAATGAGCCAGGCCAACAGCTTATTTGGATAGTCTGTGTAGAGTCCGGGATGGTTCTGTCCACTGCCACCCCAGGGAGCGATTTTTTGTTGTTGTTGTTGTTTTGTGAGGTTTTTGCTATAGGGCATATGCACTCACTAGAAAGACAAAGACAGAGAGGCAGACAGCGAGAAATCACTCCCCAGGGGGGATGGCCACACCGCAATCCCTTCTCCTCCATTCTCCTCTTCGGATCTTGGGCATGCACGCACACGTGCCCGGTGTGAGTTTAAGCCACCTGGGACTCAAACCGCGGACGACTACATGGGA
>NW_006205509.1:2204785-2212626 GCF_000334495.1 Tupaia belangeri chinensis
CCCCAGGGGGGATGGCCACACCGCAATCCCTTCTCCTCCATTCTCCTCTTCGGATCTTGGGCATGCACGCACACGTGCCCGGTGTGAGTTTAAGCCACCTGGGACTCAAACCGCGGACAACTACATGGGAGTCCAGCGACGTAGCCATTACACCAACTGCTGGTCCCAGCCACCCCAGGGAGCTTTTAGAAACTTCAGGACGTTGTCATTTGTGTGTCTCAGACTTTTCTGTAGCCATCTCATCTTTGATTTGGATCCATTGGAGCAGTGTTCCCTTCCCAGTTCTTCCTCTTAACTTCTCTTCCTTCTCATCTTCAGCTAGGTAGGGCTGTCATAAGACATACCTACTGATATAGAAATCACAGAGCTGAATCTTCATTTACATACAATTTACTTACCTTTATATGCCGACTATGATTTTTTTTTTAATAGACCACAGATTAGTTTATTTTTAACACCCATCATGCCATGAATTCATAGGGAATAGGTTCCAGTAGCTCAGGCTCCTTTCCATTGGTTCTCACAAAGTGTGCCTCTCTGGATGGAGCAGGCTGGTGCTTTAGTTGAACCCAGGTACCTTTCTCTTTGGCTTCTTTCTTTTTCTGGTCATTTTCCTTCACATGTTTTAGGAAGCTATCTCTGCTGCTCAATACACACATTGATTCTCTTGGCAAGAATCTTGCCCTTAACTTGCTTGTTCACAACAATGCCAACAGCATGCTGGGTAACATTGTAGACTCTTCCAGTTTTGCCATGGTAACATTTGTGGGGCATTCCTTTTTGAACAGTACCAATTCCCTTAATGTCTACAATATCACCTTTCTCGTAGATTCGCATATATGTCGCCAAAGGAACCACTCCATGTTTTCTAAAGGGCCTAGAGAACATATATCGGGTGCCTCTCCTCTTTTCCTTTGTGTTTGTCATTTTGGTTAATTACTGGAAGATGGCGGTTACCCCGACTATTAAATTTTGATCGTTTGAGAAAATGATTTGTGGTTGGCCTGTGGCCTAATGGTTAAGGGAGCCGATCTCACATGGCCAACCATGCGGTTTGGATTCCAGTCTGAGTGGCTTGAAGAATATGCTGGGTGCGTGTGCATGTGTGCCCCAAATCCCAACAGGATGGAGAAATGGAGAAGGGATTCTGGCATGACCACTCCCCATTGGGGGATGCTTTCTCTCTCTGTCTCTTACTGGTGAGTGCATGCACCCTCTGGCAAATTGTTTTTTTAATTATTTACTTTATGAGTGAGAGGGATAAAGGAACCCTCACCAGGGTCTCACCATGCTGCAGACCTTCTCCCAGCCAGCTAGACACACCATGCATGTTCGATCTGAACTGGGCCTTCCGTATGATTATTACTGTGCCGTGGTGCACTACTGTCTGCATCATCACAACTAGGTCAAATTTGACGTTGTTTAAAGTTAAGATACTCTTTGTTGTCCTGGTGAAGACTTTGCTTTTTATTCCTTTGATGATGATGTTCTAACAGTTGTCTGTCCTCCCTGTCTCTTGGCTCTCTCCTCTGCCTTTTCTGTCCTGGACTTTTTGGACTGACTGCCTTTTCCCCAGGTGGCCTGCATGCAGTTCATCAACATCGTGGTGCACTCAGTGGAGGACATGAACTTCCGGGTTCACCTGCAGTATGAGTTTACCAAGCTGGGGCTAGAGGAGTTCCTACAGGTGAGCTGGCAGGGGTTCTGGAAAGGTAAGATGCTTTGAAGTAGAGGACCAGCTTAGCAATATCACAGAGCTTTCTTTTACAAGAGCCTAACCCTGGGTACTCCTGAAACCTATCTGTCTTCTATGGCTTGGGATTTGGGTCCTCCTGCAGAGAGCTCTCCAGTCAGACAGCTCACATGGGTAAAACTGGACATAGCCAGCGCAGAAACTCCATGGTCTTATGCTGTAGGAAGTGGTAGTGAGGGGTGGTGGGGGCTAAGTTTTTTTTTTAGGAGGCTTCCCTGATTCTATGCCTGCTCTCCAAGCTACTACGTTCTCTGCTGTCCCCCAGAAGTCAAGGCACACAGAGAGCGAGAAGCTGCAGGTGCAGATTCAGGCATACCTGGACAACGTGTTCGATGTGGGGGGTTTGCTGGAGGATGCTGAGACCAAGAACGTAGCCCTGGAGAAGGTGGAGGAGCTGGAGGAGCATGTGTCCCATGTAGGTGGTCCTCCTGTGCCAGAGCCTCTGTTGAAGGTTGGGGGGTATGGGGACATCTGAGTTCTGGGAATCCTGAGCTGACCTGCTTGCCTCCAGATTGAGCCCTGGGAGGCTTTGGAGTCTACTGGGGCTCTCGAGTATGCTCTGGCCTGAGCCACTGGATCCTCTGCAGGGCTAGGTGTAGGTGGCCTCAGGCTTGGAAAAGCCAGAACAGGGCCACTTGCCTTATCTGTTGCTGTTCCACATGGTGTCACACCCTGGCCCATCGGGGAAGCCATCTGACCAAGCTGTCTTTGGGGACCTGTGGGGACAGGGTCGGGCCCAGGTCCTGTCAGGGGTTCAGGTTGTGCTGAGTGCCCAGACCAGGTCCAGCCCTGAGCCTACCCTTCTTGTTTTGCAGCTCACAGAGAAGCTCCTGGACCTAGAGAACGAGAACATGATGCGGGTCGCAGAGCTAGAGAAGCAGCTGCTGCAGCGAGAAAAGGAGCTGGAGAGCATCAAGGTACCCGGGGTCCGAGGGGGCGAGTCGATGCCCGAGCTGGGCGCCAGCGCTTTGGGGTCTCGCTTTGCTTTCCTGATTTGTGTCAAGTTCTGTAGAAACCAGATCTTGAGTCATCCTCGAGGCACTCAGATGAGGGTGAGCTGATGATTTCACCCCATTTTTCAGTTGAGGGATACCAAAGCCAAGGGGGTCAGACACAGATAGAAGAGGGTGGGAGCAGGGCTGGCAGGTGGCATGGTGGTTAAGGGCACTGGGTTCCCACATGGCTGACTGCAGTTGAGTCCCAGACCTGGTAGCTTGCCTTCTCACTTTCTCTCTCTGGTCATATTAATATAATAATAATAAATAAAGCTAAATGAAAAATTACTTACAAAACAAGAGTGTGGCAGCAGCAGGAGACCCATGGGTACCTCCGAGTGCCTCCTTTTCCCAGCCCACCTACTGCATTTGCCTCCCCTGTGCTTCCTTCAGGCCTGCTTGAAGAGCAAGGGTCAGAGCAGCCAAGGTACTCTGGCTGTTCCACAAGGAACCCTCAGTGGAAAGAGCAGGGGCTCCTCTGTCCCCTCACCTAACTTTCTATCAGCTAAAAACTCACACCCCAACCTACCTGTGCTTCCAGAGGAGTACAGTTATGCTTCTCTGTAATCAGTATCATCTGAGGGCACTGGGTTCCCACATGGCTGACTGCAGTTGAGTCCCAGACCTGGTAGCTTGCCTTCTCACTTTCTCTCTCTGGTCATATTAATATAATAATAATAAATAAAGCTAAATGAAAAATTACTTACAAAACAAGAGTGTGGCAGCAGCAGGAGACCCATGGGTACCTCCGAGTGCCTCCTTTTCCCAGCCCACCTACTGCATTTGCCTCCCCTGTGCTTCCTTCAGGCCTGCTTGAAGAGCAAGGGTCAGAGCAGCCAAGGTACTCTGGCTGTTCCACAAGGAACCCTCAGTGGAAAGAGCAGGGGCTCCTCTGTCCCCTCACCTAACTTTCTATCAGCTAAAAACTCACACCCCAACCTACCTGTGCTTCCAGAGGAGTACAGTTATGCTTCTCTGTAATCAGTATCATCTGCCCAGTCCCACACTGGGAGCTGTGGAGGACACAGAGATGGCTAAGATGGGGCCTTGTCCTAATGGGGTTTCTAATCGAGTGATAATACAAGGCCAAACGAAATAAAAGCAGTAACGAGGCCCAAAGCCAGTGGAGAGAGCTGCTCTGTCAGAGGGGGCGGATCAGGGGAGTTCCACAGGGCCTTGTGGGCCTTCTTCTGAGGCCATTTCCTGGGCCTTGAAAGCCGGTGCGACGAGAGCAGAGAGGGCGCTTCAGGCCTACTGCTTCCTCCGCTCTCTTCTCTTCTGCTGTGTTCCAGCTTCCTGTCTCCCCACCTGATTTCTGCCGCTCTTAGGCTCTGAGCACATAAGGTCTTACTAGAGACCCCAGTTGACAGTTAGGAATTCTTCCTGCTAGGAGAAATGACTACTGTACCTTCAACCCGCTCCCCTTTAATGATGCTGCCTGTCCAATAGGAGACGTATGAGAACACAAGCCACCAGGTGCACACCCTGAGAAGGCTCATTAAAGAGAAGGAGGAGGCCTTCCAGCGACGATGCCACTTGGAGCCAGGTGCCCGGGGCTTGGAGCCTGTGGGCAGCGAGGCCTTGGCCAGGGTAGGCCCTGCAGAGCCGAGTGAGGGCATGCTACCTTCCGACCTGGACCTCCTGGCTCCAACCCCACCCCCTGAGGAGACCCTACCTCTGCCTCCACCACCGGCTCCTCCACTGCCCCCTCCGCCTCCACCGTTACCAGGTAACCAGGACTCTTGGGAGTTGGGAGGGACAGCTTCATGGTGGGGACCCAAACCTAGTTAGCAGTGACGTCCTCAGGGAGAAGCTGGGAATGCAGTATCATTAGAGGGCTGGAAGGTTATAAAATCAGGGTCAGAGAAGGCCGAAGGCAGGCTAGAGGCTGAGGGAGGCTCGAGTCATCAGCAAGGGTTGCCTAGGGATGATGTGGGCCTGTTTCGGTCTCATAAAGATGCTGCTCTAATTCTTCTGAAGACAGTCAAGGAAAGGGCTTAGACTGCCAGGAGGAACTGGTTGGAGACTAGCAAGAGCTTCCCCTGTCAGAGTGAAGACTCCTGGGAGCAGCCTGCGAAGATTTCCTGCAGCCTCCTTCCCTGAATGTCAAGGACAGGTGGGGAGGGTACTGAGGGCAGCCCGTGAAGTCTCTTGACCTCTGGGTCACTGTGCTCTTTCTTCTTCCCACAGACAAGTGTCCCCCCGCCCCACCTCTCCCCGGTGCTGCGCCCTCTGTGGTGTTGACAGTGGGCCTGTCAGGTAAGCACCCCTGGGATTCTGAGCAGGCTGTTGGGACCAGGGGAGCACATCCTTGGGCCCTGCCTCACTGATCCTTCTTCCAAACTAGCCATACGCATAAAGAAACCTATCAAGACCAAGTTCCGGCTGCCTGTCTTCAACTGGACAGCGCTGAAACCCAACCAGATCAGTGGGACCGTCTTCAGTGAACTTGATGATGAGAAGATCTTGGAGGTAACAGGGCCTGGGGCCCAGAGGGGTGGGGTTGGAGGCTGAGGACCAAGTTGTCCTTTCCACCAGATCTTCTGGCCTTGGAAAAACCCTCAGAGGGGCAGGCCAGGCCACCTTCGTGGACCAGAGCTGGGCCAATGTCAGGCATGCTGCCAGGGGGTCCTCTAGTACTAGGAAGCCATATGTGTTCCCTTCTTCCTCCTGCCAGGACCTGGACTTGGACAAGTTTGAAGAATTGTTCAAGACGAAAGCCCAGGGCCCTGCCCTTGACCTCATTTGCTCCAAGAGTAAGACAGCGCAGAAGGCTGCCAGCAAGGTGACCCTGCTAGAAGCCAATCGTGCCAAGAACCTGGCCATCACTCTGCGCAAGGCTGGCCGCTCAGCTGAGGAGATCTGCAGGGCCATCCACACGTGAGGCTCCCACTGCCCTGGTCCCCAGCAGGTGGCTACCCAGTTCTCTACCTAGGAGCCTGCCTTTCTTTGGAAGTGAGAGCCTCTGACAGAACTCTCACAGCCTGTCATCCATGGGCTTGGCCAGGACTTACTGCAGCCGCTGTGTGAGATGCTGAGGCTCAGCTCAGACCTTCACCCAGTCGAGTGGGAACAGTGCGGTGACAGTAGAGGCTCAGGAAGCTTAGAGGGCACAGGGAAGGTCACATAGGTGAGCTCAGTGATCAGGGAAGCCTTCCCAGAGGAGGTGCTGGGACCTGAACGACGTATATGAGTTAGTCATTTCAGGGCCTGGAGAAAGAAGCCTGGTCCCTTGGGTTGTGAAAATTGAATCTGGCTTTAATGTAGGGAGGAGAGTAGGGCAGAAATCATGCAGGCTGGGCCTCCCCAGCCATGCTCAGATGTTTAGACTTCCCCCTAGTGCAGAGTAAAGACATTGAAGGGCTTTTCCCCCCCTTATTTTCAATTACACACATGCGCTCAGCAAAGCGAGATAGGAGTGGGGGAGAAGTAAGACTCACCCCCCAGGGTAGGGGTAAGGTCATGCTGCAGTTTTCTCTTCCATTCCCTTCTTGGGATTTTGGGCACACATACACATGTACCAAGCTGCCAGATCTGGGACTCGACCCATGCAGCTGGCTAGGTAAGATCCAGTGCCTTCACCTCTATGCTACCTGCTGGCCCTCAGAGGGCTTTTTTTTTTTTTTTGGAGAGGTTTTCGCTATAGGGCACGTGCGCTCACCAGAAAGACAGAGAGAGACATAGAGACAGAAAGCCAGAAATCACCCCCCAGGGGGGATGGTCACACTGCAATCCCTTCTCCTCCATTCTCCTCTCGGGATCTTGGGCACGCACGCACATGCGCCCGGCGTGAGTTTTAAGCCACCGGGTCCGGGACGCAAATCGCGGTCGACTACGTGGGAGTCCAGTGACATAGCCATTACGCTAACTGCTGGTTCCCACTCAGAGGGCTTTTAAACAGACATGGGAAATGTCCCCTAGGTTGGTTGTCGGTGCTGTGACAAGTGAGGCAGTGGGCTCTCTGCCTCTGGCTGTGTCCCATGCACAGTCCCACAGCCCCAGTCCTAAGAGCTGGAGAAGAGCGGAAGAGGAAAAATGTGGGCAAAGGTAAAAGCCAGGATTCTACCGCCCACACAGGTTTGACCTGCAGACACTACCTGTGGACTTCGTGGAGTGCCTGATGCGCTTCCTGCCCACAGAGGCTGAGGTGAAGCTGCTGCGGCAATATGAGCGAGAGCGGCAGCCCCTGGAGGAGCTGGCGGCCGAGGACCGCTTCATGCTGCTCTTCAGCAAGGTGGAGCGGCTGACCCAGCGAATGGCCGGTATGGCCTTCCTGGGCAACTTCCAGGACAATCTGCAGATGCTCACCCCGGTACAGCCTTCACCAAATCACGGGCCTCTACAGCTGCCTCTCCACTCTCTGGGGGCTAGTCCCCTCTCTGTACTTTCCCAGTCTGGGGTTTCTCAAGTGTTCTTCTTGCCTTCCAGCAACTCAACGCCATCATTGCAGCCTCTGCCTCCGTCAAGTCATCCCAGAAGCTGAAGCAGATGTTAGAGGTAGGGAGAGGTTGTGAACGGGAGTGCTGGTGGTTCTCAGATCTGAGAGGAGGAGCTCTCAGGGCTTGTTCTGAGCTGCCTCCTATGTATCTTTCGGGCAGATCATACTTGCACTAGGGAACTACATGAATAGCAGTAAGCGGGGAGCTGTGTACGGCTTCAAGCTCCAGAGCCTGGATCTGGTAAGATGATGGTGCAGCTTGGGCAGGGAGCTTGGGGGCAGCCACGTGGACCCATGTGTTTAGCACACTCCTCTTCCATTGCCCTGTCACCTGCCAGCTGCTGGACACCAAATCCACCGACCGGAAGATGACACTGCTGCATTTCATCGCCTTGACGGTGAAGGAGAAGTACCCAGACCTGGCAAACTTCTGGCACGAGCTGCACTTTGTGGAGAAGGCTGCAGCGGGTGAGAGGGCCTGGCTGGGCATGCCTGCCCACATGCCCAGCTCAAGACAATCCCCGGAAGCTGAGGAGAGGGAACACTTGGGTCCATTCGTTTCTGGCTTTTGTTATCTTCTTTCTGACCACTTCAAAGCTTTCCGCTGGAGCCATGAGCAGGGAACACCCCAGGGGGAGCCTTCCTTCAGGCACCG
>NW_006205509.1:2213066-2226294 GCF_000334495.1 Tupaia belangeri chinensis
CGGTTCAGTGGGAGCAGGAGTAGGAGCAGGAAGGGGAGCAGTGGCCTTTTATTCCCAGCTCCCTCGAGCTGGCCTGGAGACTGTTTCTCTAATGTATGTGAAGTGTTTAGAAAAACCATGAAACCCTCTACCCACAAAAGGTGGCTGTAATTATTGCCCCATGAAACTGGTGCAGGCCCGAGGCAACCCCAAACTGGAGAGCAGCACTCCCTGTGGCCTGCCCTCCCTTGACACCTTGTTCTTCGGGGTTGTGAGTGCACATTGCTCTCCCTCAGCCCCAGGAGCTCAGCTGGCTTGGTGCGCACTTCTCCATGTGCGAGTGGGCAGGAGAGCCCGCGCAAGCCTGTGCTGACCAGCAGGGCCAGAGCTTGCAGGAGCCCTGGGCTGGGAGGTGGGCGTGCCAGCCCTGGGCAGACCTCAGCCAGGGTTCTGGTGATTGCAGTGTCCCTGGAGAATGTGCTGCTAGATGTGAAGGAGCTGGGCCGGGGCATGGAGCTAATTCGGCGGGAATGCAGCATACACGACAACAGCGTCCTTCGGAACTTCCTCAGCACCAACGAAGGGAAACTGGACAAGCTCCAGCGGGATGCCAAGACGGCCGAGGCGAGCATGGGGTGGGGGCGGGTGGGAGTGGCCAGGGCGCCAGGTGCCTCAAGGATGTACCTAGTTCTGCTTGTCAGGCAGCTGGCAGGCTGCGGGTCAGTGAGAAAGTGCGTTGGAGGTGACAGGCAGCCCCCTCTGGAGACGTGCACTCTCAGGAGCTTTGGGAGCCTCAGGTTCTCTCCAGCTCACAGGGGCCTGAATGGTTGGTTTTCTTCCCTTTGGCCTTGGACTTGGCTTTCTGCAGCCTCCTGTCCCTGGCAGGGGGGCTTCTCCTTCCTGCCAGGCTGACTTCTCTGCCTCTCCTTTCCCCAGGAGGCCTACAATGCAGTTGTGCGCTACTTTGGTGAGAGTCCCAAGACCACACCTCCTTCTGTATTCTTCCCAGTGTTTGTCCGATTCATTCGTTCGTACAAGGTAAGCTGCAAAGAGGCTTCTGAAGAGGAGTTTGGCTGAGAAAACCGGTTAGGGTTGAGAGGGCTGGGCTTCAAGTCTAGGCCTTTTCTGCTTCCTCCTCCGAGTTCGGGGAGGGAGCAATGGAAGCTGGCCATAGGCCTCTGAGCTGTGAACTGGTGGGCAGGGTGGGGGCCCAGCTCTTTCCTGCTATTGTTCAAGGCAGGAAGTGCCCCTCCAGAGGGTGGCCACCTGGGGCTAGCTGGTCCCTCTGCCACCCACTCTCCACCCTCAGTGTCAGCCCCTCCCCTCACTCCCACCCACCTTCCACGGTTCTTAGGAAGCAGAACAGGAGAATGAAGCCCGCAAGAAGCAGGAGGAGGTGATGCGGGAGAAGCAGCTGGCTCAGGAAGCCAAGAAACTGGATGCCAAGGTGGGCGGGGCCAAGAGCAGGGGCCTGGAGGAGGATGAGGCGACAGATTGGGGGCTGGAGGGAGCAGAGAGCTAGAGAGAGAGAAAACAGGAGCAGGTAGATACATACCCAGAGAGCCTATGGGCTGAGTCCAGGGATGGGGAGTGGGGCTTTGGGAAGGGGATTCCTGGCAGTGTACAGTCAGGGGCGTCCTCAGACTGCATCTCGGGGCAGGAACCAGCTCCATTAAGTTAGTGAGGACTTCTTACTTCTCCAAACCCTGGCCCTAGACTCCATCCCAGCGGAACAAGTGGCAACAGCAGGAACTAATTGCAGAGTTGAGGCGGCGCCAGGCCAAGGAGCACCGGCCTGTTTACGAGGGGAAGGACGGTACCATTGAGGACATCATCACAGGTGTGGCTCTCTTTCCTCCTTTGGGGCCTGGCCATGGGGTCCAGCTCCTGAAGGCCAACCTAACACCTCTTAGCCCTCTTCCTACCCCACCTCCCATGAGGCTTGACCAGTGTATCTCTTTCCTGGGCCACAGTGTTGAAGAGTGTCCCTTTCACGGCCCGTACTGCCAAGCGGGGCTCACGCTTCTTCTGCGATGCAGCCCACCATGATGAGTCAAACTGTTAGCCCCCAAGGCTGGGGCCCCTGACAGGTACCGGGCACCACAGCAGCCCTCTGCATGCCCACCTCCCAGGACTCCTGCTGGAGCTCACAGGCACCTCCTCTCCTGCATGATTTAGAACTGCCCTCTGACAGCCTCCCAGTGATGGGGACACACTTCCTGCATGTCTCATGCTCTGAGAAGTGTGGCTCACCCCCTGCATGTGCCCTCAGGGAAGTGGTATATCCCACTAATGCTGTCCTGGCTTCTACTAAGACCCGAGGGGTAGGGAGTCGCCCAGCAGGGTTGAACTGTGCAGACCAGGTAGAACCAGGCCGAAGGGTCTGCTTGCTATGGTTCTGTTCCTGGGTCCAGAAGACCCTACCCTCACCTCCTGAGAGCTCTGGCAGTAGATCTGCCCAGTGGCAGTCAGATGTCCCTTCACCTGTTCTCTGACATCCAGTGGTTTGGGGTCTTTTCCCAACTTCTGGCTCTTGCCGAGTCTACCTTGTTTCTGCCTGCTGCCCAGCAGTCTCTAGCCGCCCTCACCAATCCTCTGAAACTGCAGAGTACCAGCAATCTCCCCACGATGCCTTGATGCCTTGAGCCTCTCCCTAAGCGCCTCCTCTATCTACAATCTCATGGCTAGCTCCTCCCTGGCCCTGCCCATAGGGGTGATCCTGATGTGCAGTCTAGGCTCAGCCTCCTTGCCTGCTCACAGGCCTCTGTCTTCCCCACAGGCCTCCACCATCAGCCCATTGTTGTTCGCCACCAAGCCAGGAGTGCGGCACCGCCCAGCGGCCCACCACGGGCTCCAGGCCCCCACTGAGACCCTCCTGGGGCAAAAGCACTTCAACCCTGCAAGTCTCGCCAATGGGCCTGGAGCCTTGGCATCAGCTGAGGGCCCAGCAGAGGACTGCATGCTCTCAGCCGTCTCCACACCAGCTCTCGGGGCTGGATCTTCCCTGCACCACTGTGGGCATTCCCCGCGCCACTGTGGGCATTAGGTCTATAAGGGCAGGCAAGTCCCTGCCACCTCTAGTACTGCACTTTGCCCCCAAGGTCTTCAACTTCATTTCCTGAAAGGCCATTAAGGGTCAGCTCAGGGCTGGGAAAACCCATGTCCAGTTTCAGCCCCTCGGGGGCACCTCGGCGCCTTTATAACAAGAGCCCAGAGGGATGAGAGGAGAAAGCAATAATCCCTTTTTATTTTTTCCTTTTCTGCAGTCCCATGGCCAGCTCTGGCACAGAAGGATCCAGGCTTAGGGAGTCCTGGGACCCTGCCTGTCTCAGATCATCCCCTACCAGGAGGAAGGCCCTTTTAAGCCTGGACCTCGCCCAGCTGTGCCCTAGTGACAAGGGTAGAGGCGATTCCTTGGCCCATTTCATTCTAGCCTGGCTGGCCTTGCTGAGGTGGGCAGAACAGAGGGTTTTTCCTGCACCAGCCCTGAAAGGGCATGCTGACTGCATCCTCACTGTCCTTCCTCAGCCAGGTGGTTTTGTTCTGTTCTGTTCTGTTCAGAGGGCAGGGAGCACAGTGGTCTTAGCTAACTGGCGCTCAGCTCCCTATCAGTTCTTCTCAGCCTCTGGAAGGGAACATGAGGGCCCAGTTCTTTTTGTAATGTACCACTTCCCTTCTCCCTTGTACATAAACCCGAGACCTTCCCCCTCTTAACAAAGGCGTAAAGTACCAGGCCTGACTGACTCCTCTTTCTGAGCCTGGGGGGGGGCAAGGTGGCCACTTAGCCTGCCTGGCCCATGGGTATAAGTGCATCTGTTCCAGGGAGAGGAGCTCAGATCCTGGGAGGACTGGGAGGGCTGGATGCTCCCACCACACAAAGGGAGACCGGCCTGCTATGAGACACTGGTGCCCTCTGCTGGGCATGTGCACACCTGTCCAGTGCCTAACTTGCCCTGGTGGCACATGGAGAGGACAAAAGAGCCATTGGCCAAGTTATAAATATTGTTATTTAAAAAACAAAAACAAACACACATACATTGGGTCCCAGGGCTGGAGGAAACAGTGGAGCCCCAGGGCCAGGGCAGGCAGGAGCAGGCACTGATGCTAGAGGCTGGGGACCCTGCCCCTGCCACCCAGGCTATGTCCACCAGCCTATCACTTGCCCCTTGAGACCCCTTCACTCACTTCATCTACAGGCATCACCCACCCCGCATGACACAGAGTGCCCAGCTCTGGAGGGCCCTCGAACACCGAGAGCAACCTCAAGAGGTGTCAAGGTGTGTTGGGAGTAGGGTTACTCTAAGAAAGGTGGGCACAGACCAGACTAAGGAAGGAGTCTGAGGCAGCCGCTGAGGGTGGCCTGGAGCCTCATCCTCACACAGACCCAAGGCAGAGAACAGCTCTCTGGGTCACTGGTGGTCGTCCAGCTGTTGTAGGAGTGTCCGCCGCCGCCTCTCCAGCTCCCCCTCGCTCAGTTCACTTTCCGACGTGTCCCAGCCAGTCTGCTGAGCAAAGGCATAGCTCACCCCAAGCCTCTCCTGAGCACCCTAGAGGCCTGGCAGAGCGCCGTCTGGCCTGGGGCCAGGGCACCTGCCTCTTACCAGCTTTTTTCCCATGAGTCAGAAAGACAGAGACAGAGAAACACAGCACTCTCAGCAGGGTCCTGAAACTGTGCTCCACCTCTACTCTGCCACCTGACTCTTGCCAGCCCTGGATCAAGTGTCCCCAGTGAACTTGGAGGTCTCGGGACATGAACTGGCAACCTCCCCGTGGGGTCAGCCTTGCAGAACATGGTGTTTCACTATTGCGCCACCATCTATCCCCCTCACCTTCTCTTTCTTGATTCCAAAGCCTGGGGAGCGGTTCGGGAGTTCCACCTGCCGGAGCTCCCTGTCCTTGTCCTGTTCTTGCTCTTTCTCATCACTCTCCTTGCCTGCTTTCTCCTCAGGGTCCGTCTCACTGTCCGGACTGTTCTGTAAGAGTCCAGAGCCCACCGCTCAGTGCCCTAAAGGCCAGCATGGGAGGCGGGGGGAGCAGGTCTTGCATAGCAGCAAGCCCTTAGGCAGAAGTTCCTTTTCTACTCACCGACTTTTGTCTTCTCTTTTTAGTTTTCTTTTTTGGTTTCTTGGCTTTCCGAAAGCCATGATCTGGGGATTGAAAGATGCTAAGCCCCAGCAGGAGAAAGGAGATTCATCCTTTTCTCTGCTGCAGTCGCTCTGTCCCTCCGCATGGGCACCTCATGGTCTGAGGAGTTCTCAGTCAGTGCAGTTTTCCTCCCTTCTCCCAGGTTCTGCCTGGGCAGGGACAGGAGTCCTCCTCTCCTGCAGGAGCAGCCCTCCCGACCCACTTCCCTCCGGGGCCTGCCAAGGGCCTCCTCTCAGGCTGGGCCAATTCTCCAAGCAGCTGCTTACCTGATCCAAGGAGCAGGTGGGAGGATGGGGAGCCCCGTCCTCCAAGGGCAGCACCCCCACTTTCAACTGAGTCAAGTGAGGAAGAGGGCTCAGAGCCTGACTCCGAGGGGTTGTGCCGTCTCCGCTTGGGAGGCCGGAGAGGTGGTGGGGGCAGCTCCTCCTCTTCTGACTCGGAGCCCTGGGCAGATGAGCAGATACCGGTCAGCGCAGAGGTTCTCTGGCCTCCAGAAGCCCTCATCCAGGGGTTGGGGAAAGAGAGGAGGATCCAAGGTCAAAGGGATCCTCAAATTACCCTCCAAAGGTGGTGGTATAGGGGAAAAACAATGTTCCTTATCTACCCAGAACAACCCAGTCTCACCACAGCCCTCTGCCCGCAGACTCACCGAGGGCGAGTGGGAACGCTTGTGGTGGTGCTTCTTCCCCTTCCTGCCATGCTTCCGGCCCTTGGCGTGGAGGTGCTGGCATTCTGTCTGCTAGAGGCAGAGTAGTGAGGGTGGCATCAGCCTGGCAAGCACCCCGCCTCCCCGTCTCAGAGCCTCCTGCCTATCCCAGGGCTGTCTAAGGTCCCTTTCTAAGCCACCGAGGAGAGGGGGGACCTAGGGGTAGGGTGAAAGGTCAAAGGTCTGTTGAGCTGGCCTAAGGAGCTCAGAAGCCAGGGGCAGGGCCAGAAGCGAAGCCTGCCTCACCTCCAGCACCTGCAGGAACTCCCGATAGAGCCGGATCCGCTCCGACTCCAGGGTGATCTGCTCAAAGGCCGAGTCGCACACAAAGCGCTCCCGAACCTTGAAGGAGGAGAGCGCTGCTGATCAGCCCAGGCCCCGCCTGCCCGGCCTGGACACCACCACGTCCGCAGGGCAGGGCCAGGGCGGAGGAAGGAAGGGAACCGGAGCTGGCCCAGGGCTGTGCTGACAGGGCGGGCCCTCGGTGGAGAAGCACCGGTCGCCCTCGGGCGCGAGGGTGTTGGGGCCAGGCTGTACTCCTGACCTCGTCCCAGGCAGTGCCGGGCTCCAGGGCAGGCACAGCCTGCCTCAGCATGCTTCGGAAGGCAGCTTCCCTGCGCCGCATCCTTCGTGCCTCCTCTTTTTCCCGCTCCCTCTCCCGTGCCTCTGCTTTCTCCAGCAGCTGAGGGCAGAAGGGCACAGTCACCGGGAGGGTGGGTGCCCAGGTCCCACTCAGGCATGCCTTAGGAGAAGGGAGGTAGGGGCGGGCTTCTTCTATCATCCCTGAAACTGGGGTTCGGCCACAGTGGGACAGTGGGAAGGAATGGAACGAGACTGGGATGAGGCCCAGAACCCGCCGGCCCCTCACACTATTGAAGGTCAGCTTGATGTTGCCTGCGTCCAGCGCAGCAGCCCTCTTGTCAAAGCTTATGACGTGGGCGAAGTCTTCAAAGGCTGTGTTCACCTCCACACAGAAGCTGCGGTCCTGCGGGCACAGCAACGCATGAAGCAGAGGGCACCATGGCCTGAGGCTCAAAGCTGGCAGGCAGGGGACATCCAGAAGACTAACCCACCAACTTGGAAACCAAGTTGTCCAAGTCCTTGCCACGACAAACCCCCATGCCTACTCATAGGTAGTACAGGGAGCTGAGGGGTTGGGAGGGGTCTCCAGTCCACTGCCTGACAGTTCCTGTGGCTTAAAGCTCTGGTCCCAGCCGGGTCCTCCAGCTGCTCAGTAATCCTTCCTGGTCACCTGCTGGTCCCCACCCTTTGCATCTCTCTGGTGAGTGTTTACTAGGTACCAGGCACCATGCTGAGTGCTTCACACGCATTTCATCCTCACATTCCTCTAAGTTTGCTCTGGTCACCTGGCCATGTTGCAATCCTATCTTCTCTTCCCTCAGGGTTTGAGGCTTGCACAAATAGGTGCCTGCCGTGATTTTCTTTCTTTTTTTTTAGATTTTTTTAATCTTTATTTATTTGTTTAATTTAAATTTGACCAGAGAGAAAGCAAGCAAGCCAGCCGCCAGGTCTGGGACTCAAACAGTGGTCGGCCATGTGGGAGTCCAGCACCCTTAACCACCAGCTGGCCCCCCTGCTGTGATTTTCTTTTCTTTTTTTTTTTTCTTTTTTTTTTAGATTTTTTGGGTTTTTTTGAGATATTTTTGCTCTAGGGCATGTATGCTTGCCACAGAGACAGAGCAAGAAATCACCCTCTAGGGGAGATGGCCATGCCATAATCCCTACTCCATCCTCAGGATTTTGGGCGCACACACATTTCTGTCTGGGTTTCTAGCCACAGGGTCCAGGACTCAGACCACACAGTTGACCATGTGGCTGCCTTAACCTCCATGCCACCTGCTGGCCCCCAATCCTCACATTTCCTTTTATTTTTTTCTTAAGAGAGATTTTTGCTATAGGGCATGTGTAGTCGCTGGAGAGACAGAAACTGACAGGAAGTGAGAAATCATTCTCCACGGGGGATGGCCATGCCACAATCCCTTCTCCATTCCCTTGGGATTTGGGGTACCCATGCATAAGCCACTGGGTCCAGGACTCGAACTGTAGTCAACTACACAGGAGTCCAATGACGTAACCATTACTCCATCTGCTGGTCCTCACATTTCTAAAGTTAAGGATAGGTCTTAGTATTCTAATTTTATGAGGAAGGGGAAGACAAAATTTAGAGAAATGAGGGTACTTGTCCAAGGTCACATAACTGACATGTAGCTGAGCAAGACTCAACACCCTGGTCTACCCCTAAACACACGCTTTGAAGTGCTACACTGATACAAATCACGCAGTCCACAGGAGAAGCTGCTGTGACCCTCCAGCAATACTGACATGTCCCGTTCTTCAAGCACCCTGGCCTGGGCCCTGTGCTTCCCTTCCACGCTTCACAACATCCCAGTGAAGTGGAGGCTTGCGTGACCTCACTTGGCCCACGATGACACGAGGATGAGTAGAGCCACCGAGTTGACTGGCTCACAAGTTAGTCAGGACGAGACCAGAGTGCCTGCCTCCGTGCGCACGGTCACTCCCACTGGCCCTCCAGCTGGTGACGGAGGCTGCTCTGCTCTCTAGTCCCCAGAGTGCTTCCTTGGCCCACACTCTCCAACCCGTCTCAGATCTTTCTCTTCAATGAAGTGAAGCACAAGTGTCACTCTCAGTCTCACCCTCTTCGCTGGCTCTCCATCGAATACACACCTCAGTTAACCTGGAACCACGCGTCCATCCTGCTCTCCCCTTCCTCAAGCCTAACTATCTGCTTCCTTTTCTATTTCAAAATCTCTTGAAAGGTAGCACGAATGAAAAGCAATGAACATTTACTGAGAGCCCAAGACGCCTTATTTATTTCTTTTCTTTTCTTTTTTTTTTTTGAGAGGTTTTTGCTACAGGGCACGTGCACTCACCAGAGAGACAGAGACAGAAAGAAATCACCCCCCAGGGGGGATGGCCACGCCACAATACCTTCTCCAATTCTCCTCTCAGGATCTTGGGCACGCACACACATGCACCCGGCGTGAGCTTAAGCCACCAGGTCCGGGACTCGAACCATGGCCGACTACATGGGAATTCAGCGACATAGCCACTACGCTAACTGCTGGTCCCTATTTATTTACTTTATAAGACAGAGGTTTTTGCTATAGGGCACGTGCACTCATGAAAAGACAGAAAGTGAGAAATCACCCGCCAGGGGGATGGTCATACCACAATCCCTTCCCCTTCACTCTCCTCTTGGGATCTTGCGCACGCACCCGCCCACACACTCAGTGTGAGTTTCAGGCCACTGGGTCCGGGACTCGAACCATAGTTGACTACGTGGGAATCCACCAATGTGACCATTACACCATCTGTTGGCCCCAAGCAGACACTTTTAAAATGTCACATCATTCTCACAACTTTGCAAATGGATTATCCCCAATTTACAGATGAGGAAACAGGCTGAGCGACATGATATAACTTGCCCAGGCCCCAGAGCTAATAAACAGCCAGGAGCCATCCGACTATAATGTGTGCTGCCCCATGCTGCTCCACGAACACGGCTCTCCCAAGGGCAGTTTGTGCCCCCACAGCCTAATCCAAGGGCTCGCTCAGTCCTTGGTGCACCTGCTGTTTACTCCTCAGCACTCTCCTCTGACTCCCCTCCTGTCCAGCCTCTATTTTGTTTTGTTTATTGCCAGAAGGGGCATGCACTTGCAGGGGGATGTGGTCACACTGCAATCCCTTTTCCTCCATTTCTCCATCCTATTATGATTTGGGGTTGGGGCACGCACACACATGCACCAGTGTGCTTTCAAACTGCCAGAGCTGGGATTTGAACTGTGGCCAGTCATGTAGGGTCTGGCTATTTCGACTACTAGGCCGTGGGGCTGGCTCCTGTCAACCTCTTTCGCCTCGCCACTTCTCTTACATGTGCATGTTCCTGAGAACAGCAGCGAGTCCTTTTTCGCTGCTCTCCCTAGCAATCTCATTCCACACCACTCTTGGTTTTCAGCCCTAAGGTAGACTGGTTATTTCAGACACTTCGAATTCAAGAAGTCCCAAGAAAATACATTTCTTACAAGTCCCCGGAAATCTCTAAAGGGTCTCCCAGACTCAGATACTTTGTCTTCTGTCACTCTTAAGTCCAGGGCTCTCTGCGTTACCCTGTGAGATGAAACATGACGGCCGCAGGGACTCCTGGGCGCATCTGCCCGTCATAGGCAGGAGCCCAAGTGGGGGAGCAGGAAGGGGAACTGTCTGTAGAAGCTTCCTTCTCCGGGTGTGGAGACGAGACTCAGTGTGGACAAGAACCCTGCAGGCCTACAGTAGTACCAGCCCCTCTGTGGCCAAACTTAATAACCTCTAACTATCCTAGGACTTGATATTTGTACTTCATATGAGTATCCTGTTCAAAATATGGTATTTGCTATTCCTCCTGCCCCACGTTGCTCTTGAGATTTATTCCCCAAAGGGAATTCCTATTTTCTCCAAACCTGCTCTTCCTACTTAATCCTTACCAATATTGCCATCACTCACTGCCCACCCTACCCCTCTTCCTCCCTCCTTCTCTTGCCTCAATTTCACAAAACAATCTTTTGAGTCTACTTCTTAGTGACTCAATCCCACCAGCATTAAATATCCATTATTTTCATTTTTGTTTAAGGTCTTGGCAATGTCACAATCCTCCTGCCTCAGCCTCCTGAGCAGCTGGCACGGTAGCGACACACCACTGTACCCAGCCTTTACAGCCGGCCAGGAAGTACACTCAGGCCTCCCACAAAGCCTCAACATGCTGAGTAGCTCCATCAACCAGCAAGCACTCCCACGGCTAAAATTTTGCTTTTCCTTTTTTTTTTGGAGAGGTTTTTGCTATAGGGTACATGCGCTTGCCAGAAAGACAGAGAGAGAGAGACAGAAAGCAAGACATCAACCCTCAGGGGGCATGGCCACACCTCAATCCCTTCTCCATTCTCCTCTCGGGATCTTGGGCACGCATGCACACACACTGGGTGTGAGTTTAAGCCACCGGGTCCAGGACTCAAACTATGGTTGACTACATGGGCGTCCAGCGACATAGCCATTATGCCAACTGCGGTCCCTCACTTTTACTTTTTACAGTTTTTGCTTTTTGTTTTTTAGTTTGCTATAGGGTGTGTGTGCTTATCAGAGAAAGAGACGAAGAGAGAAAAAATGAGAAATCACCCCCCCAGGGGGATGGCCACACTGCAATCCTTTCTGCAATCCCTTCTTATTCTCCTGTCACGATTCTGGGCATGTTTCTCAAGCTGCCGGGTCTGAGATTTGAACCGGTCAGTCAGTCATGTGGGATCCAGCCACCTAAACTACCACACCACTAGCTGGGTCCATAAAATTTCATTTTTTTTCTTAACAGTAGAAATATTTTTTCAGTAAAAATCTTATGTAGAACCTCACTGCATAAAAGAGATGTAAGCTGCTCTACTGAAGCATGATCCCACCCACCCCTTGCTTGCCTCAACACCTATGAGAAAACTAGGGTGTCTTAGATACTGCAACCCTACTGCACTTTCTCCTCTTCACCACCCCTACTCACAATCACCTCCCAGGCCAGACTCCTGCCACAGCCTCCTGACAGTCCCTCTGCCTACCCCTTTCCACCCCTCACCCAGCTCTAGTGGCTGGTGCCTCTCAGATCACCCTTACGGCAGGGCAGAGATTGGAAAAAGTCAGAGGGGATGGCTCGAGCTCAGAATTCATTTGAATTACTTGCTACTACTGCTTTCAGCATCTTGAGGCTCTAAGAACTGTCTTACCATTGCCTCCTCCACCACCTCCCCGAAGGACACAAGTACTCGAGACTGAGAGGTGCTACTACACACAGCCACTGTCACCAGTGGCTTTCCCAAGACACTGTCCATCTTACTTCCTGGCTCCTCATTCCTGATGAGATAAAAGTCCAGATTCTCTACCCCAGCATTCGAGGCACTTCACATACAGGGCTGTTTCCAAACCAGGCCGCGTGGTTTCAGAGAAACAGAGGCTCCTCCAATCAACCTGATGCATCTTGCCTACTGGTAAGTAATTTTTAAATATGAACTATATTAAACAGAGAGCTGATATGGTATTAAAATGCAATACCTGCATGAATTTGTAAGGCAAAATATAGGACTTCAAAATGCTGTATGTGCAGTGGGACAGTTCTAGCTTGACTCCCAGAGCCTTCTAAACCCGGGTACCAAGCTATTCCTCTCCACAATGAGGTTTATTTTGGTAGCTCTCTCACCATTTTCTAAACATGGAAAGTGAGACTCAGAAAGGTTAAGAGGGCTGCACAACTAGTAAGTGGTTAAGCTCAACTTTTACCCCAGGCAGTCTGCCTCGGGTCCTGCTCCTAACCACTGTACTCAACTGTCCCCTCAAATGCACTGGAATGTTCTTCACTTCCATAAAGATACAGGCATTTTCCTTGTTTCCTTCTTTTTTTCCTTCTGAAACACAAAGTTCCCTTAGTCTTTCCCTTGCTTATTCACCTTCCACCTTTGATCAACAAGGGTACTGGGATCTAGTCACCAGCTCAGGACCAGCAACAGAGCGTGTGTGCTGATAAAAAGTGGCTGACCCTTGTGCAAGGGAGGCAGGCAGTCAGGAGCAGTGAGGGTAAGGGCAGCCCACCCTTTCTAAGGGTAGTGGCAGCTCAGCTTGAGTCTACAGAATGTCCAATGCTGAAGCCCAAACTGACCATCCGAACTGGCAAGAGAAGCTGAAGATCCAGGTTTTTATGTGAAATCTCCTGATTGTAAAATGGTAGCAGCCAATTCCACTGTCTGGGCCAGAAAGAATTTACCTGTGGGTTGCCAGTTTATGATTAGCTATGCTTCTGGCTCCTCAGACCCACCATGCCCTTTCCTTGCCTTTGTGCCTGGAGTCCCCTATGACCAGAATGCTCTGCCACCTCCAGCTACCTATCCCTAACAGTGCAGTTCAAATGATAAGTCTTCTGACTTCTGTCTCTATAGTAACACTTGCCCCTTGGTATGGTAGTTCTCACGTTGACCTTTCTACTAGGCCAGGAGCTCCCTTAAGCAGAAACTGTATCTTATTCATAACTATATGCCCAGTGCGTGGTAAGGGATCAAGCAGGTACACCTGCCGGCCCAAGCTGCAGTGTTCCTATAACAGGACTTACTGGGGAGTCCTGCCCAAGGAGCATGCCCTGCACCCAGCCTGAGTCCGTCCCCAGGCCTCCCTCACCTTAAGGATGTCCTTGATGATCTTCTTTTCATCGTGGAATCGTGCCTTCAACTCCTCCACATAGAACTTGAACAAGTCCAGGGGAGTGGAGCCTGCAGGGAGGGAGGGAGGGGGGCCTGGCGGGTGGCAGCTTCCCAAGGCCTGGGGGGGGGGTCGAGGGGGGGGCCAGGGAGGGGGGGGGGA
>NW_006205509.1:2226806-2229513 GCF_000334495.1 Tupaia belangeri chinensis
GGGGGTGAGGAGAGGCCGGTGGCTTGGTGGCACGGCAGGAAGCCAGGCTGGAGAGAGCCTGGCTGCCTTACCCGGCTGGCCCAGCATGTTGGCAAAGCGGACGTCAGTGCTGACTGCTGGGTACAGCTCCATCCAGGTAGACATGGAGTGCAGCTGCCCTGTCTCGTGCAGCTCGTCCAGGAAGGTCTGAGCAGGGAGAGGCCAGTTACAGGGATGGCGAGATGGGAGGGAGGCAGAAGTAAGGACTGGGAATAGCAGAGGGAGAGGTGGGAACCATGCAGATTGAGGAAAGGCAGGCAAGGGGGCAGAGATAAAGAGATACAGATGGGGAGGTAGAGAGCTATATGGAAGGAGAGGGACAGAACGAAAAGGAGACAAGATGGCTGGGGAGACAAAGAGGCAGAAACCTGCCTGCAGCACAACTTCTCTACGACTTGGCTCCATTGACGTGTTACAGTTAAGCAATGCACCCCACCCCCACCACTGCCATCTCCATGCTGGCCTTATGGATAAGCGCTGCCTGTCTGGCTTCCCGCCCATGGGAAAGCACAGTCCACTGCCATGGGCCTCGCGTGGGCCCGCAGGGTGCCCTCTGCTGGCAGTTTCTGGGCAGTGTATACGTCCAGCCTCCCTAGAAGGGCACTGTCCAGAGCTGAGGGACACGGTAGGAGCACAACTGCAGGCAGAGAGAGGGGCTTGCACAGGGTAGACAGAGAGAGAACAGAAGAAGCAGAGCATGGGTGAAGAGGTCAAGGTCTGGGGCAGAGCCGAGCTCTGATCCAGGAACTGAAGATACCTGGAAGGCCTCCCGGTTCTTGCGCTGCTGGCGCCGCTCACGAAGCCGGGCTCGCTCTCGCTCCTCCTCCTCCTCCCGCTCCAAAGCTCGGATGTGTTCCTCAAAGCAGATCAGTGCATCTTCCTTGTCCATGTCTAAAGGCAGAGAGGAGGCTCAGCAAGCACAGTACCAGCAGACACCCTCTCAGACCCCAGCACCCCAGTGTTGCAAGGATGCTGCCCTTGTAGGTGCTAGAGACTTGCTACAAGGGTGGTTGGGAGAGGTGAAGAAGAGGAGTCTTCGGGAGCAGTCACTGGAGTGGTGGTTCTTTTTTTCTTATTCTTTGATAATTTTATTCATTATCATTATTTATGTTCTTTTTAAAAAAGATTTATTTATTTTTGGAGAGGTTTTTGCTATAGGGCATGTGCACTTGCCAGAAAGACAGAGAGAGACAGAAAGCAAGAACTCATCCCCTGGGGGGACAGCCACTCTGCAATTCCTTCTCTTCTGTTCTCCTCTTGGGATCTTGGGCACACACGCACACACACCGGGCATGAGTTTAAGCTACCAGGTCCGGGACTCGAACTGCAGTCGACTATGTGGGAGTCCAGTGACACAGCCATTATGCCCACTGCTGGTCCCAATTTATTGTTATTTTTAATTTGACCAGAGAGAGACAGAGAAAGAGAGAAAGGGAAAGTGAGAAACCAAGCCGCCAGGTTCGAGACTCAAACAATGGTCAACCATGTGGGAGTCCACCGCGTTAACCATCATGCCATCTGCCTGCCCCCATTATCATTATTTCTTAACTTGACCAGAGAGAGAGAGAAGGAAAGTGAGAAAGCAAGCCACCAGGTCTGGGACTCAAACTGCTGTCAACCATGTGGGAGTCCAACACCTTAACCACTCCGCCACCTGCTGGCCCTGGAGTGGTGGTTCTTCTGTGTGTGGGGAGGGGGCCCATTAATTACATAAGAAAAACTTAGCACAAATTCAGCTCTTGTGTATTTTGTTACTGGAAGTCATCGCATGAAACCATTTCTCTCAGGATCTGAGGTTTCACATTACATGGAACTGGCTCTGATGCAACCTCAAAAAGTGAATTTCTAAAATCGTCAGTGATCATAGGCCAACAGCTTACTGGAACATTGTGCCCAGAGAGGGCCCACAGTGCTATGATGACTTACAATTATGTGCACATGAGCTATAAAGGTCACCGTCATCTCTAGGACCTCTGATTCCTCTCTCTGAGCTCTTCCTCCAAGGACACATGTCCAGGTCAACAGTGGACCCCGGAATGGAGGGGATCCTTTAGAGCCGGAGGTCTGGACTGTGATCCTAAGAGGAACCTGGGGTGGGGGCTGTGCTGAAGCACTGCGGGATCTCCAGAGGCTAAAGAGATACAGGAGCTAAGTGAGTGCTGGATTCTCCCAGGATGTCCAGGTGGGCAGGTGATACAGAGAGTGGTGGGACCCAGGCTCTGGGATCCCAGATCATGGGAAAGGGGAGGGGACCAGGGGAGTGGAAAGCTGGGCTTACTTTGCAGCTGATGGTCCTGAGCAAAGTTGGGGTTATCCATGAGGTATTGCTGGGCCTGGGACCATGTGGTTTGGAAGTTGACACTACTCATCCCATCCAGGATGCTCTTCAGGGCCTGGATGTTGCGGCGTCGGAGTTGCTTGGCCTGCTCCTAGGGAGCCACAGGGTCAGAGTGAGGAAGGCTGCCAGAGCCACCTGGAGGAGGATCTGGGGAAAAGAACGTGACTAGGGAACGCTAGCGAGGAGGGCCACACTCAAGATTTTCATGTCCTGAGAGGGGAAGCAGCACAGGTTACAGGCCCAACCTCACAGCCCCCTCTCTGCCCTCCCGCCCCAGGGCTGCAGGCCCATGGCAGAGCTGGGGGGGGGGGGGGGGGGGAACGGGGCCGC
>NW_006205509.1:2229570-2240700 GCF_000334495.1 Tupaia belangeri chinensis
CGCCGGGCCCAGGGCAGAGGTGGGGGGGGGGGGCGGTGTACAAGTGCCACAGCAGCTTCCATGTCAGGAGCTGGGACTCGGGGAAGTGGAGAAGTGGTTGGCCAGGGCCCATGAGGAAGCAGACACAAGCATCGGCCCAGTGACCATTACCTTCTCCTTCTTGGCCAGGAAGAAGAGGACATCATCATAAACCTCTTTTCGATCCCTCTCAGGGACCACAGCCCAGACCTCAAGCTCCCCAAAGGTCTGTTCCGCCCGCCTGTGGAGCATATGAGCTGTGAGCAGGTGGGGAGGTAACAGAGACCCCAGGCCTTTGTGTTCTCTGGTTCCCGGCCCAGCCCAGCCCAGCCTGGAGCCCTGACCGGTAGCGGGTGGTGGAGGTCATGCGTTCATGCTGCTCCAGGAAGTGCTGCAGGGTCTGCTTGGCCTCCTTGGCCCTCAGCCGGGCCTCCTCCTTCTCCTCCTTCTCCCGCTGCGCCTTGTAGGCATTGAACGCCTGCTTTTTCTCACTCAGTTTGGGCAAGGCACTGGGGAGAGGGCGGGGACAGAGAAGGCAGCCGCCTGAACTGCCTGCAGAGCTCACAAAGGAGGGTCACAGGACACAGGGAAGGGGCTCCACAGGGCTGCGTGGGGTCTGGACACGGGTGTGGCAAGCCCCAGGAGCTCTGAGGGCACAGATGTCTGGGATGTGGGTCAGCATGAGAGGGGGCGAGGGGAAGAGACATGGTTTCAAAATACGCTAACACTGGGTTCTTCTGCTTTGGAGTTCTCAAGTCACTATCAGACCTGTGCCCTACCCCACTCCCGTTTTTCCCAATTCAATTCAATGTGATTCAATTCAATTTAGCAAATATTTATTGAACCAGACACCTTTCTGTTTCCTTCTCTTGGAGGCCCTCCAGGTCTTCTCCCTTGCACCCCTGCCACGGCCTAAAATTTCCCTGACTATGGCTCCCCTTGAGCCTGAGTGTTGAGCTGGGGTTTGTCAGAGTCCCTGGCCAGCAGCTCTCATGAACAGACCCTGTAGGCCTGGCTCCCTCTGCCCAGGCCTACCTGTAACGGGGGTCAGTGACCACCATCTTCATGGCCTGTTCCCATGAGGCGTTGGACGGGACAGCCTGAAATGGAGCAGGTGGGGGTCATGGGGCCTGCCCACTTCCATCCAGCCCCTCTAGACCTCGAGCCCCACCCTGGCACCTTGTCCCTCAGCAGCTCCTTGAACGCCTGCTTTGCCTTCTCTCGGTTGCTCCAACTGAGGCCAGACCTCTCTGGTTCTGGCCTGGAGTCCTCCTCCTCCTGTTGGGGTGGCTGATGCTGTCCAGCAGAACTGAGGAGCAGAGAAGACTCAGCCAGGGCCCCAAAGCACAGCCTTCCCTGCCCTGAACTCTCAGCAACACACAACCCTCCATGCTCCCTAGCGCAGCCTTTTTCTGGCCTTCAGAGCCACGCCCAGATCTTCCTCCCCTGCCCTATCCCACCCTGCCTCACCCCTCCAAGGCAGCAAACAGGGGCTGAGCCAGGCTGGGAGCCCCGAGCTGAGCCAGAGAGCCCTGCATCTTCAGGAATGCTGGGGGTGTGCACAGCCCTCACCTGCTGGGGCCCTCCTCCAGCTGCTGTGGGAAGCCCTGCTCTGGGGGCTGGGTAGCCTCCGAATCGCAATCTTCACTCCCACCGGGCTCAGGTTCCAGAAGACCCGTAGGCATAGTAGGCACTGGGGTGGGGCCCGGAGGTATAGGTGGGGGGTCAGGCTGTGGCTGGGGAGGCTGAGGCTGCAGTGTCTGTGGCTGTGGCTGCTGTTTCCTGCAGGCAGGCCAAAAGGGCAGTGTCCAGTAGAACAGGGACAGAGGAAGCCAGAGGAGGTCTGGTCTCTGCATCCTGGGCCAGAGTAGTGGCTCCAGGAGACTGCAGGCTGGCTCCCCCTCCCAAGGAGGGCTGGGAGCCCCGAGCTGAGCCAGAGAGCCCTGCATCTTCAGGAATGCTGGGGGTGTGCACAGCCCTCACCTGCTGGGGCCCTCCTCCAGCTGCTGTGGGAAGCCCTGCTCTGGGGGCTGGGTAGCCTCCGAATCGCAATCTTCACTCCCACCGGGCTCAGGTTCCAGAAGACCCGTAGGCATAGTAGGCACTGGGGTGGGGCCCGGAGGTATAGGTGGGGGGTCAGGCTGTGGCTGGGGAGGCTGAGGCTGCAGTGTCTGTGGCTGTGGCTGCTGTTTCCTGCAGGCGGGCCAGAAGGGCAGTGTCCAGTAGAGCAGGGACAGAGGAAGCCAGAGGAGGTCTGGTCTCTGCATCCTGGGCCAGAGCAGTGGCTCCAGGAGACTGCAGGCTGGCTCCCCCTCCCACGGAGTAGGGACAGTGGAGACAATGGCCCCAAGAATGGAGGGCTAGGAGGGCAAGGGCCAGGCACTCACCCCACAGCCTCCTGTTTGACTAGAGCTGCAATGAGAAAGACAACGTGGTCAGTCACAGGATAGCAAGGGCCCAGAATCCCTGCTCAGGCCTACCCCCACCTGCCCCGGGACCCCTCACCCTCCAGGTCATCCAGGTCCTTGGGTCGTGTCCAGCAGGACTCCTTACTCTGGTTGTTATAGTAGTAAGGTTTGCCTGTGTCAGACTTGTATTCTTTCCAGGGACACTGGGACAGGAGCAGCTGCAAGAGGATGGGTGGGGACATCATGAGCTGGGCACGCTCTCCAGCCACCGTCAGGGAGCCAAGGGAGCCAGTGCAGAGGACACAGGAGTCTCTAGCCACCACCTAGCCTGGCTCAAAAGGAAGAAGGTGGACCCTGAGATCCTGGGGAAACATTTCCAGGGAGCATGGGAGTGTTTAGGGATGCTGGCCTCAGAGGAACCGTCATGAGCATGGTTAAGGGTCTTGGGGACAAGGACTTGAAGGGTCAGGGCAGCTGGAAGGAAGGGCCAGAGAGCCACACTCAGGACCTCGGCCTTGGACTTGAGCACGCTGGGCTTCTCCCACACGGACTGCTTGTCATCAGCATTGTAGTAGTAGATACGACCGTCAGGGGCCACGTGCTCACTCCACAGGGCCCTCTGGAGAGGGGGGCACAGAATGGTGGTCAAGGCTCCTTTCTCAAAGCTTCTTCGCCTCACCCAAAAGACTGAACCATCAGCCTCCCACTTTCAGCCTTTCTACCCAGAGACCCCTGAGCTGTAAGGACTCACCGGAGGGCCTGTCGCAGCCACAGCAGCTAGAAAAGAAGCCAAAGGAAACACACTAAGTCCTTGCTCCGACCCCCATCTTCTTCCCACCTGCTCCTCCCTTATTCCGTCCCAAGTAACATCCCCTAATCCCATCAACATCCCAGACTCCCTGGCATCCCAACAGGCATGGTCCAGGGTGGGCTCCAGTCCACGGCCCCCTCTCCCCTATACCCCCCAACCTCCGAGCCTGGGGGGAGCAGGCCCCCAGAAGACTCACAGCTGGCGGTGTCCGCACCCGGAGCCGTCTGCCGAAGAAAGAGGAGGGGGAAGGGTTGGGGCCAAGCCCAGTGGCCCCCAGGACCCAGGCCATGGGGGATGGAAAAGCAGGCCAGGCCAAGATCCATGTGTCCTGCTCCCAGGGATCTCTGCTCCCTAACAGGCTCCACCCCACCCCAGGGCCGAGGCTTCAGGACCCCAGGCAGGAATCACACAGCAGCTCCTTTCTTCTTTGTCATCAAGTGAGAGCATTGTGTTGAGTCAACGCCCGAGGCCCATCTCTTCACAAAGGGTGCCAAAGTCAACATGCACCCAGACTGTCTACAATGAGCAAGAGAGCAAGAAGGCAGAGTGGGACCCCAGGTGCTGCTGCCTCCTCCAGAGACGAGAGTGTGAAGAAGGTGCCATATTCCTGTGTCCACAGTGTGAGACTCTGAGGCTAAGGAGTGTCTGGCCCGAGCGTGTCCCTTAGGGAGCTGGGCAGCGTGGGGAGGAACAGAGAACGTGTGTGTGCCCGGGCATGAGCGAGCGCTAGACCTGCTGAGTGCCTGGCAGGTGAGGAGTCAGCTGTGGGAGTGGTACCGGGACCAGGTGGGCAGAATGAGAGAAGGGAAAGAACGGAGACCATGTCCCTGTACTCCGAGTCAGACCCACAGGACTGCAGGGCAGGGCCTGCCTCCTGCTAGCCTTGCTGCTTACCGCTGCGGTGACTGGCACCGCTGGCATCAGCATTCCTGGCATCATCGGGGGCACCATTCCTGGAATCTGTGAGTACAATGAAGACAAAACCAGCGACCAAGGTGAGGGCAGGCACAGGCGAGGCAGGGTCCAAGTCAGAGTGCCCTGAGGGGTCCTGAGAGAGCTTGGGGCCACGACCCTCACCAGGGTGCCTCCTCAGGAACCCCTCCTCCTTTGTGTGGGCTCAATGGTCCAGCAGTCAAACCCACATGGGCCAGGCCCAAAGCTCCCTTCACTCCCCAGGTTCTGAAGCCCAGATGTCCACTCTCACCTCCACCCCCAGATAAACTGACTGGGTTTCCTGAGGCCTCCGTGGAGGGGAGACAATTACCTGGGTGAGTGGTGGAGGCGCCCCCATTGGTGGCAGCATCGGGGGCAAGATGCCAGGTGGCATTGGGGGGATGGCTGGTGGTCTCTGGCTCATGGGGGGTAGCCCCATCGGAGGGAAGGGTGGGGGGATCCCGGGAGGGGGCATCTGGAAATGAGGAAGGGAAGAGAGACTGAACAGAGGCTGCCTTGTCATATGCAGGGAAACCTGCTAGGAAACACCCACCACCTCCCACCCTGACCCTCCATACTGGCTCCCCCGGCTCTGAGGCAACTGCGAGGCTTCAGTTTGAGAAGCACAAGGCGTGCGTGCAACTGCCTCGATCTCACCACAGACAAAGACCGAGAACTGGAGGCGTTCTCTGGGTCTGACAGGCAAGCACACAGCTCTAGAGCAGTGGGGGCAATGGGGAGGGAGTGTCGCAGCCCTGGACTACAGCTGAAGGGCTCCACCTCTTCAGTGATGTCCCCTAGAGGCCCTGATGTGAAGGGGCAGGAAGCAGGTGTCCAAGTAGTGGAGTTCCCAGTCCCCAGCCTCCCATCCCGTTTCCCCAACTCAGAACTGCCAGTCTGGTTCCAGCCCAGATGCTGTGGCAGCACCGCCTAGGTAAGGAGCAGTGAGAGCCGGCAGCCCCGCCCTGCCCTCACACTCCTCACTTCTACCTTCTGTCCTGGTGTCCCAAGGACAAGAAGACAAAGGGAGACCTGTCAACTTTATGGACTGAGAGCTCGACAGCAGCTCTCCCCACCCCAGTGCCCAAGCACAGCCATCCCTCTCTAAGGGCAGCAGAAATGACACAGAAACCGTGCCGGCGTTGCAGCAGTGGCTAGGGGCTGGGGTGCAGGCTGGAGAAGCCAAGCCCAGGGGAAGACATAAAACTTACGAAGGGTGGTGGCATCATGGGGGGCCCCGGTGGGAAGGGGGCAGGCGCTGCTGGGGGCCGGGGACCAGAATCGGGAACCGACTGTTGAGGGAGAGAAAAGTCATAGGACCCAGGATGGGCACAGAGATGGGCTCTTGCAGAGGAAAGCAGAAGGGGTGAGGATGAAAATGAGCACAGAGTTTAGAGGGAGGGTCTCCAAGCCCGATCGATTCCTTCCCGCCCCAAACTCTGAGCCCTGGGTAAGCCTGCTCTCTCCTGCCAGCCCAGGGCCACCTGGCTAAGCACTTTCAATGTCATCTTTATTCTGGAGGTTTCCATCTTGCCAAAGCCACAGGAAAGATAGGACGGAGCTCTAGTATCAGCACAGACTAGTTGCCAAGGCCTTTAATCCATCCTTCAGCCTGTGGGCAATACTGTGCCTCTGTGGAATCGAGTTACATCGGAGGTCTCTTTTACTCCCGAAGTATCCAGGGAGGGAGTGTTTCTCTACCCCAGTTAACCCAGTTATAGAAATTCAACCCAAAGTTCTGGAGACAGGAATCACTGCTAAGCCTTTACAGCACTAATCTCTCCTTTTCATGACGAGCTTCCTCCCTATCAGGCCTGCCCTGGTCACCCACTTTCTTCGACATCGTCCATTCCCAATCATACTTCACCTCTTCAGCTCTATCCCCACCCTCTCTGAGGCTATCCCTCCTCCACAAATCCCAAACTCTCCTCCCTGTGGATGCAGACTTAGAACAGCCCAAGCCTCTGTCCTGCACCTAATGGCTGACCACATCCCCTTGAGTGTTCAGCTTAAATAGCACTTTCTCTAGGAAGCTCCCTCACTCTGAATAGCTCCTCCCAATTTACTCTCCATCTGACCCCCTTTTCAGTTTCCTCATGTATACAATTTTGTAATCATCGTGTTTGTCTGAGTATACACTTCCCCCAACTAGAGGATGAGAACATTCCATGAGGGCGGGGTCATACCTGACTTGTTGAAAGCTGGATTCCTGGTACCTGCTACCATACCTGGCACATAATAGGTACTCAATAAATATTGAATGAATGAAAGAATAAGAGAAGGAACAAATCTCTCTATAGAAGCTGCCAATTCTAAAAATTTATTCTGTAGATTTAGCCCCACACAGCCAAAATGGTATGTGTATAAGGTTTTCATTTCATTATTTATAAAATAGAAGATTAGAATCATCTTAAACACCCATCAGTAAGGAACTATGAAATCACACACAAACATAAAACTGAGTACTATGCAATTAGAAACAAGAATGAAGAAGTGAATTGGCTCAGTATGAAACAATCTCTAAGATACATTGGTGAGTGAAAAATAGCAAGGTGTGGCCAAAGATGACACACAGGAACTTGGTGGAAGGGGGACAGAGGTGGAAAGGAGACTTGTCACTGTGTACTCTTTTGTACCTTTTTGAATATGACACCAACAAAAACAATGTTTTTTAAGTAAACTGAGGCTTGAAAATGCAGCTAAAAGGCCCTGCCCTTTTTTTTTTTTTTCTTGAAAATTGGGGAGCATGAGGTAAAGAGGACTTCTAGGGAAAGGTAGTAGCTGGCTGAACAGAAACCACCCCACTGCTTCCCAATTAACACGATGCTGAGAGGTCTTGGCATTTAAAAATGCTTTCTTTCTTTTAAAAAAAAATTGCCAGAGGGTGCATGTGCTTGGGAGGGTTCTTTCTCACCCCACATTGGTCATACCGCAATCCCTTCTCCTCCATCTCTCCCTCCTTAGGATTTTGGGCATGGACACAGACATGCCCAACATGTTTCTCAAGCTGCCAGATCCAGGACTCGAACCCCACAGTACACTATGTGGGATCCAGCCACCTTAAATGAGAAGCAGCTTGCTTTCTCATTTTCCTTCTCTCTCTGGTCAACTTCAAAAAATAAAAAACAATGAAAATGAATAAAGTTTAATAAAATAATTTTTAAAATAATTACAATAAAATTAAATAATTCTTTTTAAAAATTTCTTTTCTGATCTCTAATGTTAGCAGTATTTGTCCTTCATCTTGTTCTAAGAAATGGCTATGAGTTAAAACTACTCCAATCTGACTCACCTTTTCTCAGTGTTCAACCACTTGAGCCCTATATTCAATGTGTCTCCCAAAATGCTCAACACAGGATGTCAGGAACCAATATGGGAGGGACGCCAATTTGCTGTACATTTCCTCATCTCAAACTGCCTTAGGCGCCTCTCCCAAATAACCGACTTTGGGTTGTGCCAGGCTCCAGGGCTGCCCATCTCAGTGACTGGCACCACCACACCATCCCGTCAGTAGTCCAAGATAGAAACCTATGAGTCACTCTCCACACTTCCCTCTCTGTCAGTTCATTGCTGAGTCCTGTTAATTTCTTTTGCTAGAGGGTATGTGCCCTCGCCAGAGAGACAGAGACAGAGAAAGGAGAAAGCACCTCCATGGGAGATGGTTACATTGTAATCCTTTCTCCCCCATCTCTCCCTCCTTTTGGGATTTTGGACACACATTCACATGAGCCTGTTATGTTTCTCAGGCCTCCAGGTACAGGACTCAAACCACATGGTCAGCCATGTGTGACCCGGCTGCCTTAACCACCAGGACACAGAGCCAGCTTGAGTCCTGTTAATTTTATCCCCTAAAGATTTCTTTTTTTAATTTTTCTTTCCGTTTACTATTTATTGTCTGAGGGTGTATGCACTTGCTAGAGAGAGACAGACATGGCAAGAGGGAGCGAGGGAGAGCAAGAAAGTACCCCCAATGGGGTGGCAATCCCTTCTCTCCTGCCTCTCCATCCTGCTGGGATTTGGGGCATGCACACACAAACACACAGTGTATTCTTTAAGCTGCAAACTGCACAGTTAGCCATGTGGGATTTGGCTCCTCTAAGCACCAAGCCACAGGGTCAGCCCTCTAAAGAGTTCCTGAATCTACTTCTCTCCATTTCCTCATCTACCACCACTATTCCCTGTCCAAGCCACCATCTTTTTTCATCTGACCTACTGCAGCAGCCTCCCAACTGCTCTCCCCACATCCACTCTAATCTCCTTGTCACTATCCCCTAAATAGCCACAACCACCTCTTTAAAATGCATCTTAGACCATTACTGTCTGCCGAAGACTCTTCAGTGGCTTCTGGCTGCTCCTGGGGTACACGCAAAAACTGCTACCTGAGACCTGCAATGCTATGGGAAGTCTGCTCCCCAACTACCTTGCCAGCCTTTCCCATGCTGAGCTCCCAGGCCTGTGATCCTGCCATACTCACTCACCTTCTCTCAGTTTTCCACCTTAGGCATCCACCTTTGCCTGACAACTGTGTAAGCCCCGCCCACACCACAGCTCACCTACCCACACTTCCCATCTGCTGATCATTTCCTCAGATTATCATTTCCTCAGGAAAGGCTTTCCCAACCCACTGGCCTAGTCAAAGCCCTCTTTTTGTTTTAGCTTTTGCTACAGGGTGTGTGCACTCACCAGAGAGAGACAGAAAAAGAGAGACAGGCAAAATGAGAACTCATTCCACAGGGGAATGGATATGCCACAATTCCTTCTCTTCCATTCTCTTCTTGGGATTTTGGGCATACACACAAGTGCCTGGTGTATTTTCCAAACTGACAGGTCCAGGACTTCAACTGTGCACTCAGCCATGTGGGATCCAACTGCCTTAACCACCATGACACCTGACTGGCCCCAGAGCCCTCTTTTACATGCTCATACACCACCATGTACCTTCCCCTTTGGTAGTAATATAGCCACTGGAGGAGACAGTCAGTTATTCGAGTAATTCTGATCATAGTATCACCTTATATAGTGCTAATAAACAAATGCAGCCAATTACATTATGATACCCCATTCATTCTGTGCATGTGTGCATGTGTGCATGAGTGTATGAGGACACATGCACTTGCCAGAGAGAGACAAAGAAAGAGGGAGAGAAGACAGTATCCCCACCCCCAACAGGAGATGGTCACACTGTAGTCCTTTCTCCTCCATCTCTCTCCCTCCTTTCAGGATTTTGGGTATACACACATGTGCACCCAGCATGTTTTTCAAGTCACCAGGTCTAGATTTGAACATATAATAAGCCATATGGGATCTGACTACCTTAACCAACAGGCCATGGGGCTGGCCTGATACACTATCTTTTTTTTTGAGAGGTTTTTGCCATAGGGCACATGCGCTTGCCAGAAAGACAGGGAGAGACAGAGAGACAGCGAGAAATCACCCCCCAGGGGGGATGGCCATGCCGCAATCCCTTCTCCTCCAGTCTCCTCTCGGGATCTTGGGCACGCACGCACACGCACCCGGTGTGAGTTTATGCTGGCAGGCCCGGAACTTGAACCGCGGTCGACTACACGGGAGTCCAGTGACATAGTCATTACACTAACTGCTGGTCCCAATTTTTTTCTTTGTTGTTATAGGGCATGCGTGCTTACCAGAGAGAGGGAAAGCGAGAAATCATGGCCACACCAAAATCCCTTTTCTTCCATTCTCCTTTCAGGATTTTGGGCATACATGCACACATGCCTGGCATGATTCTCAAGCCACCAGGTCCGGGACTCAAAGCACAGTCAGCCATGTGCGAATCCCATGCCTTAACTACTATGCCAGGCATCTTACTGATTTTAAGATGTATCCTAGTATCAGAAATGTGAATCTTAAAATTAATGAAACATAATATCTGCGGCCCCCACAGGACTGAAAACTCTAAGAGCCAGGGGCTATACCCTATTCCCACTGCACTTTCTTCCCATCCCTCCATAGGCACACAGTAGGTGCTGTATTTGTTGACTTAATAACTGAATGGTCTTTGCAATTACCACAAAACAGCAGGGAGTCATTGGTAAGGCCTACTAGTTACTCAGGGAACATAGAATGTCAGAGCTAGAGGGGACCAGACCTTGGCAATCCCTAAGGTAATCCCCTCTTTTCACACAAGGGGGAACATGATCAGTCCTCCAATTTATGGGTTCCACATTCACCAATTTAATCGACCATAGGTAGAGAATATTTTTAAAAATAATTGGTTTCATTGAGCATGTACACTCTTTTCCTTGTCATTATCCCCTACACAATACAGTACAGCAACTATTCACATGGCACTTACATTGTACTAGGTGTTATAAGTAATCTAGAGAGGACTGGAAGTATACAGGAGGATGTATGTGGGTTATATGCAAATACTTCACCATTTTATATAAAAGATAAAGCATCTATGGATTTGGCTACCCATGGAGGAGGTGGTCCTAGATCCAGTCTGCCCTCCACTGTCCTCCCTTAAAAGCAGTTTCTGCTGCAGGAGGCAGGTCTGTTTTCCATTTTAGTATATCTCCTGCAACCCAAGTGGCTGAATCAGCAAGGATCCAGTATTCCCCTGCCTGAGAACCAACCATGGCTCCCTGCTGCGTGTCCTACAATACCTCTCCTCTAACATTCAAAGTCTTTCATGGAAGCCCATCCACACTCTTCTCAGCTCACCCTGACTCAATGGTTTACTTCCTCCTCTCTGTATAGCTAGATGATCCTCATGTTTTATTTCACTTTGTCTCCTGCTTTGTTCAAGATGGTTAAATATTCACTTCAGGTTACCTTTACGACTATCCTTTACATATACGTGCATTCCTACCTACTCCGACCTCTTTGTGTGTCCTCAAGATAAATGTCGCACTACTTTGCAGAGTGACACGCCACTCTGTGTTTCTTGGGCATTTCATGTGGGGCTGCCTGTCTCCCCACTTAAGTGGGGCTTTC
>NW_006205509.1:2240731-2242980 GCF_000334495.1 Tupaia belangeri chinensis
TTAGGGATTGAGTTTTTTTCCTTTTAAACCTTCCCTGGCATTTAGTTAGGGCCCAGTACACAAAGTGCTGTGATAAAATTCAGTCTCATCCCTAATTTTATGTTTGCAAAATGAAATATCCAAAACACACCTGTAAAACAGTGCATGTGTATGTGCCCATGTACATCTATACAAATTTTCTGTGTATAGGCTGTGACAGAGACGTAGTTTGGCAGAAGTTTTTGTGGACTGGGGAACTGCAGTCACATACTAGCATGGGGAAACCTAAAGAAAAAGCCATGTGTATAACGGGATGGAGACCTCTGGCCAGGATTCAGACACTGACCTGTCTTGGACAGCTCCCCACAGAGGTTAGGGCAATGCACTGGACATGAGTTACTACAGAACTTCCAAAGCTCTTTTTGAGCTTCCTTTGGGCCATGTGTCCCCCTTTCTCTCTGAAACATCCTTGACCCTCCCATGTGCACTGCAGTGCCAGTAGTTTTGGGTCCTACTACACTTTTGGGTGAGAACGTGAAGTAACTGGCTTCGGAGCAGAACATAAGAACAGGGGCTGAAAGAGAGACTGTGTCTTCCCTGGAAAACGACACACACATTTGTAGGCTGGGGAGACCATGAAGAGATACTTGACCATCTGATCAACATATGTTGACTTGGGCCAATGGAAGCCCTCTCCCACCCCACCTCCATTCAAAAAGGCAAATAAATTATTCTTCTCAGTCTTCACATCTGAGGGGCATCTCAGAAATTCCAAAGAAAGAACAAAAGGAAAAAAGGACAAATATGGAGAGAGAGGAGAAAGAGAATGAAAAGAGGGGATAACCACAGCTAATAGCTAATATTTACTGAGTGCTTATTATGAGCCAGAAACCATACCTCACAACCATCTTAAAGTTTATTATTCCCATTTTGTAGATGAAGACACTGAAGTCCAGAGAGATTAACTTGACCAAGGCTCCAAGAGAGTAAATGGCAAAGGCAGGTCTGAATCCAAGCGCCTGCCCCAATGACTGTGCTTTCAACTACTCCACAAAGCTGCCCCCCCAGCAAGGGTGACAGTGCCACAATATGTCTTACTCTCTGATTCAATCCCCAGTTTTCTTTGCTGCCTGATCCTCACTCAGTCCTGAAGTCCTCAGAAAGACAGGTTATCCCAATGTCTGCCTGGTCTGACTCACTCCTACTCCCTACAGGGATTTGTGTTGGAAAGTGAAAGCTGAGAGGCACACCTCTCAGAAAGAGGCAGCCGCCATCAAAAAGAACTGGCTGAGACCAGCTGATGACCATGGTCTAATCTTCCCGCTACCTGGTAGCATCAGCCTCTGCCTCCGGGCTTCCAAGCTCATCCTAGACCCCACTCTCCTGAACCAGCCCTATTTCTCCTGCTCCCCAAAGATACTGGCTGCCTTACCAAAACACATCTTCCCCTTGCTTCTCCCTGATCTACCACCTCCTCATCAGGCTCTCTTTGAAGAACAAAATGTTACTTCTGGTCTTCATTTGTCTCGGGTTAGGTCTCAACCTCCTCCTCTACTTACAGGGTGCGGCCATCCCTCCAAGGCGATTCCAGGGCACAGGCCAGCCAGCCCCAGCGGCTGTAGTCTCCCATGCCCCCACATCCCTGGGGATTTGCTCCTATCCCCAGCTGAAGGCCCAGTCTCCACCTCCGTCCTTTCCTTCCCCATGTCGGGGAACCCATTCTCCTGCACTTTCTCAACAATCACCTCATCTTGGCACTGGAAGGGATCTGGGATATCACTTGCATACATTCCCCCCACCCTGCTTTTTAAAAAATCAATAGGAATCTGAGACCAGAAGAAAGGCAGTGACTTGCCCAAGGTCACACAGAGTTACAGTTTACTGATAGCAGAGCCAGGGCTGGGACCAAGGGGCTTCTGCTCTCCTGTTTCTCGACCATCCAGCACTGGTGAGGGCCCGAAAGCCCCCTGCTCACCTCAGGAGATAAGGTCTTGCAAATGCGGAGAAACGAAGAGGGGAGGGTCTCCAAGTGGTCTGGGGGGGTACCCAGGGCTTCCAAAGGGAACAAGCACTGGGTCTGGGGAGGGGCGTGCCGCACGCCAAAAGTCCCAGGAGGGAAAGTGTGGTCCCCACCTCTCCCCTTGTCCCGCGGCTCCCTCACCTCCTGCCGCCTTCTTTCCCGACTTTTCCCCACAAACCCACTCTGCGCTCTTCCCTTCCTCCTCACCCAGTCCCTCAACTCTCGTCTCTCTCACCCCCAACCCCGCACG
>NW_006205509.1:2243463-2254541 GCF_000334495.1 Tupaia belangeri chinensis
GCGCGCTGCTCCCCTGGCCCCTAAATGCCGGTGGGGCCCGCCGCGGCTCCGACGCTGCAAGGATGGGGCGGGGCTGGGACGAAGCATTCGTTCCATGTATAGGATACCTTTGTCCGTGATAAAGGCATTTTAAATGTTTCTTCTGTAATTTTTGTTAGCACTTTTCATTAACTCAAGAACTGTAATATTTATTGAGTGCCTGTTCTGTGCCAGAAACTGTTCCAAACCCTGGGCCTACAGCAATTTGAAAAAAATAAATAACATAAACCCAGACATAGACATACCCGAAATCCCTTCTCAAGAGTTGTACACGTGCTTCTCCCACGATGCTGAAGTTACTTCTGGGATCTGGCTCCCGTCAAACCGTGAACTCAAGAGAGCAAAATGTGAGATAAATATTGTGTTATGCAAATATGGAAGCTGTAACCTAGAGCTAGTTCATGAAAATGCAGTTGGTCTCAAAGCTAGTAACTGACAGGGCTCCAGGCGTACTGTGCAAAAAGGTACTGAACAGCTCCTCTCCAAAGCCTGTAAAGATGCTGCACGTTTCCCCTATTCATCAATGCTTACCTGAGCATGAGTTCTGCCCTTGGTACTGTGCTAGGTGCCTGAGAGCCAAAGAACTCTGAGCCAGTCCTCGATTGCAAGGAGCTTAAATTCTGGAAAAACAACTAACACAAAGTAGAAGTCCTGAATTTAAGGTGACATATGAAAGGAAAAGGAAGTGGGACTCATTCTCTGCAGAAAGAAACTTCATCGTGTGTTTTGTTTTTGTTTTTGTTTTTTTTAATCACAATACCTAAGTGGACTCAAAAGTGAGCAAGTCCTGTGGGGTTTTTTTATTTTTAATAATTATTATATTTAACTTTATTTATTTTTAATTTGCTTGAAGGGACGGTGGGGGTAGTGAGAAAGCAAGCTATCAGGTTCAGAACTCAAAATGTGATCAGCAATGTGGGAGTCCAGTGCCCTTAACCACCACGCCACCTGCCAGCCCCAGTCCTGTGGTTTTCAAACCGTATTATTTATTATTTTTTAATTTGCCGCAGGGCACGTGCACTAACTGGAGAGAGAAAGAGAGGTCCTTCTATGGAGCATGGTCATGCCGCAATCCCTGCTCCATTTCTCCTTTTGAAATCTTGGGCATGTGTACATGTGCTTGGTGTGGCTTTCTTTCCTTTTCTTTTTCTTTTTTTTGAGAGATTTTTGCTATAGTGTACGTGTGCTCACTGGAGAAACAGAGACAGAAAGTGAGAAACACTCCCCCCCCCCGCCCCAGTGGGGAGGAGATGGCCACACCACAATCCCTTCTCTTCCATTCTCCTCTCAGGATTTCCACCACACAGAGCTCACATACCAAGCCTGAGTTTCAAGCTGCTGGGTCTGGGACTCCAGCTGTTAGCCATGTGGGAATCCAGTGCCCCAACCACTATGCCACCTGCTGGCCCCTTGGTGTGTTTTTGAAGCCATCAGGTCCAGGACTCAAACTATTCTGTTGTCCATGTGAAATCTAGCTGCCTTAGCCACCAGCTGGCCCAAACCATGTTATTATTAACTGTGGGCATAGCAGAAGTGGTTGAGAGATTCCATAAACTTTTTTTTTTTTTTTTTTTTAGGTTTTTGCCATAAGGTGCATGTACTCACCAGAGACACAGTGAAAGGGAAAGTGAAAAATTAGCCCCAGTGGGATGGCCATGCTGTAATCTCTTCTCCTCCATCTCCTCTTAGTTTTTTTTTTTTTTTCTTTTTTTAGAGGTTTTTGCTATAGGACACATGTGCTCGCCAGATAGACAGAGACAGAGAAACAGAAAGCAAAAAATCACTCCCCAGCCCCCAGGGGGGATGGCCACGCCACAATCTCTTCTCCTCCATTCTCCTCAGGGTACGCATGCACACGCGCCCGGCGTGAATTTTAAGCCACCGGGTCCAGGACGCGAACCGCGGTTGACTACGTGGGAGTCCAGAGACATAGCCATTACGCTAACTGCTGGTTCCTCCTCTTAGGTTTTGTGGCACACACGCACATGTGCCCAGTGTGAGTTTCAAGCCACTGGATCCAGGATTTGAACCATGGTAGGCCAAGTGCAGGTCCAACATTTTAACTACTATGCCACCTGCTGGCCTCCTCCAATGTCTCTTTTTCAGTCACAGTGGACGCAAGATGGAGGGCTTTCTCTTTTTCATCCTCTTTCTCTTCCTCACCAGCAGCCCTCTGATCATGATTCAGGCAGACCTAAGCCTTGGGGTGGACGCCAACAGGCCACAATGGAATCCCTTTCTCCTCCATCCTCCTCTAGGGACTTTGGACATGCACACACCTGTGCTTGCCATGTGTTTCAGGCCACTGAGTCCTGGACTCCAACAGTAGAGTCAGCCATGTGGGATCCAGTGTCTTAAACCACCACAGTACCTACTGACCGAAATCTCTCTCTCTCTCTCTTTTTTCAAGAGGTTTTTGCCTTAGGGTGTGTGCACTCGTGGGCTGGGAGTGGGGAGAAAGAGATATTCAGAGGGAAAGTGAGAAACCACCCCCAAGGGGGATGGCCATGTTGCAATCCCTTCTCTGCCATTCTCCTCCTAGGGTCTTGAGCATCTGGTGTGATTTTCAAGCCACTGATCCAGAACTCAGACTGTAGTTGGCCATGCGGAAGTCCAGCGATGTAACTGCTATTATCTGATGGCCCCAACTCTCTTTCATTTTTAAGTGAGGTATTAGAGCACATAGACACATACTTTAAAGAACCAAATAATTGGGGCCAGCCAGTGGTGTGGCTTAGGTGCTTGATTCCCATAGGGCCAACTGCAATTTGAATCCCAGACCTGGTGGCTTGCTTTCTCATTTTCCTTTTCTCTCTCTGTCTCTCTGGTCAAATTATTAAAATAATAATAATTAAATAATTCTTAAATAAAAGAGAGAATCAAATATTTGTTTAAGATCTGCTAGGCCTGGCAGATGGCATGGGGGTTAAGGGCGCTAGACTACTATATGGCTAACCAAGGTTCAAGTCCCAGACTTGGCAGCTTGCTTTCTCACCTTCCCTCTCTCTCTTTCTGTCTCACTCTCGCTCTGTCCTCTAGTCAGGTTAGAAATAAATAAATAGTTAAATAAAATAATTTTTAGGGACCAGCAGTTGGCATAATAGCTATGTCGCTGGACTCCCAAGTAGTCGACTGTGGTTCAAGTCCCGGACCCAGTGGCTTAAACTCACACTAGGTGCATGTGCATGCGTGCCCAAGATCCTGAGAGGAGAATGGAGGAGAAGGGATTGCAGCATGGCCATCCTCCCTGTGGGGGTGATTTCTTGCTTTCTGTTTCTCTGTCTCTCTCTGTCTTTTTGGCAAGCCCATGTGCCCTATAGTAAAAAACTCTCAAATAATAATAATAATTTTTTAAAAATCTGCTAAGACACAGTAGAGCCCTGCCCCCACCATTTTTCCCTCCCCTGAGGCAAAGATTTTCAGTATTTTTGCTGTTTCTTTTGGCATTTACTAAACTTCGTATCTGTGGCTCTCTTCCAACTGTACCCCTTCCCATGAATCAAGGTATGCAAGGGCATGTGCCTATCCAAAGCCCACCCACCCCCATATAGACCATATTCTGCATGCAGAGACCCTGGAATGCCTTGCCCAGTTTGCAAGGGGCCTGCATCAGCCTCTTCCTTAGGTCTCTTCTTGCCAGACAGACCTTGCAGATAGTAGGGGCATCCCTAGGCCTGATGGATAGCCAGAGGCAGCTGTTTGCAGAGAGAGATGTGAGCACAAGTTAGGGTGTCCACAGGACCTTCTGGAGGCTCTCTCATTGCAGGACAAAACAGGGCAGGGGGAAGGGCGTCAGGCAGAAGCCAGGAGCAGGGAGCTACTACCATTTTTTAGTGTAGAACTCTGGAGAGTCCAAAAATTCTTAACTTAGAACCTGGCCTTTCAGGTCTTTATGAAGGTATATTTTTGGAAAGTTAGAGGTTAGAAGTTCTTTTAATAGTTTGTTAACTTGTAGCATTGAAATATTTAGTATGCAAGTCTTTATGAGCAGTCTTGCCCAGCCCCATAAATACTAGGGGAAGGTTTGAGGATTTAGGTCTTTTCCCTTTTTTCTCCCAACTACTTAAACATTATTTCTATCTCCCCTCTGCCAAATTTCTTTTTTTATTTCTTTTTTTAGAGAGAGAGAGATTTTTTTTTGGAGAGATTTTTGCTATAGGGCGCATGCGCTCGCTAGACAGACAGAGAGACAGAGAGATAGAAAGTGAGAAATCACCCCCCAGGGGGGATGGCCACATCGCAATCCCTTCTCCTCCATTCTCCTTCTCGGGATCTTGGGCACGCACACACACCCGCCTGGCGTGAGTTTAAGCCACTGGGTCCGGGACTCGAACCGCGGTCGACTACGTGGGAGTCCAGCGACATAGCCATTACGCTAACTGCTGGTCCCAAGAGAGATTTTTGCTACAGGGCATGAGCATTTGCTAGAGAGATAGAGACAGAGAGACAAAAAGTGAGAAATCATCCTCCAGGGGGATGGTCATGCCTCAATCCCTTCTCCTTCATTCTCCTCTCAGGATTTTGAGCACACATGCGTGCACACATACGCCCACGGTGAGTTTAAAGCTCTGAGTCCAGGATACTCTGGAGTCCAGCAATGTAACCATTACACCATCTGCTGATCCCTTTCTTCATTATTTCTATAATAATTTTTCTTCATTCAATTTTAAGTTCTTTTTAAAATAATTATTTACTTAATTTTACTTATTACTTTTATTTTTAAATTTTCTATGGGGCACACACACTCACCAGAGACACACACAGAGAGAGAACGGGAACATGAGAAAGCAAGCTGCCAGGTCCGGGACTGGAACTTCAGTCACCCACACGGGAGTTCATCACGACACCTGCTGGCCTCATCAATGTTCAATTCTTTCAATACTGTGACTACATGTGCTATTAGTGGGTGAGCCAGGTAGAAAATTTTGATTATGCTCACTTTCCTGTACAAATTTTTACCTTTTGGGGAATTAACTATCTCACTTTCTCACTTGTTTCGTTTTCTGTATATTTATCACAAATTCTGCCACAAACTCTCCTCTCAGTTGCCTAAATCTTTTCTCAGATTACCCAGATACAGCAGATATTGGAACCTCTGACCTGCCCCAATCCGAGTGTCTTTTCTCTGCTGTTGCTGCGTGTCTGGCAGCCTGGCATCTCCTCTCTCATTCTCCCAGCATTTCTTTGCCTCTGTCCCTGGTTGGATCTTTTCTTTGCCATGTCTTTCTTGACCTACTCCTTTTGGAGGAAACTATCTTCTAGAAACTTCCTGAGAAGAAAGGAGATAAAATGTTTTGGAATTTTGCTTTTTTAAAAAACGAACAAACAAACAACCCTGACCCTTGGATTGGTTGTTTGGCTGGGTATTGAATTTTAAAATTACAAGGGCATTGCTATGTTGCCCCTTTCTGAACTTCTTTTTTTTTTTTTTAAGAATTATTTTATTTAACTTTATTTATTATTGTTATCATTATTATTTTCCAGTTTGATCAGAGAGAGACAGAGAGAGAGAGAGGAAGTGAGAAAGCAAGCCACCAGGTCTGAGACTTGAACCGTGGTTGGCCATGTGGGAGTCCAATTCCCCTATCCACCACACCACCTGCCGGCCCCAGCCCCTTTCTGAACTTCTTGTTTCTAGTGTTCTGAAACCAAAGTGATCTATCTAGGTAACGTGCTCTTTTCTTTGGTTGGGCTGGGTGCTCAGCGCCCCTCACTTCTGGGATATAATCTTGAGTCATCCCACTGATTAATTATTCCTCTGTTCTCTCTTTCTTTTGGAACTCCTATAATTTAGACGATGAACCTACTGAACTGATCTTTCTGATTGTTTTTCTCTCCAACTTTTCATCCTTTTTACTTTGTTTTCTGGGAGATTTCCTCAACTTTATCTTCACATTCTTCTACCAATTCTTATTTGCTTTTTTTTAGTTTACTTATTCTGTTCATGATAGAGAGCATGCACACATACACTTCATTCTTAGCCGAGGACAGCCATGTGGTTTCCAGCACTGTAGTTCAGTTTGTTAGTAAGTGCACCACTAGGCTGAGTCTCTTCTGCAGAATTTTTCAGTATGTTTTTAGAGAAAATGTATTTTATTTATTCAGTTATTTATTTTTAGTTTTGGCCACAGGGCCTGTACACTCACCAGACTGAAACAGAGAGAGAGAAAGAGAAGGAAAATGAGAAATCAGCCCCCCAGGGGCAATAGCCTTGCCACAGTCCCTTCTCCTCCGTTCTCTCAGGATTTGGGGCATGCACTCACACATGTCTGGCATGATTTTCAAGCTTCCAGGTCCAGAACTCAAACCATGGTCAACTGTGTGGGAATCCAGTACCTTTAACTACCATCCTGCTTGCCCCGAGTTTTTCAAGTTTTTAAAGATTTTTTTAATTGTTTTTATTTTTAATTCTCCAAATGCTACTTTTATTTATTTATTTATTTATTATTTCAGTTTTGCTATGGGGTGCATGTGCTCACTGGAGAAAAAGAGACAGAGAGGGAAAGTAAGAAAGCACACACACACACACTCCCCAAAGGAGATGGCCACATCACAGTCCCTCCTCCTCCATTCTCCTCTTGCGATTTTCAACATGCACACGCATGTGCCCAGTGTTTTTCTGGTTTGTTTGTTTGTTTGTTTAGAGTTTTTTGCTATAGGGCGCATGCGCTTGCCAGACAGAGACAGAGAGACAGAAAGTGAGAAATCACCCCCCAGGGGGGATGGCCATGCTGCAATCCCTTCTCCTCCATTCTCCTTGGGCATGCACACACATGTGCCCAGCGTGAGTTTTAAGCCACCGGGTCTGGGATGCGAACCGCGGTCATCTAAGTGGGAGTCCAGCGACATAGCCATTATGCTAACTGCTGGTCCCTGTTTTTTTGTTTTTTAATTTGACCAGAAAGGGACAAAGTGAGAGAGAGAGAAAGTGAGAAAGCGAGCCGCCATGTCTGGGACTTGAACTGCAGTCGGCCACGTGGGAGTCCAGTGTCCTTAGCCACCACACCACCTGCCAGCCCTCCAGTGTGTTTTTTAAGCCACTGGAACCAAACCTCTAGCCACGCAGTTGACCACATGGGATCCAGCCACCTCAGCCACGTCAACCACTTCTCCACCCACTGGCCCAAGTACTCCTTTTTACAGCATCTGTTTGTTTTCAGGGTTGTGGTAGCTTGTCTTGTCTCAGAAGCTACTACTGACAGTTTTTTCTTCTCTGTATAATCTGTTCACTTCAAATGTCTTTACCTGTTGTTTTGGTCTCTGTCTTTTCTCAGAGGTCTACACTCCCCAGAAAGACAGAGACAGAGAGACAGAAAACGAGAAATCACCCCCCAGGGGGAATGGCCACGCCACAGTCCCTTCTCCTCCTTTCTCCTCTCAGGATCTCGGGCACGTATGCACACATGCCTGGAGTGAGTTTAAGACACCGGGTCTGGGACTCAAACTGTGGTTGACTACATTGGAGTCCAGCGACATAGCCATTACGCTGTTGGCCCTGCCATTTTATGATATTTTAAAGATAATAATAAAAGACAATTGATTTGAAACTTTTTCTTAAACTGATTATCCTTTTCCAACTACTTGGCAAGTAAGCAATTGAGGAGTAAACCAATGTGCTAAGAGCAATACAGAATTCCTGATCAGGAATTGTTTTTGTCTAGTTGTTTTTCTTTGCAGGAACAAGTGGTTTGAATCTGGTTTTTGAAGGAATCATAAGGATATTTCAGGGAAAAGAAATATAGTACCAGGGAATATGGCTGTTCATCATTGGATATAGAAATTGGGGAAGATCCCAAGGCTAATTTTGCCATGTCATGAATTTTTATGGCTAGGGAAAAAAAAAAAAAAACGGCTTATTGACATCCAATGATTTTATAATACAAAGATGCCATGAAGTTGAACTTACAATGTAAGTACATGCTAATATGTTTTTCAAAACCTCTATCTATTGGGTTGTCAGAAAAGTCATGTTGTAAGACCAGCAGTCAGCATAGTGCTATGTCGCTGGACTCCCACATGGTCAACCACAGTTCGAGTCCCAGACCCGGTAGCTTAAACTCACACCGAACATGTGTGTGTGCATGTCCACATGTCCAAGATCCCGAGAGGAGAATGGCGGAGAAGGGATGGTGGTGTGGCCATCCCCCCGGGGGGTGACTTCTCTCCTTCTGTCTCTCTGTCTCTGTCTGTCTGGCGAGCATACGCGCCCTATAGCAAAAACTTCTCCAAGAAAAAGAAAAGTCATGGAAAAAATACGTCATGACTTTTCTGACAACCCAATACATCCTTCTTTTTCTCTACTTCTATCAGTTCCTACAAGAGAAATGTTGTGTCTCCAACTATAATGGTGGCCTTTCTACTTCTCCTTTCAGCTTTGGGAGCTTTTTGCTTGATATGTTTTGAAGCCATGTTATTAGATGTATACACATATAAGGTTGTGTCTCCTTTATTAATTGATGCCTTTATCATTACAGACTGTCTCTCTCTCTTTTTTTGCTAACATTTCTTGTTCAAAAGTCTGATATTAATATAGCCACTCCAGGATCAGCCAGTGGTGTGGTGGTTAAGGCAGCTGAATCTCATATGGCCAACTGTGTGGTTCAAGTCCCAAACACAGAGGTTTAAAGAATGTACAGGGTGTATGTGCATGTGTGCCCAGAATCCCAAGAGGAAAATGGAAGAGATGGAATTGCAGCATGGCCATACTCCCAAGGATGCTATCCCACTTTCCTTCTTTCTCTCTCCAGTTTTATTCTCATTAGTATGAACATCATTTATCTTTTCCTATCTTATTACTTTAACCTATTTGTGTCTTTTTATTTAAAGTGTGCTTTTTTAGGGACTAGCAGTTGGCCTAATAACTACATCACTGGACTCCCATGTAGTCGACCGTGGTTCAAGTCCCGGACCTGGTGGCTTAAACTCATGCCGGGCGCATGTGCGTGCCCAACATCCCAAGAGGAGAATGGAGGAGAAGGGATTGTGGTGTGGCCATTGCCCCTGGGGGGTGATTTCTCACTTTCTGGCTCTCTCTGTCTTTCTGGCGAGTGCATGCACCCTATAGCAAAAACCTCTCCAAATAAATAAATAAATAATAAAATGTTATTTTTTAAAAAAGAATGATTTATTTATTTAATTCCCTTTGTTATTATTTTTTAATTTGACTAGAGAGAGAAAGGGAAAGGGAGAAAGCAAGCCACCAGGTTTGGGAATTCAGCGCCCTTAACCACCATGCCACTAGCCTGCCCTAAAGTATCCTTTTCTTTTTTTAAGAATTATTTTATTTAACTTTATTTATTTACTTTAGATTTGACCAGAGAGGGCGGAGAGAGAGAGAAAGTAAAAAAGCTGCGGGGTCTGGGACTCGAACCATGGTCAGCCATATGGAAGCCCAGCACCTTAGCCACCATGCCACCTGCTAGCCCCCCAAAGTGTGCTTTTTATAGGCAGGTGAAACACTCAGGCATGTGTGAGGGCCCAAGATCTCAAAGGCTAGAGGACTGGTGGAAGGGGATCATGGCATAATCAGACCTGTGGAGAGTGTTTCCCCTTCTCTCTCTCTCATACACACATGCAGTCTATCATGAATAAAGAAAAAACTTTTAATTGAACCTTACAGGGCCAGCCTGTTGAACCACAGTTAAACACAGTGCATAGGAAGCCAGATCCCACATGGCCAACTGTGATTGGAATCTCAGCTCTAGCAGCTTGAAAAATATGTGTGTGTACATGCAATGCCCCAAGTCCTGGAGGGGCAGAGAAGATGGAGGAAAAAGACTGCAGTGTGACTATACCCCATTTTGGGGGTGCTTTCTCTCTCTCTCTCTCTCTCTCTCTCTCTAGTGCATACATCCTCTGGCAATTAAAAAACCTTACAATCTCTCTTTAATTTAATTTGCTTGTTTAAGTCATTTGCTTTTTTAAAAAATTTTTTATAATTTAGCATATGAGGTGTACTCACTGGAGACAGAGAGAGAGAGAAAAAGTGAGAAAGTCCTCGCAAGGGGATGGTCATGCAGTAATCTCTTCTCCGCTGTCTCTCCCTCCCTCCTTTTGGAATTTTGAGCACACACATGAGCCCAGGGTGTGTTTCAAGCTGCCAATGTCTGGGACTGGAAACAAGCAGTTAGCCATATGAAATCTAGCCACCTTAACTACCATGCTACTGGCTGGCCCATATTCAAATCATTTACATATAATCTAATTATCAGTGTGATTGAGTTTAAGGGAAAATATGGGAGGGAGGGAGGAAGGGGAAAAAAACCCTCAGAATGGGAATCAGGAAACTAGGTTGGAGTCCTGACTCTGCACTTCTGGGTCTGCAACTAGGGAAATTGGATAACCCCACTGAGCCTTAGCTGGCTTGTACATGTTTATGAGTATGAACAGTTATCTGTAGACTACAGCAGGCTCTCAAATCCTAAAGGACTAAGAAGTCATCCAGAGACAGATGTGCAGATAGGTAACCATGAGCAGGTGTGAGTGCCTCAGAGACAGAACTAGGTTTCTGTATCTCCTTGCCCTATAATTGACACATACAAGGGGGTCTTCAAAAAGCTTGTGGGAAAATGCGTACTAGGAAAAAAAAACATGCATGGATTTATTTAATTTCTTTGAGAGATTTTTGTTGTAGGGCACATGTACTTGCCAGAGAGACAGAAAGCAAGAAATCAACCCCAAGGGGGAATGGCTATACCACAAACTCTTCTCTTTTCTCCTCTCGGGATTTGGGCATGTATGCACATGCACACAACGTGAGTTTCAAGCCTCAGGGTCCAGGACTCAAACCATGGTCAACCATGTGGGAGTCCAGTGACATAACCATTACACCATCTGCTAGTCTCCCATGCATGGATTTAAAAACAATTTTGTACCAAATTAAGCTCATACTTTAATTCAATTTTCCATGAACTTTTGGAAGTCCCCTTGTAGAATATTACCAATAAGTGTTTGAGCCAACAAAAGAATTTACTTTGGGGCCAGCAGGTGATGTAGTGGTTAAGGTGCTGAACCCCATATGACCAACTCTGAGGTTCAGC
>NW_006205509.1:2254572-2265754 GCF_000334495.1 Tupaia belangeri chinensis
GCTTGAAAAACACACCAGACATGTGTGCATGCACGCCCAAAGTGCTAAGAGGAGAATAGAAGAGAAGGGGCTGCAGTATGGCCATCCTCCCAGGGGATGATTTCTCACTTTCCCTCTCTCTCTGTCTCTCTCAGGCTCTCTCTAGCAAGTAAATGAGCCCTATGGCAAAAGTCTTTTTAAAAAAATTAACTTTGAGTAAATGAATGAATTGATAGTTTGTGAAAGTTTGTGTCAGGTGACAAGTTATTAAGTGGCCACGACACCACTGAGGAATATTTAATTCCTTAGCTATTACATGGGAATAACTTTAGTAGCAAAGGAGAATAATTTGCATGTATACATTATTTGTATTTACATTCATTCAGTTAAGTATTTATTAAGTGCCTAGTATGTACTAGGCATGGTGCTAGCTCCTGGGCATAGAGTGATGTTCATTTGTCTTAAAAAGGTCTCTTGCCATGACTTCACCTTCGGTTAAGTAAAATGTTGATTGGGCCTCAATCCTCAGTGAAAATATTTCCATTTTTATAGTTATCAATTGGCTCTAATTTTTTAAAAATTTAAAATCTGCTTTGAAAAAATAACTTTTTCTGATCGCTTTTTAGTCATTCATGTTCAGTTTGGGAGCCTAACATTTAATGATTTTTAAAAAGCAACAGGTCAAGAAAATATAGATTAGGTAATGAATAAAAAGGCAGGTTCTCATTTCCTAAATCTTCTAATCAAACTGATGATGTCACTGGGGAAAAGAGGGTCCGTTGGAACCTGGTGTCTGGCAGTTACTGAAGGAGCTTTGTGGGGCAAAGGGTACCCAGGAACCACCTGGGGCCCTTAACCCCCAGAGCAGCCAACATTGTGTGCCGAGGCCTTTGTACCAAGGACACAGGACTTCTGTGACCGACAGAGTGATCCAACATGGAGACGGACAATCCCCCACAGTTGGTGACCCCCGCATCGGTGAAAGCCATCATCTCGAAGATTGAGGCTGCCCAGCTAACTCGGGCCCAGGAGGTAGCCCAAGATGAGGAGGCCCCCCTTCCACTGAGGTCTGATGTGGAGGCCTGGGACTGATCCCAGGTTTAAGCAAGCTTCTAGCTCTGGGCCCTTGAGTGTCCTGGGAGACTCAGCTACTAGGGTTTGAGGACAGATTAGTACATACTACCCACATGCTAGCCATGGCTGCTGCAGGATGAGCTGAAATCAGCCCAAGGGAGCAGCCCACAAGGAAGGGCAGGAAGCTCTAGGACAGCCCTGAGGCCACAGTGGGGAGGCCTAGCAGGGACCCAGATTTCTTGCTTCAGAGTCTGTTCAAGCTGAGGGGGAGGGGAGACTGGAGAAATGGCCAAAGGCTGTCACCCTGAACACCGGGCTCTAGTGCATTTTTTACTTGAACCTCTGGTCCTGAGGGGTTCTTGGGACCTCATTTTTCCATTTTCTATTTCCTCTGGATTCTTGTGAGGAGAGACATTGGGAAATCCACAGCAAATTATGAAATTCTGAAGAAATGTCCACTGTGCATTTTTAGTATTCTGTCCTTCTCTGATTTTAATAATCAAAATGATAATAGTAAGAGCTAACACTTTTTTTTTTTTCTCGAGAGACTTTTTGCTAGGGCGCGTGCGCTTGCCCAAGAGACAGAGATGGAAAGCGAGAAATCATCCCCCGGGATGGGGGTGGCCACACTGCAATCCCTTGTCTTCCATTATCCTCTCGGGACCTTGAATACATGTGCACATGTGCCTAGCGTGCATTTTAAGCCACTGGGTCTGGGACTCTGACCACGCCCGACTACATGGGAGTCCAGTGACGTAACTATGACACCATCTACTGGGCCCAAGACCAGGTACTTTACAAGTATTAATTCATTTAATCCTCACAAAAACCCTGTGACATAAATACTATTATTTGATTCCCATTTTGTAAAACAAACAAGACCCAGAGAGGATAAGCGACAAGTCCTCAGGTCACACTAAGCATGAGGCTTCTGACTGAGAGTACACACCCCTGACGCTACAACCTGCCGCTGCCTCCCATCCAGGATATTTCTACTCAGCTCTCAGACATCTTGGACAATGTCAATTGTGTCATCAACCGTTTCCAGGAAGAATTAGGATATGATTTAAAAGAGAAGGCAAAATCTCATCAGAGAGAGCAAAAGGGCGCGAAGAGATTCATCTTGCTGGAGAAAATTGCCTCCTTCTCCCAAGATGCTAAGACGAGAGAGAAGCACCTGTATGACATTCTCCGCTGGCTGGGTGACTGGGGTGAGTCTGCGGGCACCGTGCGTGGGCACCTTCCTCCCAACGCGCTGGCCTCGGACGAGTACACTCCCTCCCTACTTAGGTCACACTTGCTAGAGGGGAGAGGGGGTGGTGTGTTGAGGAAGAGCGATGGACACGTTGCAATCCCCTTTTCCAGTGTAACGTTCTGCCACTCGTGTCTGATGCACTGTCCCTACTCCTCAGAGGGACAAATGTGTGATTGTCCAAAATGCCATAGACGATGATATTTGACGAATATATAAAGTCTGAGTCATGGGTCCATTATGACGTCTCATTTTTTTTTAGCAGGATAAACATTAAATTCAAACCCCCGGTGGCTATTTTGCCAGTCAAAGCACTGAATGGCCGTTATAAACAAGCGCTGGTACCAGCTGTAAGCCGCTGGCACTGCTGTCTGGGCACGGACCAGCTATGCAGCCCTGACACCAGGCACGACATTCCCCGCCCCCGTTCGAATCGGAATCACTCCACTGCAGCCTGTGTGGTGAGGCATGCTGGATGCTGCAGTGGTGGGGAAGAGGGTTTAGGGATGCCCCTGCCTGCTGGCACTGCCCTGGCCCTGGCAGTTCAGCGGTTCCTCAGCTGCCCTCAAGAACTAAGAGAGCTGTGGACTCCACGTCAGTACTGCCCAGATACTGGGCCAGGCAATGGGCATAGAGCAACAAGACAGACCACTCCCAGCAGGCAGCACGGCAACACAAGTTCATGTCTAGTGTGCGTCTCCACGTGGCAGACCGCGTGCTGATCGTGTCAGGGGTGCTACCTCACTTCATCTTCACCCAGCCCTTTCACAGGGAAGGAAACAGGCTCAAGGGAATAAAGACGTTGCCCAATGGCAATAGCTAGTAAGACGTGAAACCAGGCCCGCACTATAGCCTTATGGTTAGCCCTGGGTCAGCCATGTAGGATCCGGCTGCCTTAGCCACAGGCTGTAGTGCGGGCCTGGTGGCTTGAAAAACACGCTGAGCATGTGTGCCCAAAATCCCAAAAGGAGGGAGAAACTGAGACGGCATTGTTAGTGTGACCTTGCCTATTGGGGTACTTTATCTCTAGCCATCTCTCTCTGGCAAATGCACATGCCCTCTAGCAAACTTAGAAGAAAGAAGAGGTGAAGCCAATGTGAACCTCAAAGCTGCTGTGACCACTGTGTTAGAACGCTGCTTGGGGATCCTAGGGGGCAGACATTCTCAGCCTGCACCTCCCCTCCTCTCTAGGTGACAGCCTGACCTATGAGATCGGGAACAGGAGGAGTGAGGAAGAAGAAGCAGCCCTGGACGAATGGGTTGATGTGATGGAGAAAGTGTTACCTCTCTCCCTCATCGCCACCAAAGGCGGCATTGAGTCTCTTGTTTCTCTTTGCTCCACTCTCATTGAAGAACAGAAGAAAAGGGCACAAAGTAGGTTCCAGGAATGCGTGGGAGGGAAGCTGGGGTGTGGGGGGGACCATCTCAAGGGAAGAAGCCACAGCCAGGTCTCCTGGGGTCTTCCTGACCCTCCTCCATAACAAGAGCTTTACTTGAGATGGATGGGCAGAGGAGAGGGGCAGGGGGTTCAACCCAAATAGAGCACTCAACAGTTCTGAACTGTCCCTCAGGTTTGGAGGTGGGGGTAATACGGAGACAGGTCCCTATGTGTACTCCTGTGGGTTTTGGGGAACAAGGCTAGAAAGCCAGGAAGCTGGAGTTTGTAGCTAGAACCCGAGAACCATACCTTCCTCACTCCAAATCAGCTGAGGGTCCCCCCACCCCCAAGCCTTCCCAGTTATGGCTGCTCCAGAGGTGCCAGTCAACAACACGCTGGACCCTGGACCTTTGCTGCTACCCACACCAGGACCTGGGATGATCTAGCTCCCGCATCTTGTAGATAAGGACACCAAAGCCAGGAGAAGAGACCATGAAGAAAGTCTGTGGCAAAGCAAGCCCCACACTTAGATTTTCCGGCTTCATCTTACTCAAAGGCATGGGCTTCCGAGTCAGCCAGATCTGACTCTGAACCTCATCTCTGCTCATTTCTGGCGGTGTGACTTTGGACAAGTCAGTTGATCTCTCTAAGCCTCTTGTCCATCCATACAAGTGAGGAAGACCCTGCCTACCTGCAGGGTTGTGGGGAGGCCTCCACACGGCAGGAGGAGTCTGACACCAGGCTTGGCCATACTCAGGGCTAAATAAACAATAGCTGACATGAGCATTGGTCCTTGATCCTCATGGCCACGCTCACTACCAGTCAAGTAAGGGAAACAGTGGAGTGAGGAGGGAGACGGGAGCAGTGAATGAAAAAACTACTACAGCCTTCACCAGACCATTTCTTGAAATACAGTTATTTGACTTATTTCCTTGCTAGATTATACATTTCAGATTACCTTCTTTCTTTTTAGAAATTATTTACTGAGCATTTTCTAGGTACTTAGTACCCTGTTTGGCACTAAATGTGCCTAATCTAATTAAGTCCTATGAAGAAGATGCTAGGATCAGCCCCACTTTTCAGAGTAGAAAACTGAACACTGAGAAGTTAGGAAACGCCCGAGGCAAGTGGGAAAGACGATATTCAAACCTAGGTTATCCGATTCTCAAATCCCAGCTCTGAACCAGTAGGCCACGTGGCCTCTCTGACACACTGACTAGAGGCTCGACGTTAGCATCACGTGGTTTCCATATTTCCTGGGTCCCTTCATCCAAAGGTAGCCACTGCTTTTCTGCAGTGAAGTTCACTGAATATGCGAGTGAACAGATGCTCCCAGATCATCACCCTACCAGGCCTCCCCCACGTAGTGGGATCTCAAGGAGTGTAACTACAGCCACGACCCGGTCTTTGAGAAGCCCAGGTCCTGGCATGCACAACCTGTGTTTAATGCATTTTCCTGGGGTGAGTGGCTAGCGAAGGAGTTTGTGACCTCCAAAATGGAAAGACACTAGTCATTTAAAACAAGCAAGCACAGTCCTGTGGTAACAGAGAAGGGAAATGAAATTTCCCGGGAGGGTTTGGGTAGTTGGGTAGTTGGGAGCCAAATACAGACGTTGAGGCTGGGAAGTGGCATGACTAGAAAAGTAACTCCACTCGAGGAGGACATGGAGGGTGGACAATATGTTGAATTGAATTGACCTGGACTGACTATTCCAGAGCCCTCTGGGTTCTCACGGGCTGTGGTGCTGGCTGACCTTGCGGGAAGCTCTGGGCAAGCCCTGGGCCAAGCAGAGGTGGCTCCTATCTGCTGGTTTCACAGATAGCCCCAGCTCCTTAATTTTTCCAGATCCTTAAGAGGGTTGGATGAGAATTTTGGCCAAACAGGGTCTGGAGGATCAGTATAATCCTTGAGACCCATGAGAGTTTGTCACCTTTTCTCTCCACATCTTCCAGTGTCCAAACACACCTTCTGGCAGGGCTGGCGGGAGAATGGCACACAAAACCTGACAGCCCACCCTCAGCCACTGAGCCCAGAGCAGATGCTCCAGGACAAGCACACCACCTGTACGAAGGTCTCCGAGGTGAAGTCTATGCTGCAGGAGCTCCTGGACTCCACCATGTTCAACAAGGGGGAGGTCAGGGCCATCAGGTATATGTCCACTGTGTTAGAGAACCTCAACAAGGCCTTGATCCTCCAGCACAGGGAGAACAGGACCCTGGAGACCAAATACAGGTACCTGCAAATAGAGATGACCAAAGAGCTCAGCAGCCAGAGGCTGTACTTCCAGAAGAACATTCAAGTCCTCGAGAGCAAGAGGGATGCTCTGCTAAAGCAGGTAGAACTTCTGGGGGGAAAGTATCATGACCTGCTCCTGATAAAGCATGCCTTAGAGTTCCAGCTAAAGAAGGCTCAGACTGCTCAAGGTCGAGCAGAAGACTCAGACAAGATTTTTGTTGACTCCCTGACACCCCCTGAAAAAGAGACCCTCCCAAAGAAAGAAAGAGTTGTGGAGGAAACCCAACAGGAACCCAAAGAGTTGTATTCACCACTTTCCCCAAGCCCCCTGGCCACAGCCTGGGACAGTGCTGCTACTGCCCCAGCGTATCAGCTACTTTCCACAATGACCACGCATTCGAGGATCGCAGACATGTTTACCAGCAAGGACACTGAAAGCCTTGAGCCTGTGTTGCTGTCCCCAGAGGATTGCAAGTTTGCTAAGGAATTGGAAGGACTGGAGGCAGAAGACAAAGACAAAGACCAGGAGGACTACTTGCAGGAGAAGGAAGGATTCCAAATTAAGTTGCACCTTAGGAAGCAGCCACCCTCAGAGAGCTATAGGAAGGTACCCTCAGACAGCCCCAGGGAGCACCAGGTGGAGGAGCTCAGCTGGGAGAAGCGGAGGCAGCAGTGGCTGGAGGAGGAGGAGATGTGGCTGCAGCGGCAGAAGAAGTGGGCACTGTTGGAGCAGGAGCACCAGGAGAAGCTGAGGCAGTGGGAGATGGAGGTGGTGGCGAGGGAGCAGCGGCAGAGATACATCCAGCCAGAAAAGAAGCGCGAGGGCCCTAGGAGAGAGTTGGGACAGCCGAGGGAAGACTTGGAGAGGATGATCTTCACGACCACCAGTCGATGGAGGAACTTGGAGAAGGCGGAGCCACTGCTGGTGCCTCCCCAAAGCCGGGCCCAGTCTGCTTGCTCAGGGAGGAGGCCATACTTGCCCAGGTCCCCTCATCCCCAGCAGCCCACCCTGGGAAATCAGAGGACCATAAGTTCAGCCAAGTTTACCCAGAAACCACGAGCCCACCAGGTTCCCACAAAACCCAAGAAATCCTCTTCCTTTCCCATCACTGGGACATCTATCCGAAGGGTGACCCGACCCTCTTTGCGGACATCCCCAACAACTCTTAAGGAGAAGGTGTACCACATGGACATGGAGGCCCAAAGGAAGAATCTGCAGCTACTGAATGAGGAATCTGGGCTGAGGCTGCCCCACTCCCTGCGCAGCAAGGCCCTGGAACTCACCACCACCACCATGGAGCTGAGCGCACGCAGGCTGCAGTACCTGTGCCGCAAGTACCTCCTCTCCAGACATTTCCAGAGCCTCCGGTAGGTCCACCCGTGCCCCCGCCCACCCCCACTGCCACAGGTGGGCACAGCCAAGACCTAACAGGAGAGAAGGAGTAGGAAGGAAGGGGTGAGGGCAAGAACCGTCCCAGGCCCGGACAAGGTCTCCAGAGGGAGGGGACCAGCCAAGGATGTCCAGCCTTGTTCAAAACTACCTAATATGCTCCCCCATTTTGCTCTACTTTCTCTTCCTGTTTCTAGCCAAGCCCCAGAGCTGCTCACCTGATACCACCTCCAACTCTCTACTCCATTTTCCCCAGCTCCTCCTGACCTCTGTCTCTCCTTTTGCTCCCAGGAATTATAGGAAAGTCTAGTTAGTAGATTTGTGGGGAGAAGACCTCTTTTCCCCTGAACTGCTCCTCCTCTCTTCCCAGACAAGAGGTGATTAACCACATCCAAGTCTTGCGAGAAAAGGGAGTTACTAACAAGGCCCAGAACCTCTACGTCTTCCTGGAAAACATTGAACGCCTGCAGAACCTCAGGCTGCAGGACTGGACAGACAAGCAGAAGGACCTGGAGGAGAAGCGCCGGGAGTGCATGAGCAGCATGGTGACCATGTTCCCCAAGGTGGGCCTCCACCTCCACCTCCTTGGGAGGGACTGGCCAGGCAATGAGCCAGTGGGGAGGAGGGCTCTGAAGGGATACGGAGGGAGCAGATGGGAAGTGAGAGAGCAGCTGAAAGACTCTGGACCAGGAAGAGGCAAAGGCGGGAAGTGGCCTGAGTGTGAGGGCAGCTTTCCATCCAGGCACGTGGGGCTCAAAGAGGGGCCCTGCAAAAAAAGTGACACAAGAGAAGATTCTTCTGAAGGGGCTGGGTGGCTGAGTCCTGCTGTCTCTCCCCACTGCGCTGGATTTCTCCCTCCTCCATGGGTCCCTGAGACTTGTTTTGCTTCTTGCCTGGACCAGCTCCTCTGCTTTCTAGACCCTGGTGTTCCTTCTTGGTTCATTTCCTTGTTTCAGTGGAGTCTATTCTCTAGTCACAAAGGGAGCATGGGAGGCTAAATCATCGAGACCTGGTTGTCTGAAAATGTCTTTGTCTAGGATCTACCTCACTCTGCACCGAGAGCTTGCATGGACATGGAAGCCAAGTTAGAATCCACTTTCCCTCCCAGCTTTGAGGGCACTGCTCCTTGCCTGCTGCCACAGGTTCTGAGGCTGCTGTTCGGAGGCTGAAGTCATTCTGAGTCCTGACCCTCTGGGTTTGGCCTGTTTTGACTCTCGGAGAGCTGGCAGGGTCTCTCTCTGTCTCTACTGGTTCTAGACCCAGTAGCTTGAGAAATATACCAGGCATGCATGTATGTGTTCAAAATCCTGAAAGGAGGCGTAAATGAAGGGTCAGGGATTGTAGCATCACCATTCCCCAGTGAGGGTGCTTTCTCACTGAGCCCCATCTGGTGAGTGCACATACCCTCCAACAAAATTTTTTTTTTTAAGTATGTTGTTTAATTTTCAAGTATTTGGAGATTTTCTAGATATCAGTAATCAATAATCTTTTCTATTTACCTACATGTTTAGCATTTCCAGTTCTTTTGCATAGATTCAAATGTATATCTGCTAACATTTCCCTTCTGCCTTGAGGACTTCCTTTAACATTTCTCACGGTGCTCATCTGCTGGCGATGAATTCTCTCAGCTTTGGCGTGCCTAAAAGTCTATGCAGCCTTCAATTTTAAAAGATATTTTTGCTAGGTATATAATTCCAGGTGGACAGGTTTTTCTCTTGGTACTTTAAAGATGTGGACACAGGGCTTGCTGGTAGCATGGTGGTTAAGGTACAGGATCCCACATGGCCGACTCCACAGTCTGAGTCCTGACCCGGTGGTCTGAAAAACATACAGGGTGTGTGTGTGCATGCCCAAAATCCTGAGAGGAGAATGGAGAAGGAGTTGTGGCCTGGCCATCCCCCCAGGGGGTGATGCCTCACTTTCTCTCTCTGTCTCTCCAGTGAGCATACGCATCCTATAGCAAAACTTAAAATAAATAAATAAATAAAAAAGAATGTGAGGAATTTCTAGGAAAGGTCAGATACACTGGGGTGCCCAAGGTTTCTATTGGAGAGATCCCTGAGCTTCACCCTCTCCACTCAGCCTGGCCCCCTCAGCAACAACAGTCAGGTGGTGCCTCTTGAGCGCTAGAGAGGAGATAACTTCCTGTTTGTCTCCCTGATGTCTCTCTGCTTGTTCCTTTAGCTCCAGCTGGAGTGGAACATTCACTTGAACACCCCTGTGGTCACCTCCCCAAAGACAAAGAGATGCAAGTCGCCTCCAGTCCTACCTCGGCGCATCTGCTCTAGCAGCTCCACCTGCAAGCAGCCCCTTCCATCCAAGCAGCTGGAATGTGTGCCCCTGCAGATGGCCCGGTAGGTGCAGGAGTGCAGAGGGCGCAGTGCTGGATGGGTGGTGAGGAAGGGGGCAGGGATGGCTGGGCTGGGGAAACAGGCAGTGAATGGGAGCACTCACCCCAAGAGGTGTGAGGTACCCATCTTCTCAGCTGCCCTGGCCAGTGCTGACCCATTGATCAGAGGTGGCGGTACGTGGGCCTCAGGGGCCAGATGGACTGAGCATGTTTCAAACTGCAACTGAAAAACTCTGAAGATCCCAGGCATCAATCTAGCACCTACCATTGGTCTGTCCACATAGAGAAGCCTTCCTCCTATGTGACATGCCTCCCCCTACCCAGGCTCAAAAAGACATTCTCTGAGCCTCTGGGCAGCCAAGAAGACCCACATCTTCATGTATCCTAGTGTGGCCTGGCTTAGGGCTTTGGTCCCAGGGCATGTCCCTGGGACACAGGGCTACTCTAAGAGCCTCTTCCAGCAGCTCCTAAGCTGGAGAAGCCCCAGGGAATGAGAGCAGTGACAAACTCTATTTCAGAAGGGAAGAAAACAAAGCCATCGTCTTGAGTCTTGTGGCCCTGGACTGCTTGTTGCTTGTCAATCTCTCTCTCTCTTTATGTCTAACTATTTGTCTCTTTTTACATTCTCTATACCCTCATCTGACTCCCAGCCAACAAGGGAACCAAATGGAGGCCATCTGGAAGACTGACGTGGCCTCCTCCAGTCATCCAATAGAGAAAAAGACCCCTGCCAGCCTGCTCTGGGACCAGCTAGGGGGACATCCAGATATTCCCCGGCTGCTGGCATTGGATGTGGATTCCTCCTACCAGAAAAGTTTGATGTCCCTCAGGGCCCGGTAAGATGCCAGACTGGGTGGTTAGTCTGGATTCAGGGAGACCTGCCCACCAAGGGTAGGAGCCAGAGTATACACTGCCCGTGCCCAACAGATCAGGAGATCTCTTTCCAAATATTCATAATGACCTCATTGTACCACATCAGGCAGAGACACACTAACCTGCCTCAACCATTCACTGGCCATCAGGTTGCACCAATGCATGACTTCAGTTTTCTCAAGACTTCAGTGTCTCAGAGATCACCACAGGAATCCCTCCTTCACACTTGTTTCTGAGCTGCACATGAATCCCTCAGGAGCCCTGTCTTGCCTAGGCCTGAGGGTTGTTCTCAGGGAGAGCTAGATGGAGGAATGGAGAGATGATGGGAATCGTGAACTGTATGAGATACTTTAGACTTGGGTCTTGGTCCCTTTGTTGATTTTCTTTCTTTGTTGACTTCAAGAGCTGTCCCTGGGAAGGGCAGGTGGGGTGGGGTGGGAGAGAGGACGCAGGAGGCCAACACAAAGCTCTTCTGGAAAGGTTCAGCTGTCCTTTGGCTTGAAGATGTCACTATGAAAAACTCAAGGAATTTTCTTTTAGAATTATTTCATTTAACTTTGTTCATTTATTTATTTATTTTAATTTGACCAGAGAGGGACAGTGTGTGTGTGTGTGTGTGTGTGTGTGTGTGTGTGTGTGAAAGAGAGAGA
>NW_006205509.1:2265813-2267750 GCF_000334495.1 Tupaia belangeri chinensis
CCCAAACCAGAGGTGGGCATGTGGGGGTCCGGCCCCCTTAACCACCACGCCACCTGCCAGCCCAAGACTCAATGATCTCTAAGGAGCCTTTCTATTGGATCATTAGAAAAGTCATCCTTATAGCAAAAACCTCTCCAAAATAAGGGAAAAAAAAAAAAGTCATGACTCATTTTTTTATTAAAAAATACGTCGTGAGGTGACCCTATAGATTACCAATCCCACCAGCCATTTGTGGCCCTGGGCTGCCTCAATTGAAGATTTGTGATGGAGAAAGCACTGATGCCTGCCAGTCAGGTCTACCCAGAACCAAGAGCTGTTAAAGTGCTGGTGTTGCCCCATCCTTCAAATGGGGACTTAGGTAAGACAGCAGCATCTGAAACGGCCTACGAGCCCAGCTGGACTTCAGCATGACAGCCCACCTAGTGCAGGTACCTGGAGGGTCTCCGACCCTCAGGGTTGTTACTGTTGTTGTTACTCAATCTGGTTATAGCCTACAGAATTGAGAGTAACTAAATAACACTGGCAGATCTCAGAACCCAGAAGTCAGCTGGGGCCCTGCTCCGCTGAGGTTTGGCTAAACTTGCCCAATGCCCATTCCATAGCGCTGTCTCTCCTCTCCATGCTCCTCTGTCTCCTCCCTGCATCTCTGGGCTTTGAATCTGAAGCCGGCCCCTCCGTCCTTCTCACACTCACAGATACACTCACAGGAATATCCAGTGTACATGCCCCACTTAACCCCAAGCATTTCTTTTTTCTTTTGACCCCAAACATGTCATGACATGAGCAACTTTCTGAAAATTTAAGGGGCTGTGGAGAAAAAGATTCACACTAAACAGCACAAAACAGATTTCGTTTTCTCCTTTTTTCTCCTTTTCTCTCTGTTATAACATACGAAATTCTAAAATTCCTTCATGTCTCAAGCAGAGCTGTTCTACCCACACCCAGGCCTCCACTGGGATCTCAGGTTCAGGCTGAAGCACTTATCAAAATATTGCTCCCGGCAAAGACAGCGTTCCCCTTTTAAGGGAAGTTAGGCGAATACAATTTTCTTCTCCCTTTCCCACTCTATTCGTGTTTAGCTTTCTCAGTGCTCCATGCATGTGCCCTCCTGCAGTCACACTCTGCTTCTGCTCCCAAAAGTGCATCTCCGGCCACCTGCTCCTGGCCCGCACGCATCCTCACATATACTTGTAGTGGCCTCCAGGCCCCCCATGGCTTCCTCGTCCTGCTGCCCTCACTGGCACCCTGGCCATGCTGTCCAGCTCACAACACTGTTGAGTTTTCTGTTTTTTTTAAGAATTATTTATTTATTTTTATTTAGTTATTATTATTATTTTTTAATTTGACCAGAGAGAGAGAGAGAGAGAAGGAGAGTGAGAAAACAAACTGCTAGGTCTGGGACTCAAACTGTGGTCAGTCATGTGGGAATCCAGAGCCTTAATCACCAAGCCACCTGCCAGCCTCAAGCACTCCTGAATTTTACAACACAAGAATAATATTTTTTTGGAGAGGTTTTTGCTACAGGACTCATGAACTCGCCAGAAAGACAGAGAGAGACAAAAAGTGAGGAATCACCCCCCAGGGGGGATGGCCACGCCACAATCCCTTCTCTTCCATTGTCCTCTCGGGATCTTGCACACGCACGCACATGCGCCCAGTGTGAGTTTAAGCCACCAGGTCCAGGACTCGAACTGTGGTCGACAACATGGGAGTCCAGCGACATAGCCATTACACTAACTGCTGGTCCCTTGGCTTTGTTTTACATGCGTCTCCCCTGGGCTCTCCATCTGACAGGTAAGATGGCCATGTGGATCTGCACACACTCAATACTTTTTTAAAAAAAGAATTATTTATTTGATTGTATTTAATCATTTATTTTAGTTTTTTTTTTTTTTTTTTTTAGGGGTTTTTGCGACAGGGGGGTGGCCCCCACCAGC